>NW_001914857.1:2641586-2941055 GCF_000226545.1 Podospora anserina S mat+
TAGAACCAAAAAGGAGAGGAATGAGCTGTAGGCGAGCGGTCCCCAGTCAAACTCGACCACATAGAAGCTGTATCTTAGAGGAGAAAACTCGCTCAGACAAAAGCGTCATCCTCTTCTTCTGCGATCCACCTCCTAATCCCATCCCTCTTCTCCTGCCTCTTCTCCTCAACATCATCCTGGCTCAAATGCCCGATCCCGTTCCGCCTCTTGTAGCACAAATCCATCAGCGCGTTCGCGTCCAGCAGCTTCCGTGGAAACTGCTGCACAACCCCAAACATCTCCATCGGATCCTGCACCGCCTTGATCTCGGGCTCCCCCAGCTTGAAGATCGTCAACGCAACCCTAAACAGCGTCCTGCTCCCCTCGTAGAAAAACACGTCCCAGACTCTCAGGACCGTCTCGATGGGGAGAGTCCCGATGAAACAAGACATGAACCAGGCCGTCATGCAGAGTGTTATGGCAGGGAGCCGATTAGGATCGCTCACGCTCTGCTGGTTGGCCCTGTGTCCGCTGCCGGGGAGGCCTCGTTTGGGTTTCTTCTTTCCCCCTCCTCCCCCGCCCAGTCCCATGTCCTCGTCGCCTCCTATTTGCTTCCAGACATTAGGGAGAGAGTCCTTGAGCGCCACCATCAAAACCCCAAGATCAACTTTTGATCCCTCCAGGCTCATCTCGTGCGTGCCCGGAAGATAAACCCTGGTGATGACATTAAGCAACCAAAACGCCTGCTCCTCGGTCTCAACAAACAGCAGCAGTAACCCAGCCAGAAAGTTCAGACTCTGACAGTACCCAATCCGGGGGTTATACAACGCAAACGCGTGCAAGACCCTCCTGAGCGACGTGATGATCTCCGGCTCTGGCGCTGGCTCGACCTCGACCGCATCATCTCCCTCCTCACCGCCAACCGGACTACTCGGAGGTGGCGGCGCCGGCCTGGGCGGCGGCTTGAACCGGATATTGTCAGGAAACGTCCTGTATAAATCCTTCTCGATATCGTCCACAATCAACGGCTTCACCTCCCCCACCAACCCCGGCATGCTCCCCGGCCCGGTGGGATCCAACGCAGCCCGCCTCAGCAAATCTTCGTACACACCCCGGTGCTTGCTCAGAATCGCCGGCCCGCCCGCGTAGTAAAACCAGGCCGCCCCTCTCCAGTCTGGCGGGATGCCCTTTCGGATGAATCTCTTCGTCTTGGTGCTGCGTGGCGGGAATCGTATAGGTCGGTCCGTCATGAGCGAGTTGTCCTTGAGAAAGGCAATCCACTTCTTGCGTCTCCTGGACAAGTATTCGGTATAACCGGCGTTCCAAGCGTCATACGCCTGGCGGGAAACATTAGGACCCGCCTTTCGGAACCCGTACCGGTCCCGGGCGCCTGGCTCCTCCGGTGGTTCCTGTGGCATTGGTGGCGGAGCGCGAGATGGCGTTGTAGGGCGAGAAGCTGGTATCGGCATCGTGGGTATCGGTAGCTCTGGCTGTACAGGCGACAAGGGCGAAACTGGTCTCTCTTCCTCCCGTTCCACCGCCTGCTGCACTGGGACATCATCCCTATCCACCAACTTGGCCGAATCGTGCTTCTCCAGCCCTTCGGCTTCAGCCAGATTTCTCTTCGCGATATGCTGTCCAAATCCGAAATCCTTCGGCAACGAGTTCGTTGGCAGTAACGACTGTCTAAACTTGGGAACCGACTGTCTCGAACCCGGACTGCCCATCGGAATCGCGATGCCAGTTGGCGCTGGCAAGCTGTCGTTCATCGCTTCCAATATCTTCTCCTTCACCACGTCGGCGTCGGAATGGTGGCTGCTTGCAGGCCTCGAGCTGTTCCTCCGTGGCATCGGGTTGTCCAAATCAGCCTGCGCAAAAATGTCCTCGTCGTCCGCAAACCTCATGCTCTTCCGTATGCTTTCAATGTCCGAATCGTTGAACCCTCTCTCGTACATTCCCATCACATCCTCCAAAAGCCCATCGTCTCCAATGATGGAGTTGTGCCACCAGCTTGCCCGAGCATAGATGTTAGTAATAGATTGGTGATCCCCGACACTGCTCGCCTTGGTGAGAACGCTGTTTCTCTCGGTTCCCGTCGCTGTGAATAACGTGCCCTGAGCCGTGGAGGATGTGAGCTGGGATCGAAAGCTCGACCGAAGGGTTTCGTCCGGTGCCGAGAGCCATGGTGGTGGCTCGCGAGGTTGAACTGGCTGTTGCTGTTGCTGTTGTTGCTGCTGCTGCTGCTGCTGTTGTTGTTCTTGTGCCGCCTGCTCTTCCCGAGCGTAGGCCTGAGTGCCACTACTACTGGGACCCAGCACCGATCTCGCAAAGGGGCCGGCCAAGGCCGCAATGGGGGCGTTCATATTTCTCGGAGTCTCGCTTCTCGGAGCATGATCCTGCGACGGGCGAGGCGCAATCGAGGAAAACGTACTGGAAGACTGTGAGGACGAGCCAGACAGTCTCCGGAGCCTAGGCCACGGATTTCCGGGCGCGTGGGATTGCGCGTGTACTTGTTGATAATCACTCTGATACTCTCCCGACTCTTCCAGCGTCGGCTCCACCTGCGGGCGACTCAGCCCCATCCGTCGTGACGACAAAGCACCATCAGACTGCTGCGACCGAATGCTCGTCTTCCGTGGCCGAGAAAAGTTTTCGACTGTCACGACAGTACCTTCCGATGGGGTTGGTGTGCCTCGCCTGCTGCCGGGCGGTGACTCGAAGCGCGACATCATCGAGGCTGGAGACATCGCCCCCCCGATTTGCTCGTGATGTCGGGCAAGGAGCGGGAACTTGCGTGGCGGCTCATCGCTCGGCGGTCGAGAATGCGCCCGCGATGGGGGCTCCGATTGCGGTGTCGGCTCAGGTTCAGGTTCTGGTTCTGGTTCGTATGCCTCAATGATGAAAGGGTTCGACGACAGGCCAGGAAAAGCCGACCTGGGCGGCGGTCTCGACGCGGGGTTCGACTCGGCCCTCATCCGAGCACTGCTGTTCGGAAAATGGGAGGCGGTCGGTGTCAAGGCCGGATTGCGCCGAGCATTCGGGGAGCTATAAAAGAAAGAGTCGCTGCGAGGAGAAAGGAGGTCAGGGTGGATCTGTCGGCGGTCGTGTGATAGATCGAGCGTCGGTTTCGGCGAGCTCGACGGTCGTCGTTGGTGGTTGGAGCGTGTTTGGTAAGAGTGAAGATTCTGGACGGGAAAGTTGCGGGGAGGATAGTGCTGATGGCGCTGGTTGTATTGCTGCTGGTAGTAGGAGTAGTCGGTCTGTTCGTCTGGTTTCGACCAGGGTCCGGCGTTTGGCCATTGTGGTTTCGCTTGCTGTCGGGAAGCGGGCAAGCCGTGGTGTATCATGCTGCTTGGGGCGGGATAAGCCGCACCACCACCATTATTATCATTATCATTGTCACTGTCTCCTCCTCCTCCTCCTCCTCCTCCGTCTTCTCTGTGATGGCCCAACATGGCGGCGGCCGATGTTGTTGAAGAAGAACGGCGGGTGTGTGCGGTGAAGGCTTCAATCCTTTAGGTGGAGGCCGTGGTGAAAAATAGCATTGGGAATTGCTTTATTTTAATTGTTATTTTCCCCAGCGCGTCGTGATCAGCGCCCAAATGAGCACGCAGCAGGCTTCTGGGCTGCGGATGCAGGGCCTGACACCGCGCTGGAGCCGGGTTGATGGTTGTTGGGATTAGTGCCGGGGAGGATCCCGGGAGCACCTGCGGAGTAGGTGGCCTGCCCACTGCCTTGGTTCGAGTTTCCTTTTCAACTTCAAGACTCTGTCTGTTCTGTTTCCTGACCATCTCTTGTCTTGCCGCTGGAAGGATACGACCGTTTCACCCGTCCAAGGTAGAGCCGGGTGACAGGCTCCGAATAATTTGCAGTCCTAATATTACCGCGTCTGGGTCGATGTGGTGGTTCTGTCTGCGGTTGTGCACAGTGGACGAAGCAGCAGCCGTTCGTCGCGTAACAGGGTCCGGGCAACGCACTTTCGGCCCGAGGCCAGGTTTGAGTTTGAGCTTCTCTGCGAGGGAGGATATCGAACCCAAATTGCTGGGAATTGGATGAGATTTCAGAGAGAGAGAGAGAGAATAAATAAAACAAGCCGCGGACAGCCCGATCTGAAAGGCGGGGCAAATGGGCGGAGCATTCATTGGCAAAGCTTCAGCTTTCGTGGCCCTCTCTCTCGGCTCTCCAGAACTCCATCTGATTTATTCGTCATGTTCCCCCGAAGCAGGTACGACTGTGCAACTCTCGGAAATGGTTATTGTCGTGCCATTTATTGGCTGACCCCCAGTGCAAAAAGACCCCCAGGACATGCAGAAAGGAAAACAAAAAAGCAACAATGCCCCCCTCCAAGACCGACATCATCGCCGCAGTGGGCTGCCGTTGTAGGGGATGGTGGGAACCCCTAAACGCAAACGGCGGCAGCGATCTACACAAGTCCCCCCCAGCTGGGTACTGTAAGTTTGTGTTCTTTCTCCTTGACCCTGCATACATAGATGCTATCCCATAAAAAAGGTCCATTGTGACAAGTCACCATCAGGAGACAAACCAGCAGACTCACACAGAAATTTCATCGCAATGCTTGTTCAATCGGGAATGAAAATGCTCCCCTACCCCCCTCCCTCCCCCTGTCCGTTCGCGAACCCGCAGTTCCGGACGACGACTCGCGCTTGTGCCCTTGGCGAGGGTCTTCCGGGCCACTCTGTGCCTGACACTAGACCTATTCGGGCAATGGCTCCCTGTTGTGGGTCTTCCCATCCATGGATCGCAGCCCTGCTCGCCCTGTTGTCATGGAAGCCTTCGAAAACTTGGAAAATTTCTAGCTTGGGATGATCGCCAGGGGAAAGGACGGATGGACCTCTCATCTCAAAATTATCCCCTTCAGGAACATGCCCAGATGTGACTCTATTATGTACATAGCTCCGGTGCTGTTAATAATTATACAGTACCTATAGCACCGCCTCTCGTGTTGCCACTGTTGGTCAGCATCAATGAAGGTCCCAGGAGGTGTAGTCAATGCGCTGTATCAATCGCGAAGGGGGTCGAGTGTTCCTCTCCTCCAGCTACGCCGGAATCTTTGATATCAGCTTTGCCCTCTTGGCACTCTTTGACTCTCGGCCATTGTTTAACGGTTTGCATCAAACGGCGAAGAATGATAACAGATAAACCGGAGTACTCGTCATAGCAATCCCATGTGATGTGCCGAGAACCTACCTGACCTCGTCTCGAGCATCTCCTACATCAGCAGAGTCCGTTACGCGGAAGACATGCAACCCCAGTCAAATTTACAGGTTACAACGCGTCCGACGCGACACAGCAGAAACCGTTCGCGCTGCGGGGATGAGAACCTCGTACGCGCTTTGCACGATGCCGTCTCGATCATGCTGGGCCTGACGCTGTGAAGCATGTTCGTCTTGTCGCCGGTCTGAAGAAAACCTGGGCCACCGTCTCGCTAGAACGTGAGAGATCTCGATGAGCACGCCATGAGCATCATTCGAGACATGCCAACCGATCCTCACCTGGTATCCCAGTCCGGAACCAACATACCAAAGCAGCAACACCTCCGTTCTTCGGCTTCGGCACCAACTCCAACAACAGAGAAGTTCTGTTCTGCTGGAGCCGGCCCGGAATGAAGGCATCGGGAACTCTATCGGCGATGGAGCCGGCAAAATATTCAACCGAGACACGAGATGTTCAAAGCTCCTTCCAAGCTTTTGCTGTCACGTGAGAATGTCAATGACGTTTTCTTTTGATATCGACCATTCCGAACGCTAGCCGCAATGCTCGACATTTCTCAACCGTTGCTTGCTGACAGGCCCTCCCTATCGCTCCGATTATTCCTGAAAAACTGTGCCGCACGCAGTGAAAAGGCTCACTCACATCGTTACGTGCCGTCACTCCGTTACACTTAGAGGGAAAGAGGTCCGAGCTCCTGCGTCAATCAGCCAGTCGGAAACGTCAAATTGCGCACCTGGACGGGCAGATGCACAAGCCAGAATGCGATCAGAGTTCCCCCCTCTCTGTTCTCTGTTCACTGTGCTCTATGCGACACTGGGCCAACTGCTCCGTTCCTTGATACCCGTCACCGATGGAGTGATGCCTCAGGTTTCCAACTTCTCCAAAGCGGGAAGAGGCCACGCCCACCGTAGCTTTGAGAGAGGTGGGAGCTGGGGGGAAGCTTCCCCTCTCCTCCCCGCCCACACCGCCCACCTCTGAGGCCCCCCCCCCAAGTTGCTCTGCTTTGCTCTGCTCTCCTCCCCCCTCCCCTCAGTGACCCCAGCTGTGCGCGCGCGCAAAGCCTGGCTTCCCTCCCCCTCTCTGCTGCTCCCCCGCCCCTTTCCTGACTCTCCGTCCTTCCCACCTTGTAATCTCGTCCTTGGCTGCTGGCAAAGAAAAGGTAGGTACGTACCGTTCACACCGGAGCTCCAGCCTTTGCCCGTCTACCACCCTCCTCCCCCCCCCAACTCAGCCTTTCCTCTCTCCCTTATTTTTCTCCTCCTTTTCCTTCCCCTCTCTCCTATCCAAGCTTTCCCATCAAATCCAACTCTCCACGCCCGTGTTCTATCCTTACACTCTTCAATTGATATCTTACCAACACGCCCTTCCATCGAAATGACCGGCCGCAAGAGAAAGCAAGAGGAGGAGGAGCTCGTAGCTCTGCCCAGTGATGACGAAGAGGAGGAGGAGGAGTAAGCCCATCCCCGTGCTCCCTGATGCTGGTGTTTTCTGTAGCTGCCTTGGATGCCATTCCCCATCGTCACTGATGCGACGCGACTGGTCTGAACGCCATCAGACCTTGTGTGGCGAAATGGGCGCTGATGTCGTTGGCGCATCCTACTTTCGCGGTGGTAGCCGGAGCATTGTCTCCGTCGACAATTGGGAGATGGCCATGATTTGCATGCCAGATAACCCCGAATCTGTGGCTGACTCGTAGCGGTGCAGGTATGTCTCTGACGAGGATGACGAAGAAGCCGGCGACAGTTCCGGAGATGACGGAAGCTTCAACGAAGAGGATGCCGAAGATGACGAGGAGGGCGAAGAAGAAGACGAGGAAGCTGCCCCGGGTATGACCAGCCTCGCAATCCCATTAACTTGTTTTTGGCGCGCTAATCATCTTCCCTCAACCAAGCTCCTCCCAAGAAGAAGATAAAGACGGCAGCTACCGCCGAGGGTGATGCGCCTCAGAAGAACGGCCACAAGAACGGTGTCGCCGAGGATGACGAAGGAGATGACCAAGAGGAGGATCAAGAGGGCGAAGAAGAAGGCGACGATGATGACGTCGAAGACGAGGAAGGTGCTGAGGAGGATGAGCCCCCTATCGCTTCCAAGGGCGTCAAGAAGGCTGCCGCACCGCCTGCCGCCGCCGAGGGCAGCGCTGCTGCTGTTGCCGCTGATGGTGACGACAAGGACTAATGGTGGTGAGACATGGCTGTGGTGGTGTTGGCAAGTTCCTCGCGATCCATGAGCCCCCATTGCGTGCGACCTCTCCTGCTCTGAAGGCGTTGGCGTTTGAGACCACTGATTCGTGGCTGGCTGGATGCCGGAGGAAGCGGCTGTCTTTTGTTTGCTTTGGTATGCGTGCGCAAAAGGTACCGTTCTCGTCGATCTCAGCTAGATATATATATCCATGTCATGAACTGCTCCTGTTGTTGGTGTTTGCGCTATACCGACTTGTAGTCAGGAGCATGGGGTGTGAATTGCGATCGGTTGCTTACATGCTTGCCCCTTCGTTGCTGATTCGGTCCACGTGTGGACGGCGGTCGAAGGGGGGAAGCGCAGATGGGGCGGTCTCTTCAAGGAAGAACAGAATGGGTGAAAAGGGAAGAAAGCAGTGTTGTGTTTTACACCAACCTCCCTAACAGCAGCCCCAGTCATATTGTCGATTTGGCGAAGCCCACACCATTGGCCTCGTGATGCCCAATCTTAGGCTGGGACATGTAGTGCCACGTCGACAATGGGGGTCGAGATCCGCCAAGCTCTGGCCCATTTTGGTGGCCATCAGTTTGATAGGCTTGTCGAGTAGGAGACCTTTTGAGATATTTAGTTTAACAGCGGCTGAGGGAAGAGGTGTGGGCGCAGTCTCTGCATATGTGCATGTATGGTCGTCTGGCTGCGTTTATGCCTTTCCTTTCGACCGGTTCGTTACTTGAGCAGAGAGGCTGATGGTGATGACCTCGAGAGCCGTGGCTAGCCTTTCTATGCCTGGTCCAGACCGAGTCTGGTTGTTGGGGGAAAAGGAAGCATACTGATCCCAGCATCTTGAGTCTGCAAGCACATCGCCAACTCAGGTCTATTCTCGGAACTGATTCCGAACTTGCCGAGAGTAGCAACCAAGTTCTTGACAGAGCTCGAACTCCCTCTTGTCTCGATTGTCAACGGAAAGAGTTGTCAATCCGTACAAGTAACAGTCTCAACGAAAGCTCTTTGGGACAATGTTGTCCTATTGGGAGCCCTCAAAATGCCGATTGATCCTCCTGAAACATGGCTTCTCACTAACCAGAGACAGAAAATGATAGCTCGCGGTCGAAATAGTGTATGTAGGGCTCACCGTTGACAGCTACCGAAGATCCTTGTTGTGCCGCTAGTTGCCGCCGCAATACGAGCTTCACCACCGTTGTCGATGACAGACTTCGTTTGCTGTTTCCGCTTTGAGGATACCGAGCATAAAAAAACGCATGTGGTAGTAGCGGCTCTGGCGGGGCTGTTTTTGGGACGGCGCTACGATAGTTGAGCAGGTTGGCGAAAATAATAAAAGAAGCCGGATCGTCGCCGAGCCCTCAAGCGCGACGGTGAGCTCCGCTGCCTCGTGGCAACTGGGTCCTGGGATATCGGATCGGTCATTCGGGATCCGAAGTTTGGTCTCTTGGGAAAAACACAGATCGGTGCTCGGATGAGCCACTGCCAACATCATGCCATTCGTGCTGATGAGAGGATCGACTTGGGAGCAGCAAAGACTTGGCCCTCATTTCTACAGCTAGGCTGATGCCGAGTGTCGAGAGCTACTCATACTCATCAGTAGGCAGAGCGGATAATGTGCTGTGTGTGTATCCATAAGGCTGGCTGGGAGAGGGGTCTGTTGTTGAGCAGAGATCGTGAGAATTGAAGTCTCTGTCTTCCCCTCTTGGCATGACACATCAGGTTCGCTTTCCCCTGCCCCAAAGGATTGACATGCATCGGGACTTGATGGAGCAGACTCCACAAAGATCTTGCTCAGTAGTGGATATCTCGTCCCTGGCGGCTTCCTTTTCGTTTGCTCTGTCTGCTGTGCGGGAAGGAACTGTCCATTGAGGTTCTTAAAGGCCTCGACAAATGGCTTGGCAGGGAATGCACGATAAGACCAGCTACCCCACCTCTCAACTGTCAAACCCCCTGTGCAGATGCATACCAGTCTTCCACACACGCCTTCACACAGCCCTGGGGGAAGTCTTGGACTGTTCTGGATTGCAGTTGTCAAAAGATGGGACCACACACCAGCTGCCCGACATGGCGCCATTTTCATGTAGGCTGCTTGCTCCCCCCCCAAACACTCAACGCACATGGCGGACGACTCCATGATCTGACATCATCCCCAGCTATAGGCTCGATCCCCCGGACTGACCCGCTCCCAGGCTTCGAAAGGGATGTGGGAGGATGTACCGCAGTAGGGACAAGTGGGCGGCCCGATCGATTCTCTTCCTTTTCTCCATTGCTTATGCCGGCCTGCCGGGAGCGGCAACGCTAATGGCTCTGGAGCAGCCGTCTTCTTGGACTCGAGCAGCCCATGGCCCCCTGCGTGGTCCTGGGAAGGGGCCGTGGAGTGGTATTGAACCTAGGCGGGACTTTGCGAAGAAGGGGGGTCTGTGAACACGAAGGGGCCAGCCTCTATATAAGACTTGACCTGGAGATCAGAAGCCAGCGGGACGGCCAGATATCCACCAGCAAAGCAGCTCTCCCGAGGTACTAGGACACGCATCCTACGTACGACCGTACGATTATCAGCTATTCTCCCCAGTTCTCTCTTCCATTCCGCCGTTGTGCTTACCTTTGACGCTCACCGTCAAGAGCATCATCACATGGGTGCTGCCGCAAGACAACGATCTTACCCACTATCGTGCGTTCGACCCCTTGCGAGATACTCCTTGGAGAAGTCATGGAACCCAGCGCGACGAAGACCAGCATCATGATCAAGGAAGCGAGTTCCGGTGCTGACGAGGTGAGAAATATTCGTGGTTTATTGTGGCGGTCGTGGTGTTACCAGACAAGTCCCGGCGTCACGCCACTTTTGCATTCACCACTTTCTGGATTCAGCTAACCAAGGTACGTTGGAATCTAGACCTCGGTGTCGGCAGTACCCACCCCAGGCTATGGCTATATGGGTCAAGCCAGCTACGGGGCTAACGTCGTCCCATGGAGCTTGCCCGACGCACCGTACACAGCTTCTTCGTTCTTTGAGGAACCATCCTGCGACTTCTTTTCCTTGTCGAGGACTCCATTTACTCCATTTGTGGGTGGAAATTGGCACTTGTCCAACAATCTCAGCCCCGAAGTCTCTTTACCAACACCACTCAGCTCAGTAGGTTCCAGAGCGGGTGTATGGAGGGGCGAACCCGGGGGCGAGTATTGCGAGCATGAGCTCTTCTCCCCAGTGAGCGAACTAGCCACCATCGATATGGCAGATTCTGTGACACACACCAAGAGGTCTGAGGAGTCGTCCACGTCGGCCAAGCATCAGCCCAACGACAAGATCAAGGCCACCAGTAGATCAAAGGGTCGTGGCAAGCACAATATTCAGCTGCGTACCGCCTCCCGCAAGGCTCGAAAAGGAAGTTTGGCGCCAGCAACACCTCTATCTCCAGCTGAAAGCGTTCACAATCCCGGTTCAGCCAGTGATGATGATGACCTCACCCTTGAAGAACGCCGTGCCAGACGCAATCATAACCTTGTCGAGAAACAGTACCGCAACAGGCTGAACGCCCAGTTCGAACGCCTCTTGGCCGTCCTTCCTCTCGAGCAATACAAGGGGGGTCACCTGGGTCAGGGAGAAGGCTGTGATGGATTCGCAACCGATGAGAAGAGAATGAGCAAGGCCGAGGTGTTGGATTTGGCAACCAGACGTATCAAGGCACTTGAGATGGAGAAGGAGCGCTTGAACAGAGAAAGAAAAGAGCTGCTAAGGAACATGGACATCATGGCTGGAGCCGTTGCTCAGGCAGCCAATCAAGGACTTTGATTGCATTTTATTGGATTGGGTTTTGGTCAAAAGTATCGGGTTTCGGTCTCCACACTGGCGCGATGGGGAAAAGGGTCACGGTACAAGTTCAAAATATGGCATGCTGTTACAAGACAGATGGTGGGGATCAAGGATGGAAACTTGTTTGAAAAACATGGCGAGAATTGTGGTTGATAGCATCGGCGTTTCTTTTTCCAACCAAATTTACTGTATTTGCACTTGTACTTCATTCATCTACGAGTTTGCTCCAACACAATCAGGTTTTCATGGTCCGGTATCTGGCAGATGTGTTTCGGGTGGCTGCTTCTGACAGCAGCTTTGTTGCTTTGTTGTATCTTGCTGATTGGAAAGAGATGCTTCTCCTGCATATCCATTGTCTGTAGAATGCATATGCATGATTTACAAGTTTCGACCGTCAAAATGTGTGGGAAGGCGCTATCTTGACCAAGAGTGTTGGACAGCTGGCGCTCCAAAGCCACCGGGGCTTTGAGGGAAGGAGGGATTCTTTTTCAGGCAGGCACTGCTTGTCCAGTTGTCGGCAGGAATCCAGCAACCCTTACCCACAAACAACTTCCAACAAGCACCCCAGAATTGATTACGATTACGACTCCTCCATGTTCTCGATCGAATCAGACATCGACCCGATGGGTGACGGAACGCCCAGTCTGTTGTCTGCATGCAGGGCAGCCGCTCTGTTGGATCCCCTCACTCGCTCGCAGAAGCACGTTCACCGGTTCTGCCAAGGGCTTTTTTTCTGGTGGTATGATGCCTACGGTATCCGTACACCACGTTCCAAGCTTGAGATGTTGTTGATTCTGACTCCCGAGGTCCCTTAGCTAACAAACCTTCGAATTACTTTCCGGAGATGCCCGTTCCTCTACCATATCAAGCCACCCCCATGAACTTGGATCAACCCCGCGCACCTCGGAAAAACGAGGGATACAATACCCGAAAAACCGTTCAACCGGAACTTTGGGACCGCCTCTCTCAACCCACGAGGAGGGTTGTCGAGGATGTTGTGCGACACAAGTTGCCATGTCTCGAACTGGCAAAGAAGCAGGGACTCACGTCATCCCGGATTTTGTCTGCTCTGCGAACATGGCATGCGTGGCTTTCTCCCTCGTGGAAATGAGACCATGTTTGTCTGGATGCGCCGTGTCTCAGCCCCTACCCCTAGCCAAGTGCCGAGCGTGGAAGAAGAGAGCGCGAGACGAGGTCGAGGAATCAAGGCGAGTGCTTTATCCGACTCCAGCTCTTTAGTGCCCAAGATTATGGCGACTTGGACATGATTGCTGAGCGGACGATCAGTACCCGAATCTGCATGTTGTTCCAGAAAAGCACTGGACTTGTTGGGCTCGCCGCCAGGGGTCAATCAGATCGAGTGTTCGAAAGAACTCGACGCCACGATTCTAGGGCTGAGTCGGTAGTTACCGCAATGGCATGATCGGCGAGCCAAATCGAACCACAGCTTATTTTTCTCACAGAATACTGGCTCCAATCTCCGCCGCGGCAGCCTCTGAATATGTACATGTACAGCAGCCCTTGACAACCATGTCGATCTCCCGCTTTGCCGAGTCTCGTTTGGGGAACGGCACGAACCACATGCTCGGGGCTGGACCTGGAAAGAGGAGCGACGGGGATTTCAAATCGATTGATTCAGAGACACTGACCTGACTATTTTCTTGGATAGATCTTGGTTGTAGTAGCTTGCATCGTGCCCCGAACTGGCTCGGGCCGCTGCCAACTTATGGTCAGATATGCACGTTCCCCTTGCTTCCAGACAGGAGCATTATCGGCCGCTACCCGTGTGTCGAGTGTGCGCCTTTGGCGGCATTGGTCAAGCCTCTGGCACAATGTCCGTTTTCGATTCAAACACTGTACCTGGCTCGCAAATGAAGCCGACGCCTCCCCAGAGTTGACATAGTTGGTCCAGAAGAAGAAATGTCTGCCATGGTCTGGCTGGGTTCATCACCCTCTACGACATCACAGGGCAGTCGCCATGTCGCTTGGTCACACGAAGGGGGGACTGTTCGTGGTATAAGTTTGTCGTGATCCGGACCTCCTTCCGGTATCGTGACCTCCCATCAGTATCATGAACATGCTCTGCATCATACGGTCATTTCAACAAGCTTGCTCTTTCGGTTTCAGACATGGACAACACTTACTACGGTGGTCACTACGATGACGAAAACCAACAGGTACGGCTCAGTCCTTGGCATGACTCTGTTTTCATCTCTATTTCGTTAGCTCCCTTTGGGCCATCTCATGTCCCTACATGATGCACGGTGACGTTTGTCAGGACCATATGGATCGGTTCGGGACCTCGGTCCCTTACCGCAACCGTTGAGATGGCATGACTGGTAGCCTCAATGCTGCCGTGTTGTATTTATAGCATGTGTTCCGTCTTTGACAACGACTCGGCTATTCGGGAGGGGGTGACCTGTTGTTGCAGTGTAGGGACCTCAGCTGACAACCGCCAACCAGAACATTCCATCATACCCCTTAGCTTTCGACATTCAGGAGCAGGACCATGCCAATGCATCCGTCTTGTGTCCCAGCTCAACTTCCCCTTTGGGGGGTTCGATCTCGATCTCGCCGACTGATCGCTTCAGCAACACCGGAGCATACGGGGACTATGACTCCCGCGGTATCACTTCCCTCATGCCAGAAAGCTCCTACTATGCCCCAACCGAGCCGGTGTCTGCCTATGACAACGCTTCACTGAGCATGTCTTCCGGTCCGCACAGCTTTCCCTACGGGCAGATACACGACGAGCTTGACGGAGGGGTGATGAATCAGGGTCCTCCTCCACCGACTGGCTGGGGCCCCCAATTTCAATCCTTCACGCCATATGCAGAGGACCCTCGTGTGACGATGGGTGTTGGCGAGAGAAGCAGTGGTGTTCCTTACCAATATCCACCGTCAACAAGCAAACGTCAAAAAAGCCACGCCGCCAACCCCCCTTTTCAAGGCTTGACGATTGATACAATGACCATGAACCCACACGGTGATCGCCGACCTCACAAGTCGGCGGCGGCGGCGGCCAAGAGGAGCAAAGGAAAGAAACCATCAGCTCCCACAACGAGTCTCTCCTCTCCCACAAGCCAGTCAACCATATCCAGCGGCAGCGCGGCACCGAACTCACTCCCTGAAGAGGACTGTGACTCGGAGCAGGAGCAGGCTGTTTCGACGGGCAGGCAAGGTCATCATAACGCCCGCACTAGGCATAATATGGTTGAGCAAAAGTACCGGCATAGGCTCAACACGCATTTTGATAAGCTGCTGGAGGTGTTGCCGTCGGGGGTTGGTGTGGGCGGGATGATGATGGGAGATGGGTATCAGAATACGTACCAGACGACATATTTGGGGGGGGATGGGGGGGCGCCGAGTTTGGAGAGGGAGAGGAAGGTGAGTAAGGCTGAGGTGCTGGATCGGGCGAGGTTGTATATACAGACGCTGGAGAGTGAGCATGTGAGGTTGCAGCGGGAGAGGGAGGAGTTGAGGGGGTTGTGGGAGGGGTATTATGAACGGGCGGCGGGGGTGGAGAAGGGGTTGGATGGGGGGGTTTGATGGGGGTTTCGGTTTGTTTTGTCTTGGGATGGGTTGGGAAGGGGTTGGAGCATATATATATATATACACCTCGGGCAAGTCATTTTGGGCTGGTTTGGTTTTGCAGAGGATATGAATTTTTTATGTTGGTTATTGTTGGTTGGGTGGAGATAGATAAATGTACACCTACCCACGCTTTCTTTCCACATGATATCAGTTGAGACACTACCTACCTTATACAGCCTGAATTGGTAAGAAGAAGTTTTCTAATGAAGTTGCTAGTTGAACATGGACGAAAGAAACTGCATGGCTGGATCTCACGTCGTGATAATAGAAGGTTCATATTGAGATGAAAAGGTTTGATTTCTTTGGGAACTTTAAGCTAAGATAGATAGAGATGTGTTCTAGACAGAGCTCCGCCCATCATTCCTCGGCAGGCCCTCGGTGTCAGTGGGCTCTTTGTAGGCCCCCTTTGCGGGAGCTGCGCCGCGGGTGACGGGTTTGGTGCTGAAGATGATGTTGGATTGGTCGATGGCTTGTTTGTCTGGGATTTTTCTGCTGTCAGTCTGATTTTCTTGTCTGGTCGTGCCTTTTTTTTGTTGTGAGATCTCATTTGACAAGGGGCGGGGAGGTCACCAACCGAGTTGATCACTGCTTGTGTTGTTGGTCTGGTTGTTGTTTTTCACCTCGTCCCTGGCTTGCTCGTCGGCGATGACCTGCACTGGCTCGTGCTTGTGGCCTGGCCGGGAGACGTACGAGTTGTCTGTGTCGGCGTCTTGGGTCGTGTTGGGGATTAGCTTGGAGGACATGATTGCTCTTGGGGGTTTGTCGTGATTGTTTGATGAGAAGAAGGGAATGAGGGAGATGGAGTTGAGCAGTGGGTGCTGTATTTGATCATGAAATAGAAAGGGTCCAAGGCAACACATGACATCACTTGCACAACCCCCTCAACAAACCACAAGGACGCCGTTGACAGCATCAACCCCAATCAAAAGGTCTTGAACCGGCATGTGCGGTGCCGATTGAACGACTCAGGGGCTCAAAGCGGGACCTTGGCAACTCCGCACACAAGCATCTCCAGTAGCACCAGATCAAGGAAACTTGGTTTCCAAAAAAACAAAACAAAAAAAAAAAAAAACAGAGCATTATTATCGCACTGGGTATCCACATTAATAACACATCTCATACAAATAAATGGCTGGCATATTTCACTTCTCAGCCACGCCCTTCTCGGTCACGACCTCTACCCGCGCCGCCGGCTCACTCTTCTCAGCCACGACCTCCTCCTCCTTCACCTCCTCCTCTTGTTTTACCGGCGGCTCGGCCTTCCCACCCTCTGTAACGGCCTTCGTCGGCTCCTCTTTCTCACCACCCCCAACCTTCTCTGACAGCACAACCTCCCTCTCCTTCCCTTCTCCTTTCCCCTCCTCCTCCTCCTCCTCCGTTGGAACCTCCGGCAGCGGTATCTCCGGCAACGGCATCTCTTTTTTCCTCGCCGCAGCAGCAGAAGCCCGTTTCGTCGTCTTCTCAGCCGCAGCAACATTCCCCTGTCCCGCCGCAGCCCTGGCACCACGCATCGAAGACCGCTGCTGCTGCGGCGCCGGGGCGTTCTGCACAAAAGGGTTATACGGCGCCGGGGCGTAATGCCCCCTCTGGCTTGTTCTCACTCGTTGAGGTTGCTGAGGAGGCGCCGGCGTCGGCATAGGGGAGTAGTAACCCCCGTATTGAGCCGCTTGTTCGGGTGTGATGTAGGGGATAACCCCATGAACAGACACACGCTGTGGTTGTCGTCGTGGTTGTTGGGGTACCCAGCTTCCTGGCATTTGTTGGGTGGGAGGTGGTGGTGGTGGGTGCTGCAAAGTTGGATGTGGTACATACTGGAACCCGGCGGGCAGAGGGTGGGAAGGATCATACGGGATCTCCACTATCTGGACCTCCCGTCTGGCTCGGTTCCGCTGGTGAGCCTCGCCGCAGGCACCGACGAACAAGACGAGGTGAGTGAAGAATAACACAAAGTCAAAGGCTAAAAGGGCCTGGAAGAGTGCGAGTTCTTTGTCTGCTGTGTCCTCGTTGTCGAAATACCGGGACCAACCGTCTTATCCCCCTACGTTGGTGACATAGTAAACCATGATGCCGAACCCGGCCACGGCAAGGGCACCGACGACGAGGTTGAAGGTGATTAGCCATCCTGGGTGCAGGCCACGGTGGTCTTTGGAGAACCACATGGTCAACATCTCGATGACGATGAAGACGAGGGAGAGGATCGCCTGGTGATGTTAGCACTTTCCAACAGTGAGAGAGAGGTGAGAGAAGGGAGACAAACCGCCGAGGCAGAAACACCGGAAATGTACGCTGATTCATGAATATACCAGTACCCGTAGTCTCCCGCAGAGATATACCCCGTAGCAACACTCAACCCGATGATCACGGCCGAAACCGCAACAGCAAAGAGCATCAGCCCAATCTTGACCTTGTGCCACTTGGGGTTGTGCGGGATCTCATAAGGGACTTCATCCTCCTCGCGCCGGGCGTCGTATGTTCCAAACACCGGCTGCAGATGGGCCGTTGGATGAGGGCCTGGGAGCGTGTCGAACCGTACAGCACCGCCCGATGGCTGCCCACCTTTTTGCGTCTCCTGGTGGGTTGGCGAGGGTGCTGGGTTGGCATCGTTTACCTCCGTCTGTTGCTGTTGACTGGCCTCGGGAACGTTCTCCTGTTGCTGTTGACTGCCCTCAGGAACGCTCTCCTGCTGCTGTTGACCGGCATCGCTAACATCCCTCTGCTGCGGTTGACTGGCCTCAGGAACAGCCTCGGCAACAGCCTCAACAACCCCTTGCTTCTTTTGCTCAGTCCCAGCCTCGGCTTTGGGCTCCTCCGGTTTTGGCTGTGCAGCCGCGCTGTCGTCGCCTGCCATCATCCAGCCCGTCCGTCCTTTCTATTTCCGATAAGCGCTGATAAGTACCTCAGTCGTGGGCGCGAGTTGATGGCCCGGATGTTACTCGGTAAATATCAAGCTCAAGGCGCGATATGATGTCGCGCAAACACTCAGTTGGGACTCATAGGGGAAAAAACGAGCGCGATTGACGAGAGAAATCCCATCAATGAAGAGAGAGGGGAAACAAGTGGAACGAACCACCAGCGACGACGACGTCGTCTATTTAAAATTGCTTTCCAGGCATCACTCTGGACCTTAGGGCCGCCCCCTGGCTGTTGGTGCAGACCACAGGGGTTAGCTGTCGCTTGGCATTGGTTCGCGGTGGAACGAGGGGACCGCCAAGAGCTCCGTTTTGTGATGTTTTGGGGAATTTTGGTCAGTGCTTGTGAGGAAATAACGAGATGCATGGGACTTGTGTAGGGTGCTACTCCGTAATAAACCCTCCAGTGACTCAACGAAGCCTGTTGGAAATGCTGTAGTTGCCTTGCTTGGTGATTCATGTCACTGATTTCGTCCACCGTGCGGCGTCCGTTGGAGGCAAAGTTCCTGCTTCACTCTTCCGCAGTGAAAATATCAACTTGGCCGTGCCTGTTGGGTATGGGGTATCATGTTCATAAAAGGGAAGCTGTCAGTACTATTACCAAAGATTTGACACGAAATCGCGCCGTGCTTGAACCTCTTTTGCCTTTTAACACTTTTTACTCCCGCTGTAAAACAACCACCAAGCCCATTATCCCGAGCATCACCGTCTTCATCCATGGGTGCTCAGACAGCATGATGGTGACATAGCCGACGAAAGGCATATATCCAACAACGCTCCTGCTTCAATGTTAGCATCCGCCCAGAAAGACCAATGCTGGTCACTAAGTAGGAGCAACGCACCCAATAATATCTTCCCTAACCAGGTAGTTTTGCCCGGGGGCGTAGAGCTTCGTGTCGTCGGAATCGTTGTTGTCTCCCTTGGTCAAGAGCTTTGCAGTCGGCCTAGAATACCACCTGTCAATCACAAATCCCCATAAACAGCCACCACTGCCGCGGAATAACGAACCCAGTGCCAAACTTGCTGATAACCCTGTGCACGATTGGGATATCTTTATCCCTCACGTTGTACACCACCACCTCGCCCACGCTCGTTTCGGTAAACAGATTTCGGTTCCAGAGCAGAAGCAGGTCTCCTCTTTGGAAGGCAGGCTCCATGCTGCCGGAGAGGACGACGACGATCGGAGAGGGGGAATCGCTGATGACGGAGAGACCTTTCCACATCTATTATTCATTTTGTTAGCTGGCCTACTCGGGGAGCTGGTTGGCAGGGAACGCACCATAAAAGCCGTGGACAGTATCAGGCCAAAGTTCATGAGCTGGGCGGCGGCCTGCCGCGGGTTTCCTAAGGCTGATAACATGTCTGCGGTATATGGGGAGATTGGTGTGTGAGGTGCAGCCGGCAGGAGACGTCCGTTGCTGCGGCTTGGGAAGAGCTGTCTTGAATTCCAGGAGATCGAATGGCTGATGGGCGCGGAGACCACGGTGTCGAATTGGCAGTTTGTGATTGGAGCGTAATGCAAATAGTGGGGCCGCTTTTTGTGGGTCATTGACTTTCTGAGATCCTTTTGTGGTTTTGGAGATGTTCAACTTTTGGAGACCATTATACTGTTCTTGACTTCCATAAGCACCGGCTAGCAATGTGTTTGCATCTACATGAGAGTTATGCTTTTCTTCAGAACCACTGACTGGAAGCGTCCAAGTCAACTCTCTCTTGGTAGCTACGTCTGTCTCGAGACGATTTCGCTCCAGTCGTTTGACACCTTCCTTCCATGTTGAACGTAGCCTTCAAGGCAAGTAAGTGCCTGATGGCTATTCTGGTCCACGTCACGGGCCCGGTTCATCGGGATCGTGTTTGCAGCTGCCTCCCGTCTTGTTATCTCTCACAGCTCAAGCTCTCTTGCTCATACCTTCCAACCGGCCTGCGGATGGTCTGAGTTGATGAAGGCGTGCCTGCCTTATTGATGTCTTTCAGACTCAGACCCTCAACTTCTCCTCTGTTCTTACATCCAGGCCACCTCTCTCTCTCTTCTATCCTTCGATCCTCTAAGATTCGACATCTCCCTCAACAGGTCTTTTGGTTGTCAGTTGTTTTATAGCCATTGCTTCTCGCTCTTTGCTCAATCTGTTTACACAAAGCTCACGCAGAGCCCATCTGCCCACGCTGCCTTCGCATCTCTAAAACACCGTCTCTTTGAGTACGGCCAGAATGTCTACCGAAGAGCGAGCTCCGCTCTTGTCGACTCGCCAAGGTCTTCCTGTGGCCAACAGCTCCTCAACCGTTCAGGACCATCCCATCTTTCTTCGAGTTTGCCATTCCCCATGGCCATGGGTTAGCCAAAGCTGTTTGGTGTACCTTCGCGGTCTCATCTTCTGCTACCTCACTGGCCTCGCCGGCATGCTCTTGCGCTACAAGTTTCACCACGAATATCCCCACAATGAGGGAAAGCCCAATTGGCATATCTTCTTCGAATTTGCCTCAATGGCCTATCTCCTTTTCTGGTTTTATCACCTCATTACCTTTGTGAGTCGGTCCTCCGAGTAGCTATCCAAGGAACGGTCGCTGACGTCTTTGGTCTTTTGCAGTGTTGGAGCTTTACCCATCTCTTTTTCCCCGACGTCGACGAGGATGACAACAGCTGGGAATCTGTGCTTTTGTGCAAGATGTCTCCACCTCTTCAGACACCAAAGTCGCGCAAGCGCTTGTACTTCAGCATCTTCTACACCATCTCCCATGTGTTTGTCTTTATGAACACGCTCATTTACTGGTGCATCTTGGTGCCGAAGGGGTACGGTCACCTTCCCAAGGGCAAGGAAGGCGAGCCGGTCTCGGATTCAACTTGTGAGTGACGTTTGGTTCAACGGACCGTTTGGTTGGGAATTTACTCATGAGACAATAGGGAAGGATTTCTGGGGCCACGGATGGTTTGAGCCGTTCTGCATTCTTAATCTCTACCTGGCTACCTCGCTCATTGCCCTCTTCGAGATCTTTGTCTTGAATAGCATCAAGCGCCAGGTCCCTGTTCCTGCGCACGTTATCGCGACGGTATTCTTTCTCTCGGCTTACCTTGGCTGGGCCGCTTTCGGCAAGTGGTTCACCGGCTTGTATCCATTCTTCTGGATGGATCCCGAGATCATGAAGAAGACCGAGTACATTGCGTCGTATGTTGCAGGATTCTTGTGCCTTGGACCTGCAGGTGAGCAGCCATTTGCAGCAATTTCATGGTTCGAACTATGCTGACATCATGAACCACAGTCTTCGCCTTCATGTATGGACTCATTGGCATGCGCGAGAACATGACTCAAAAGGATGACGGGGACAAGAAGCAGCCTGCCCACAACAGGTCGCTCTTGGACGAGTAAACAAGGCGACAAGGCGACATATCGGACCAAGTCAATTTCTGTTGGTGAAGGAGGGGTGACTCATGTGAGGGGAGGTGGTGTTTGACATGCATCGTTATGTTCTTGATGGAAGATTGGTATTGTCATGACTGATGCGGGGGATCCTGTCCGGTAGTGTACACTAACGCAAGTTGAAACAATAGAGGCAATCATTGACTTCAGTTCTCATGACTTGCAGTTTCTTTGCACCGGCAACGCTCCAAATCGTGAGGCTGACAGGGGTAGTTTGATGTGGAAGCTCACCAAGGGAGCCCTGGCCGGCGTGCCGGCCAAGAGGGGCGGCCCGCCGCTCCATTCTTGTCTTAAAAATGGCCCCACCTTCCCACCACAGTGGTTCGTGTGGGGTAAGCTTGGTTCCCCTTGACCAGTCAACCGCCCTGCTGCCCTTTTCCCATCAACCTCACCCGAAGATGGAAGCTGTGCGGATACCGCCAGTTCAGTCAGGTCGAAGTGCAGGACTCTCCATCACGGCCCAATGGGAGGAGACACTCATTGGGAGATGGATGTGCCGCGTGGCTAGTGTGACTCGATCTATGGGTCTTTGATGGACCTATACCAGGTACCACCCCCCCCCCCCCATACCGAGGTGTGTGTGTCTGTCCGGGAGACGATATCACGGGCGTGCACGCACACAATTCTGTCAGAAGCAAGTGTCCGCCGAGACCTCCCGGGTTGTGCAGAGGAGAGCAAGCGCCGGCAGGTGAGGCTGTGCCGTGAAACCGATTCTTGCTTCGCTGTCACTGGAGGGTTGCTGAACACGTGCCCCGCAGAGGCAAAAACCATGCTGCACAATTGGACCTGTTGGAATCGTTCCCAAACTTTCCTAGAGGATGCATATACAATGGCAAAACATTTCATTTGTCCGTTTATATCAATCCAATGGAGAATACAGGACTGCTTAGCTAACTCTGCAACAATAGTTGAGCTGTTGTGATGGAAGTTCATGGACGGATGGAGCTACCCCTCATCTGAAGTGCCACAGTGCAAACCCCTGCTCGAAAAACCCACAACCAGGGCCGCCTTGCACGCTAAATTCACAACGGCCATGTCTTCAGGGCTGACGACGACCGCGGCAATGTTGAAATCGAGAAGGTATCGCAAGATGCCGCGCAAGAGATCAATTGCGTACGAGCAATGTGTCACTCGGATGCCAGATAGTGACGATGCCTGAGGCAGCTCGTCGACGACACCTGCTATCCGTCCATTCATAAGTGACAGCACAAGAACAGCTGCAGCCGGCCCCCAGCCCTGCTTGTTTTTCTTGTCGATCATGGATTATTCCCAGGCACACACCTCTCTTTGTATCACCCCCCACCTCCTGCATATAAATACTTTCCCACCCCCCGCAGCTTTTGCATCCGTTTCCTCTTTTCCTCCCCCCCCCCCTCTTCACACAACCAACGGGTCGCAAAGCTCTCTGGAGTCTTTCTGGAGTTCTCTCTTCAGGACCTCTCCGCCCCCGGACCCTGTCAATCGTTTTTGTGCCTCTCTCTCTCTCTCTCTCTCTCTCTCCCCCCCCTCACTCTTTTTTCTCTTGCTTTTCCTTCGGGCCTTCATTCATTATTTTCGTCACTCTCTGAGAACATACATGGAAACTAGACAGTTGCAGTAATTCAGACATTAGTCTGACTTGTCTTTTGCTGTCTTTTTGCCTCATCCCGCACGCCTCAGAGTTCTTTATCGAACCGAAACCATACCATCATCACCGCTGTCACCACCACTCCCATACACCTCCTCTACCGCTATCAGCTTCGCCGATAACCCGAGAACAACAACACAACCGCCAACATGTTCAAGCGTTCTTTCCGAAGCCGTGAGACCATGCAACTCCCAGCGGGAGGCTGCCTCAACGACGATGGATTCACAACACCGCGTGGGCAAGGCCGCGAGGCTGATGAGGAAGGGCTCCGTGCGGGATGCCCAAAAAGTGTCGAAATTGCAACGGTCGCTCAATAACAACGAGGAGACCTCGCGTACACAGAGTGTGCAGACGAGGCTCAACGACAAGTCTCTTGCCCCTTCACCCATCGTCACCCTGGTGGTGGGCGCAGAGGCACGGCTGTTTGCAGCGCACGAAGATGTGCTCTGCCAGTCGCCCTTTTTCGAGAGGGTGATTCGGAGCAACTTCACCGATGCGCAGAATAGAAGGATCTCCCTCCCGGACGAGGAGCCAGAGGTCTTCAGCGGAATCCTCGAATATCTCTACAAGGGCGACTATTACCCCCGCTTGTTGCACAACAAGCAGCGCAACTCTTGGGAGCTCGAGGACTCGCTTCCCCGTCGGGTCACCCCCCAAACCTCCCCGACGATCAACGACTCACCTAAATTCGGAGGTGGCCGCGCAGGCCAAACCCCCCAGACCCCTGCGGCTGTCGAGGCGACCGTGTTCCTCTCGGGCATCGGCCAGCACATCCTTCGCGACACGGCCATCTACTGCGCTGCTGATCGCTTTGGGCTGGAGGAGCTCAAGAGGCTGGCGCTGCGGAAGCAAGGATTGCAGGCCGGCATCGACGTCGGCACCATCCTCCGCAGCGCGCAGTACTGCTACGCCAACACGCCCGACTCAGACAGCCGTCTGCGCGCCCATTACCTAGCACTCATCATCCGGTGCCGCAAGACCTTTAAGCGCAGTGGCACCATGCAGGCCGAGATGGAGAAGTGCGGCAGCGACAACGTGTACGGCGAGGGAAGTGGGAAGTTGTTCTTTGATCTGTTTGTTGCCATGTGCAACCACCTCGACGACGTCATCGATGCGAGCAACGCGCGGACCCCCAAGACGATCTAAGAGGGTGAACTGAATGAACCTTGCACGCGTGGAAGGCAGCAGACAGATATCTGGCGTTACCAAAGCATGACAAGGAGGAATCTCTATACAAAGGGCAGGAAGCTGAATATTTGGATTGCGCATGTCGAGGGGATTTGACCGTGATGGGCTTGCGTCTTCTTTTTGCTCTTACTCAACATCCGGCGTTTTGGGTCTTTCTCATCCACATCTCCCAGATCTTCACATCAGATTGGAAACACCATTTGGGAGACATTTCATTCACACTGAAATCTCTTCACTTCTTACAAGGTTGGCCGACCAATTCCCTATTTTTGATGTACAAGATTTGCGAAGTGAGGGGGCCTAATGCCGATACACGATGTGAGTGTGGTTGCAAAGAGAGGAGACATTGCCGCAGCTCACAAAACCCTTCCCCTCTGCTCTCTGAATCTTCTTCTTTGCTTTGATTTCTCTTGCTTTTTGGAGCGTCGGGCTGTTTTTGGGACTTGTTTTTTTTGGTTTCTGATATCTCTGGAGTGTTTCCAGTTGGCTGGGGGAGCTAGTCTTCTCTGGTCGATCGATTCACATCCGGAGAGAGCAGGGACTTTGTTGCAGGTGTTTTAAGAACAGGAAGCCTTTTCTCATCGATACCCTCACCGTCAATTTCGTCTTTTCATGATGGAAACAAACAAAAACACGTCTTTGCCGCACACACACTCATCTCACACACTGAGAAAACCACACAAAAAAAAGTCAACCCCCCCCCCCCACCCCCAAAACCATGGATTGTGTACTATTTTTTCTGTCTCATTTCCAGCTTGCTGGACTTGACGACGAAGACGACAATTTTTTATTTTTATTTTTTTTTTGCTCTTTTCAATTCCGGGACCACGGAAACGGAACGGAACGGCCAATCTCAACTTTACGCAGCGTCACACAAATTGTGGACGTCTCCAACACCACTCTCAGATTGAACAACAATACCCGGGGTTTTAGCTTGGATCTATTCGCAAACCCCAATGTGCATTTTTATGAGCAGCAAAAAAAGAAACATATCCACGACAAAAAAAGAGAAACACAAACCACAACAACAATTTCTATTTCTTTTGTCTTTTTGTTTGCAACAAATCGACAGCGTTTACCACAATCAGGATGATCATGGTTGGGGAGGGAGGGATTGGGTGGAGCTTTTCCGGTGTTTTGCTTGCCTGCATGGATTGCCGGTAATTTTTTTTTACATCTTGCTGGACTTGAGGAAAAAGAAGAAGGATATACATTCACTTGTATCTCTTTACTTGTCACGAAACTTTTTTTGATGATGATACGTAACGAATCTTCTTTTTTTTGGTCAATTTTGAGGAGGAGCCTTGTTTTATGCACAGACAGGGCTTGCCAGAAAAAACATAACAGCACACCTTGAGTCCTAGCGATGATGGCTTAAAGGGTCAGATTAGGATTTTAATGGGAGACGAAAAAGAGTCGGCCACCTCAGATATTTGTTCCCTTGCTTTGGTGCTGTGACGTGATGAGGTGTTTGGTTCATACTGCCAGAGGACCAAACCGCCTTCACCCCTTTACCCCCTTACGCCCCACCTTCACCATATCATCCACAGCTCTCTACTCCTTCCACTTAACGTCCATCTCCTTCACCTCAGCCACCAACTCCCCCAATTCCCCCTTTGCCGGTCTCGCCGCCATAGCCTCGACTTTCACCGTCCAGCTTTCCACGTCAGCGAGCCCATAAACCCAGCAAATCTCCCTCACGGGGACCTTGGTCCCATCACTGAGGACTTGGTAGACCCAGAGGGACACCCCGTTATCGTCTCCCTCTTTTTGGATCGAGATTGTCGTCCAGGGGGTGGAGGTGTCGGGGTCGGGGGTGAGGGCGGAGACGGACCAGTCGGCCCAGTTGTCGCAGGAGACTACCGAGAGGCGGGGGGAGGAGTTGTAGTATTCGATGCCGGCTTTGATCCACTTTTTGAGGGAGGGGGAGGAAGGCGAGGAAAAGGTGAGGAGGAGGCCGGATTGGTCGTATTGGTGGTTGTAGGGGAGGCGGAAGGTTAGGGTTGTGGAGAGGAAGAGGGGGAGGGGGGAGGAGGGGGTTAGGTGGGAGGGGGTGGATGTTGGTGCTGGAGGGGGTTAGCGAGGTGGTGTTGGAGGGGTGGGAGAAAAAGGGGAGGTACCGTTGAAGATGTCTTTGGAGGGGGGCTTGCGCCAGATGTCGGTTGCTGGGGGGGCGCGGATGGTGAAGGGTGAGGAGGACATTTTGAGGTTTTACGGAGGTGGGTTGATGATGGATGATGGGATGTCAAAGGAGTGAGAGTGAGCAAAGATATTTATACTGAAGCATGGACTGAGGCATAGCTACATGAATACGAGAAAAGGGGACGTTAAACGCTGCTGCTGCAAAACATCACGACATGTGGTCACTCGAGTCGCTGAGGCGCACCACAGCGGGGTCTGCTGCCCGGTGGAAGGAAGCGGGGCGGCTTCTCACCTGCCGGATTTGCATTTGAGCACGGCATTTGCGACGTTGCTGCTGTCGGAGTTTCTCAGCTGAGACAGGCCCGAATTGGCAGTTCCGCCTGGTGGTGGGTACAACATCAAGGTTGTTGGTACCTGTGGCAGTGTGGAAAGCCAAACATCGAAGAAGGAGGGCCGGCCCGTAATCCCCAGGGTCGCTGGCAGTCGAATGGACGGTGACGAAGTGAATTGAGGACGGGTGGGCGCAGGCAATCAACGGCTTGAGGGCAGACTGAGATGGCGGGTTGGCAGCGAGAGAGCTGAAAATGTTTGAATTGCAGGGCACTAGGCAAATCTACCAGTCTTTTGTTGAACGCCGTCATTTGTCCATCGATGGGCCGAATGCAAAGCTCGCAAAAAAGTGTTTGGAGCCGTGTTCGAATCCTGACGTTCGTACCCCTGTCAGACTGCTGACTCACCCAGTGGCCCAAGCTTTCCACCGACTTTTTTGGCAGAGCCCTCAACACCCCGCTTGACCATTCGCCCAGTTTTGCAAAATTCAATCCCCACACACAGTTCTCACCTCGCAGAACTCTTTTCCCGCACCAGTATCACCGCCCTTGGCCAGGAATTCTATCCAATCGTGTTACACCCCTTTCCCCCCTTATTCTCATCTTTCACGGAAGAGTTGGCCTGAGGGCATCACCATCTCCTGCGAGTTGCCAGCTTTGAAATCGCGATTCTGCAGTCTCTCCTGGCAGAGGAGCCCCGCCAAAGCTGTTTCTGGTGGGCGACGAACGCGTCGGCTGCTTTGCTTGTCTCTCTGCAACCTTGAGACTTGCTGCCGGCCATCAATCTTCACCACCAACTCATCTCTCACGGCTCTCACAACAGCCAACCATCCACCGCCACCCCCTTTTCTCTTCTCTCAACAAGAACAACACGATTTTAGACGGACAACAAGCCAAACCAGCAATCATGCCGCCCAAACCCAAGAACAAACGCTCGAATCGCGTTGGTCGTATCATGGACAACACGGACCGCAGGAGACAGCTGTCCGTCGCCCCGTCTCCCTCACCTGCCCCCGCGGCGGCTCAGGCGAAGGGCTCTTCAAGCAGTTCGGAAAAATGCAGAAACTGCGGTAGCACAGACATCCAAGAAGGAGCTTGCGCGGACTGCGGTTTGGTCCTCCGCGAACACGACATCGTCGCCGAGATCACCTTCGGCGAGACTTCCAACGGAGCTGCCACAGTCCAAGGTAGCTATCTCGGTGCAAACCAGGGTGGCGTCCGCCCAACCGGGATGGGACTCTCCTTTCGTCGGGTTCCCGGCGCTGGCCTCAAGGAAGCTCGTGAGCGCGCCGAGAGAGAGACCAGGGATCTCTGCAGCCAGATGGTTCACCAGCTTTCTGTGCCTCTTGATGTTGCAGACACAGCTATGGACATCTACAGGGAAGCTGTTCGTGCCAGTTACGTCAAGGGCCGCCGCAAGCACAACGTCGCCGCTGTTTGCATGTATGCCGCCTGCCGCCTTGCAAATCAGAAACAGATCATGCTCCTCGATCTGGCCGACATCGTCAAGACAGATGTGTTCCTTCTTGGTCGCAACTACAAAGAGCTCATGAGACGGCTTCCCACATTCGACACTGGATACGACCCTCTCACACTGGAGAATCTGATCTTTCGTTTCGCCGCCAAGCTAGAGTTCCTCCATGACACCAACAAGGTCGCCAACTCGGCACTTCGCATCGCCCACCGCATGGTCAAAGACAATATCAGCATTGGTCGCCGGCCCGCGGGTATCTCTGGCGCTGCTATCATCATGGCTGCTCGCGCGCACAACTTCCGGCGCACTGTTCGGGAGGTGGTTTACGTCGCCAAGGTCACGATGGCCACTTTGCAGGAACGCATGTCCGAATTCGCCGCCGTCCCCGCTGCCAGTCTCAGCATCAGGCAGTTTATGCAAGGTGACGAGATGCACCCCGAGGCTTCTCATGATCCCCCTGTTGTCTACAAGCAGTCCAGGGAGTGGCTCGAGAAGCACCTCAAGAGAGCCAGAAAGAGGAAGGCCTCGGACAACAGCCCAGAAGATCCCCAAGAGCCTGACCAGCAAAGCGCTCCCAAGCGTCAGAGAACTTCTGCTGATGCTGACACGCCGGACTCGGAAGCTGAGGAAGCTTCAGCTCCCCACGTGGACAGTGACGGTTTCGTGATCCCGCCCAACCCCAATGAACAACCCAAGAAGAAGCAGCTTTTGACCGATCATGAAGGCGCTCTCCTGATTGGTGGTTTGGGGGCGCCCGAGGACGGATTGGAGGAAGAGGAAGTGGAGGCGTTGCACCGGGAGTTTTACGAAGATGAGAATCGGAACAGCCACGAGTACGATGCGAGCAGCGAGATGGCGATGGCTCAACAGCAAGGCATTGCTATTCCGGGTATGAAGGTGACGATCAAGCCCAGAGCTGGTTCCACTCCGGCTGTCAATGGCGCCCCCATCAGCGATGGGAACGCAACGAAGGGCGTCCAGGAGGAGCCCGCGCAAGGCAAGCGGGCGAAACCCACGCTTGCTATCGACTTCGACAGCCAGGATGATAATATTGAGGCAGACATGGAGGGACTTATCGAGGATCCGGCCATTGCCCGCGTCGTTGAAGAGGTCACCCGCCTGGAACAGCAGCTCGAGAAACAGCCGGCCATTCAGGTGTCCAAGGCGATTCTAGACGAAGAGACCCCAGCTGCAGAGACTTCTACCCAGGAGGCTCCTGCTGTCGTGAATGAGCAGCCCGGCGAAGCTCCGCTCAACACACCTTCCAACGAGGAAGCCGAGGCCAGCACTTCACCTGCCGCCTCTGCCTCCAACTCGCTTGCTGCCGATCCTCTTCTGGACCCGATTATACGGGAGGACGAGTTTGAGGATGACCCCGAGGTCATGTTCTGCCGCTTGTCCGAGGAAGATAGCAAGGTCAAGTCCCAAATTTGGTATAACCAAAACAAGGACTGGCTTCGCCAGCTGCAGCAAAAGACGTTTGAGGCAAAGGTAGCGAGAAACAAGCCTAAGAAGAAGAGCCAGGGGAAAAAGGCTCGCATTGGAGAGGGTCAATCCGGGCCTGCTGCTTCGGCGTCGGAGGCTATGTCACAGATGCTTGCCAACCGCGCGCTCGTGATCAGCACAAAGCTCAATTACGGCAACATGGACACTCTCTTTAGCCTCAATCAGGGGGGTCCTGGCTCTGCTGGTACCCAAAGTGGCATGCCGAGTGCCGCCGCCAGCAACAATGGAGCAGGGGATGATGAAGAGATGCCCGACGATCCGGCTCCGGCTCAGGCTGCGGGTGATGAGGATCACGACACCGCCGCTGCGTACGAGGAAGAGGGTGTCGAGGAGGATTACCCACACCATGAGGAGGAGACTTATGAGCAGGAGGACGACGAGGGTGATTATGATCAGGGAGGCCACGGGCCTGGGTTCAATCCCTGGGATGAATAAAGCGGAGGGGAGGCGCAAGAGATAGAGTGTTTCAGCGAGTTTGAGTTTTTTCCACCAAGATACCCAACGCCCGATGTATCGAGGCGATTCACAGCGCAACTTTTGTTTTTTTTGTAGACTGGACAAAGGTTTGGAGTCTGGGGTTGTTTATAGACACGGTAGGGAGGAAATGGGAAAGAACAGGGCTGTTTTTGAGGGTTATTGTTAGAGGGATGGATATACCCGCGACTTTTATGGGCTATTATTGCATGCAGGATACTGTACCATTTCATGGAGGGAGATGAATTTGGGGGCGATCAGTGGATTTGGGGGGATTTTTTTTTCCTTCCCCGGGGGGCACTGCTATTCGATTCGGTTTCGTTGTTACTGCAGTCATCTCTCAGAGGGTGGGAGGGATCAGGGAAGGGTGTATGCATATAAAGCAAAAAAGAAAAAAAATTATTATATTTTTATAAATCTTTTGGTTGATGGGTGATGTGAACGTGAGGGTGTTGAGGGTTGGAGGGAAGTTGTTGGGCACAGACCGCAAGGCTACAACCTGGAAGTGGCTTGTGGTGATTTACTTTTGCTCTCTGTGATGGTGATTATAAGGTGTGTAATAATGCCATCTCTGTGGTGCCAACGCTTGTTGGCTGCAGTGTGCTTGCTTCTTTCTTCTCGCCGTTGGTAGTAGTTGAGTCTGAGTCTGGGAGAAGATGTTGGCCACGCCTCTTGGGTCTGTCTGTCACATGCGGCAACATTAGTACACCACAGCCCATCTGTGGTTGTTGAGGCTCTTTCTCTCGCCGTGCCGGCAGTCAAGCTTTTGTACATGCCTTTTCTTGAATTTGATATTCCTGTCGCCAAGGGCGTCTCTTCTCATGGTGAGACAGTTAAGATGAGATGTCAAGCAGCTTGCGATGTAATGGAGATGGAATGGCTGCTTATTGCATTTTCTGCACTGAGTATCGCGAGGTGAGAACAACACGGGCATGGTTGATGGCTGAGAAGTTGGAGGCTGGTGGGGTGCAACATTCCATCTCGGTCGCTGATACTCGGAGTTTGGGGATTGGCAGGAGCAAGAGTGAACTCTTCCCAGGAGCTTGGGTACCCCATCTGTGCGCAACGAACCTGCGATCGATCGGTAGCCGTTCGTTTTAACAAGGACCTTTGCGTTCGCCCTGCCACACCCATCCCTCATCATCGACGATGCAAGGCGTACCGAAGGCTGCCGTCCCCCGGGGTCCGTGATCTGGGAGGGGGACCGGGATTGCCGATCAATGTGGCATTCGGGGTCAGTGTGGGGAACCCCGGACAGATGGTGAGATAGTCACGATGGTACTGTACTGGCTGATGAAGGGTAGCACAGATGGCGTCATGATTCCCACGACTTCACTTTGCGGTCTCGGTATCCAGCAGCACGCATGAGTAGGGATTATTGGATGTTATCGACCATGACCAGATCCTGAACAGCGGGCCCTGCGCTCAGCTACGGAGCTCCAGGGGAAAGTCCGTCAAGCCCTGACATCAGCTACCGGGGGGTTGTTTATTTTGGCGTCCCAGTTCCTTCGCCAACGCTCTACATTAGCTCCAGCAGGATCGGGAGGTGTGGTTGCTCAGGTAGGTACGAAAGGTTAAATGTTCCCCAAGCTCTCGACAAATTCACTTGGGGGGTAACGGCTTTTTGTACCACAGGAGCGGCACCGGTTGCAGCACAAAAAGTTACTCCGGTCCCTCTTCCGAAGGAGCCAGAAAGTACATGAAGAGCCGGATACAAAAGGCTGTTGGGCTTGAAGACATTGACTCGATTGGGTAAGACACCGCCGAAGGAGCCGACTGAGAGTAATACTCCGAATAAATCCCCCGAGTCAACCGGCGACCACCGAGAGAGCTAGCTACGACTTTGTTGCAGCACTCGACTTGGCTACCCGAAGATACTCACCTCGTCAAAATACTCTCAAACCACGAGAAGGGATATACATCCCAGATCACGAATAACAACAATGGAGCGACCGACGACGAAACCGGCGCTCAAGCCTATCTACCCTCCCAGTCACATCAACATCTGCTCACCCTTCACCCCGAAAGAATACACATGCTGCCACTGCGACAACACCAGCAATTTCCTTGTCTTCTCCCAAGACAGACGAGTTAGCTCCTGTCCCCACGCGCACGATCCCCAGACCTGTGTCCCGAGCCATCATCGCAGCAATGCCCCGCAAGGATGCCAGATGAGAGACCACCTCGGCCGACCCCCGCTCAAGCTCCGAATCCCAGCTGCTTTCACCTGCGCGACGTGCAAGAATCAAAACAGCATCTTCAAGATCATGGCACAAGAGCTGGTGACGTGTAACTGTGGTGCACCTTACTTGGAAGCTGTATATGATCAATATGGACAGATCCTTTTATGGCCTGGGCTGAGGGGTGATGCCGCTATTGACGAGCTCTCGGACCCGAAGAAGGTAGCTGAACTCAGATGGAGGTTGATTGAGATGGGAGGGATGCCTTGGGTGGAGGATGAGACTAGGTTGCGGAAATGGGTTGAGGAGCAAGAGGCATTGGAGGATTTGCAGAAGGCCGAGTTTGTCAGGCGGGGGATGACGAGGCAGAAGGAGGAGGCGAGAGCGGCGTTGGGGATGTTGAAGGGTTTGGGACCCGGCTCGCCGGGGCTTTCGCCTTCGGGGTCACCTTCGCCTTCACCTTCGCCCTCGCCGTCATCGGAAAATGGGAAGGGGGAGGAGAGTTGGGATAGGCTGTTCAAGGTCGTTCCAAAACATCAGATTGAGTGCGTGTAGACCAAGGATTCTTTGGATGATGGGCTGGCTGAGTTGAGTGTGGTTGAGTAGGGGCCGTGGATGAGGGTATAATGTGAATAGGGTTGCATGGAGACGGCGTTATGGCGTTCTAAAGGTTGATCTTGATACCCTTTTTGCTGCACGCTACTTGGGAGGTCCCGGGGTTTCTGGCTATCTTCGGGCGAAATTTTACAATATCTGAGATCTCTACATGTCATATGATCTTTTGGATAATATTCTATTTCATCTTTACCCATGTCAAGAAGGGCATGGCAGTCTATGTCTTTTCACTCAGCTGGGTACCAAACGTTATCGACTGGGAAAATTGAGTTTACCACAGGTGCACATCTTGTCCACCCACCAAACTCAAAAACAAAGTTTGTCTCCTTAATATTCAACTTGACACACCGAGCAACTTTCCATCCCAAAATCCCGTCTTTTTCTTCACTGCCATCCGAACCTCCGCTTAGTAGCACCCCTGTGGACAGAAAATAAGGGACTGCGATGAAATATTAAAGCCTTCAAAGATAGTTAGGACACTTCTTAAACATCTAAGAAGACCTTTCGACTATCCCCGAAGGCCTATAACACATATTTAACGCCTATTTTTTTTATATATATTTGAAGGCATACCAACCAAACTCCTGCTCCTCCTTCATGTCCATCGGGGCGTCAGTTCATAACATCAAGATGGAGCAACAAGCCCTCGTCGAGCCCGAACCAGACGACTACAGCGCACCAGACATCGCTTTCTTCCCAGGCTATCTACACCTGACAATCGGGGCTCCAATCAAACTAAAATCCAAATTCAACAGAAACGAAGAGGATCAGAAACCCAATACCACCACCACCACCTGTCGCATCTCCCACCCAGGCATCACCGCCATCGAAAAACTCAAACTCTACAACAGCCATTACTACCGCGCCCAAATCGCCTTGTACTCGAGTAAGTTGGTGAAGTACTCCCGGGAGTACTACGCCGCCGAAGCAGAGATGCTCCTCGCCAAGGAAAAGAAACTGTTATCGCGAGCGGCATACTTTTCCAGAAAGGCGAGAGAGTTTGAGAGGAGGGCGGCAGATGCAGATATCACCAGGGCCGAGAAAGACAGATTTGAGAAGAGGGAGATAGGGTACGAGATCATGGCGGATAAATTACGCCAGCAACGCGAGGCGGGCCAGGGAGGGGGCTCATACCTTTGCGGTTAGGGCGATGGAGGAGACGAGTGAATGCAAGGAGGAGACGAGGGAGTGGTGGAAGAGGTAGTGTGAGGAGGCGGTTAGGGAGGGCTATGGAGGTGGGGGAGAAGGGGAGGTTTAGATCTGCCATCTCAAGACTTTCAGCACCTGACAATATAAGGTACACAACTTACCTATTGCGGTGTGATGCCCATCATTTGTGCCTACCCTATAACGTGCTCAGGATCTAGATCGACGACCAACTAGTGGTCCGTCGTCTGGCCTGCACCACCTGCTGCATCATGCAGCTGTCGGATCCAGGTGCGGTATCTTGCATACAGCCTGCAGCCATGCCGTTACTAATGCATCAGATCCATCCGAGCCCATGGTCCCGGAGGTAGGCTATCTATGCCATATCCTACTCAGACATGCGACAAATATCGAAGTGCATGTCATGTTGTTCTTGTTGTCGTTGTCGACCTGTGGTTTCAACGTCTTGGTCAGACCTGCCAACTCTCCCACGGCCAGCACCAGACAGAGCAGAACACACCTTCAGACTGGCAAGTCTCCCGGCCTCTCTCTCTACAGCTCAGTCAGGCAAAGTGAAACAGTCCAAACCAGGATTCAAGGCCCCTAACCTGCTTCTGGATTTTGAGCTCCTAGCCATGTTGGTGTCAGTTTGAGTAGGGTCCGTCCGTATTGCTTACGAGGGCTTGAACACTACCTACCTTCTTCTGCTTTTGTGCACCTATCCGTGTGAATGTACATGTCACCCAGAGTCCACAGTGGCTATAAGCGTTGGTATGGACTTTGTACGTCTTGGTGGGAATCGGCTGGGGAATCCAAAAGAGGAACAAGAGCTGAGAGCTTCCAAAGAAACAGACCAAATGCCGCCCCCCCCCCCCCCCCCCCCCACAGGAGCTGGTCCAAGTCGAAGGAAGGGAAGTTGCAGATGTCTCCCACATGCATGGACCAGGGTTCCACCCATCATCGGGCACCTATGGCCAGCACTCGCCGTTCTGCACCGTCAAGGTACCTTCCATAGAGCTTATTAGGCACCTATCTGAGTTTGATTCACACCTACCTGTAGTGACAACGGACACTGTTGTCTGGTGGAATCCATCTATGCATAGCCCTTATTTGTTATCTTTCAACACTTACCTTGGTCAACACTTTCCCAGGCCCCCCTCACTTTTGGTGAAAACAGACGGCTTGTGTTTACACACACATCAGGGAGGAGCCAATGTCCATTGACAAGAGTAAACACACTCTGGATAGAGTCTCAAAGACGACCAGTCAATCCACCTTCAAGGACATCAAATACATTTATAAACATAAAAGCAACGCTTTATTTCAGCTTTGCAGATAATTTACTCTACAATCCATGACGCTCATCTTCTCCCTCCACTTCATCATCCTCCATTCTCCCAAGCCATTATAAAAAACACCGGTGGGCTCCAGATCCATGATAAGCCATTCATAGGCTATCGAATCCGTTGGGAAGCCACGATGGTTACATCGTGGAACTTTTCAGGCAGAGGGCCCCCAAACACCAACCAGAGGAGAAACAAGGTTCGGTCGAACTGCTCATAGTAAACAATCCAAAACAATGCTGTTGCGTAAGCCCCCCAAAAGGACCCTGTGCCAGAGCTGAGTTGAACGTTCCACAAATTCCAAAGAATAAGGAGACGGATAACAAGGTGACCCGACCATGATGCTAGTTATACAACCTTGGAAATAGAACTACGATAGACAGCGGCAGCAGCAGGTGGATATGGGACATGGTTTCGAACTGCTCAGAATAAACCATCCAAAACAATGCTGTTGTGTAAAGCCCCCAAATAGACCCTATGCCGTAGTTGAGTTGAAAGCTCCACAGATTCCAAAGAATAAGGAGACGGATAACAAGGTAACCCGACCATGAGGTTGATCTCTCCAACATTTCAATCAGAATTGCGATAGACGGCAGCAGCTGCAGGCGGATATGGGTCGTGATGCTGTCCTTTGGCGTTTTTATATACCACACGGAATTAAACGAAGAGCCTTCCTCAGACGGAGAGCCTTCTTCAGACGGGGAGCCTTCCTGCTTTTGTTCCTCAACAATATTCACACTCGAGGTTGGTGTTACTTGCCCTGGTTCGCTGTTGGACGACTTGGTGGTGGCAGCCGGTGTTGGTGTAGCCCATGTTGGTCTTTCCGCGGGGACTGGTGTTGTTTTCGGTGTCTAACCGCCCGGGCCAATCCCATCCCCCCCATTCTCCTCATCACCACCCTCAGCAGCCACCACCTCCTCATCCCCAACACCACCAGCAGGACCACCATAAACAACTTGCTCTCGATCCCTCTAAGATCTCAGCCCATCATCCGGCAGCCCCGCCACAGCCTCAGGCGTCTGAATCCACCCCTCATCCCCCGCCGCCACCAGCCCGGCAAACCATATATTCGCCATCTTCTTATATCCCCTATCATTAGGGTGCGTCTGATCAGCAAAATCCACCCCCTCCATCGGCCCCTGATCGCTGTGCATGTCCACCAGCACAATTCTCCTTCCCTCATCCCTCAGGCTCTTAACCAACCTCCGAAACTGGTCATTTATATCCAACACCCTCCTCTCCACGACCGGATCCTTATTGAGCAGCAGTGTTGAAAGGATCACCACTGCCCGGGGTGACAAGGTCCAGCAATCTTTCAACATCGCCTCCATCCTCAGCGCGGCAGTACGCACATCCTTATTCTGCAACGCATCATTCGTCCCCGCATTCACAAGAAAAACGTTGGGTTTGTATTTCGGCACCGACACCGCAGCGACGGCTCTGGAGTGGACTTCGTCGATGCGGGCGCCTGGCCAGCCTTCCACATCGTTGTCGCGCATTATGCCCGCTTTTCGGGAGCCGACGAAGTTTACCAAGGTGTTGCCGGCGGCGACGAGCTGGTTGCGGAGTTCGTTTCGGTAGCCGTTGCCGTCTGTGGAGGCTTGGCCGTAGGTTATTGATGCCCCTAAAGGCATGATGCGGAGGGGGGTGGCGTTTGCTATGGGTTGGACGGCGCGAGAGCCGAGGTTGAAGTGGTTTACTGCTACGCCTTGGTTTGCTAGGGGGGTTGCCAGCGCTGCGTGATGCGTTAGTGAAGGACGGGGAGAGGGGAGGAGAAGGGGGAACGCACCGAGTATGAGGTTGTGTATTGGGAGGAACATTTTGGCTGTAAGTGGGGTTTGGTGGTGATGGTGTGAGGCGTGATAGGTATGTGAGGGCAAGTCCCGAGAGGACAGCAAAGCCCCCGATATCGTGGGTGTAAGTGATGCGATGTGGACAGCTGCCAGAGGGCGAACGTCGCAGGATTGCCAAGTGAATGGCAAAATGTGTTAATTTTTTTTTAAAAAAAAGGTCCAAGAGGAGCCAACACTACAACAACCCGTTTCCGGACTTGTCGAACACCTATTTATATGTACACCCAAGGATACTCCCTTTTGCCAGTCGGCCACGATATCTTGGACCACACCAGCCAAGGCAAGGGGGGAAAGAAGCCAAGGCAAGGCAGAAAGTTCAAAAAGCCGCCTGGACCGCCGTGTAAGTCAAGCGGAAACGGACCGATGGTGATGTGGTGATCACGAAAAATGTCTCGGGTGACTGGGTCGTTCCGCATGCGGGGAGGGGGATGGTATGGAACAACCGGAGCAAAAGGAAAAAGGTATGTATGCAATTTAAGAGCAATACCGTAATCTTGATAAGAGGCAGCGAGGTCCTTCGGATTTAAAATGTCGCAATATCCCGATTAAGTGTTGCAGTGTAATACCGGACGTCGTGTGTGTGTGTGGTGTGTGTATGTGTGTGTGTGTGTGTGCAATAGGCTAAAAAGTTGGGGATAATATGGGCAACAAGCGGGTGGTGGTGATGAGGTAGTTTTGTCAATATCACCCGAGGAAGCCGTGGCTCAGCTTCCTGTTCATTGTTGGAACTGGTGGCATCATGTTGCTGGAGGAAGGTGGGTTTTGCTGTGGTTGGAAGGAGGTAAACAAGAAAAGGTTCCTGGGGCGGCGGGGGCGAGTAAGGGGACGGCAGTCATGATCAAGAAAGAGAAAGACGTGAGACGCTAGTGTAGGGCCACCAGCCGGGCAGGGCCACGATGTCGGGTGTTGACCCACGGTGTTGCGTTAGATACCGTGCGGCGGAGAGGAAAGTGGAGGTGAGATGGCAGGCTCCCTTGCGTCGCTGTTGGCTGACCACCTACCTACCGTGAGACTGAGCCTGCCCTTGCCCTTGCCCTTGCCCATTCATCTTCTGCCGTCTGATCATGTTGGCACAGTTGGCAGGCAGCCTACAGACATTGTGCTTCATGCGGCAGTCAGCAGACAGAACAGACAGAAACCTCACCATCACCATGAAGCCGCTGCCAAGAAGGCAGATCCAGCGCGCCGGTTTTCGTTGCCCTGCGAGTGGGATGCCTGGTTCTGGTGTCAACAGATCTTGTCAATCAATTGCCCATCAGGGACGAGGGGGGGCCGGCTAGGGCCGCTTGTCCAAACTTGGCTTTTCTTAGCTTCACTGAACCCTGCATGCATCCCCACCCGCGTCTGGATCACCTTCGCCGGCCCTGCTTCCTCGTGGCTGCGAGTGGCACCTGTCATTGGCTCTCGGTTACGAAATTCCAGAAGCTCTCTCATCATCCATTGTCCCGTCGAGCACGACAGGCACGTTCCCCAAAGACGCGGGGGGCCGGACCCCCAATATGGGGTATTATGCTTCGATATTCGATAATTTATCCTGGGTAAACTGGGTGGCCGGTTCGTAAGGTACAACCTGTCACCGACGCGGGGAAACTGCCTTCTGTGAGCTGAGCTGGCCTCCTGCGATCACCAAGTGGTGTCGTCGGCGGCGCACGACCTCGGCCCAGTCACACCGATGCACAAGTTCCCCGCGCTCATCATTGGAGGCTGGGCAGGCCTGTGGGGAGAGGTGGCCGAGTTCTCGCAGCTTGCCGGCGAGCTCTCATTCGCATTCGGGTAGTGATTTCCTCTCGAGAGCTGCATGTTCCAGCGAGTTGCTGATGTTGTGGTCAGTTTGCTCCGAAAGCAGGTGGTTGTTGCTGAGGTGTGTGAGACAGCACCAGCAACTGAGCGACCAAATTTCCGTACCCAGAATGCCAAGCTTTGTGCCTGGACCCAACACAACTTCAATCTTATCAAGCACGGACCACATGAGGTAAAAAAAGATTCGAGACACAACATGCGAAAAAACATAAGCACCACTTGGACTATCACATCTTTATGTGTGTGTCTGCTTCCATAATAGCCCCCTTTGTACACGATCTCGATAGAAGCAACTGGGAGATTCGACAGACCAAAAAATGCAAAAGAAAGGACTCGGATACCGGGAGTCGAACCCGGGGCTGTTGAGAGAACAGGCACTTCTGAGAAGTGAGAGTCAACGATGTTACCGCTACACCATACCCGATGAGGATGGTTCCGATTGGATTGATTGGTTGGATCATGTGGCTTATGCCTTGAAGAAGAGAGAGAGTTGGCGCGCCAATCAGGACATTGGAAACCACCACAATGGTTGGCCTGAGGTGGAAACCCATCAGCTCTCACCAGTTACAAGAAACACAATGGGTGCATATAAGTCCATAGTGACATTTTACAAGCAAGAAAGCGCCTTGGAACGATGAGAAACCGCTCAAATGTCCCGAGTTCATCCAGCCCTAAGACAGACTAGCTAATGAGGTTTGTGGCGCAGTCAAGCTTGCTGTCAGGTCTTGGGTCTCAATGCTTACTCGTAGCCACATAAAATTGGGGCCTGCTTATACGACCTTCCGGAATGGAGACAAGCTTCAGGATGACGGACGCCGCAGCGGGCGAGTTGTTAGAGGACAAAAGTGCCCTGCATTGACAACGTGTTGACCGCGTCCCTGGGAATTGGGTTTGGTACTGCCAAGGGAATGAAGCATTGTGGGGTGATAAGATTCTTACCTCGACCACTTTTCTGCCCATCCCGACTATCATTCGGCCAAGAGAACCTTGCAGGTAGTAAGGCATCCAACAGCGATGGCCTGACCTCACTCTCCCCCAAGCGTGGCTTTCATAGGTTCAACTTACGAGCTGATATCTGCCAATGTCACGATGAAGGCGTCCCAAGGAGCTTCGCAAAGCAAGTGCTAAACTATTGAGCGCTACGAGTGGAAGAGGCATCACCAGTGAAGACGTCACAGTCAATCTCTCAGTCTGCCTTGGTTGATACACATCTCAAAAAATAAATCTTTGCCATGCTTCATACCAGCGAGTGTGCGGTGGAGTACCTGTTCCGGATAACAGCACCCGCTCACGAACTTTCGACTGAGTGGGAGGCCGCCCGTTCGCAGATGGGAGAGTTCTTGGATTCGCGATGCGTCTCCATACTACTCAGATTGAAAGAAAAGGCATACCACAGTTTATGCAACCTGCTTATGTGCTGTAGTCTTCTGGAAGTCGGCGACGAATATGAACCTCACACAATCCCCAACGTAGTTAGCTCGTCCCGCCGCTTTAATCAGGCCTTCTCAGGACGGCTCAGGGTCGGCTCCCTTGTGCTCAGCCTACGCTCAGGTTTTGAACACATGGTCCTCCGAAGCCGCAGGGCTCGTCAAGAACAACAAGTTGAGACACAATATTTCAGTAGAAGCCATAAATAACCCCTGAGGAAAGAATCTGTTGGGCTCCACACGGCTTACGCAGGATCTAAAAACGAATATCTCTGCGACGGGGTTCTCCTCTACATAAGGGGCAGCCATTTCCGGCTTCTATCTACTTTCCTTTGCTGATTCACTCCCATCATATAATCGCTTCTAACCTACACATTTGCCCTTCCATATATTATTTACTATCCGCACGTTTACAAAGTCTTTTCTTAATAGGGGAAGCGAAGAGTGTCGAGGAGCACTTCCGCCCTTAGGAACTACGGTGTGTTCGCCTATCTTGATATCTTACTGCATAGTTAACATCTTATTGCCTCAAAGCCGCCGGGAAGTTGACCCTGTCTCCCAACTCGTAGTAACTTTTGGTTCAGTAGGTGACAGAAATTTCATCTTTATATTTGTGAATGGTGTTTTTGCGTCTGGACGTGGTCTTGGCCTTGGGCCAGAAAATAGGGTTCAGTAATCTTATTGGACATGGTTCGTCGGGAGGAAAATCCCACGCTACTCCTTGTATTGTTACCTCGACGTTGTTTTTTTCCAAGATAGATTCTTCATCTTCATTTTTCTGCTGGCCAGGTCGGCTGAGGCGATTTGAAATGTTCTCTATAAACACCGAATCGACTTCAATTCCTCGCTTGCGTCGGAATACCGTAGAATTTATTGGCCCATGTTGTACAAGGACCCATCTGTTCCTAAAATTACCTTTTGTCCAGCCAAAAAGTTTAGCATTCTCATCAACATCTTTTTGAGCAGTCCGTGATAGCATCTCCAATTGCTGAGCTGAAGTCATGATGTCTGCCGGGATTTCCCTATTCTCAACCCAGGACAGGAAGCTCTAATCAACCGGCTCAGTATCTTGCTCGGAATCCTGCTCAGCATCTTGCTTGGCATCTTCCTCGGCATCCTTCTTGACACCCTTCTCGGCATTCGGAAAGCGGGGGCTTAATTCCATGGAGCTTCTTCTTGGCAGGTTTGGTCACTTTGGTCTGTTTTCCTGTCATTTTGTGTGTATGTGTGTGTTTGTGTGTGTGAGAGAGAGATGTAAACTAGAAGCCCTGAGAGATATTGTCCTTGTACTTATAGGTGTTGCGGATGTAAGTTCTAGAAAGTGAAGCCATTTCTGGCTACAGTATGATCTACTCAACATCTAGCTCAGATAACGCGAATATCATATAAGCTGCTTCAAGCGCTTATTGATATACGCTCTACGCCAAATACCGCTGTCATCTGTCTCATCTCAAAGACAAATCTCGCTACATAGATGCAGAACTGTATCTTTAAACATATGTAGGTCGCAATGTAGTCTCCTCCCGGTACCTATCATTTGCCTAAGATATAGCTATGGAAGAGCATACCTATGTTCTGCTCTCCATTGCCGACATCAAATTCCTGATGTTTGTACCCAACGAAGATTCGAACGGCGTGCCTGGTAGAAGATACTTTATCACTTCAACTCAAGCTGGCCACAGGGTGACTCTAGCCGTCATACCGAGTACTTATCCACATTTTCACCCCTACCGTCCACGGTGAGCTCGATTCCGTGCGGAGGTTTGATTCCTTAGTATCGAGGTCGTTCAGGTGGCTGCATGGGCTGGTGAGGTCTTCCGCATACTGAGCGGACAATAACTACACCTGCGGGATTCGTCCTCGGCAGCCTTAAAAGCATCCGGTGCTCAACGCCCAAATAGTAAATGAGAAAAACACAAAGACGGACATAACAAAGTTGACAAAAAGCAAAGGCTAAAAATCCTGTATTGTTAGGCTTTATATCTGCTAGCCATCATCCACGATGGTATTTTTTTTTTGATGTATACACAGGTACAAAAGGTATGAATAGGACATTTTTCTTTTTCAGGACCTTATTACCAGACTAAACTCTGGATCGCGCATTTAGGCTTGGGAATATTCAGGATAGGAACGTCCTGCGTAGCGCTGCTTCTACGATCTATCGCCTGAGGCTTATTGAAGGGCTGCTGCCCAGAACAGATGGCTCCTCGCTGGGAGGAGATGGCTTGGGGAACTGGGTAACGCCGAGTTTGCCGTGCTTTAATGGGTGACTACCTAGCGGCGATGCTACCAGCGACGATATGACCGCGGTAGCGCCCAAGGACCTAATTACAGATCGAGATGCTAGGCAGACTCAGAAGGGAAACCATCTGCCAGCAGCCTCCCCGCGCTCGAGCTTTTCGAACTCCTCCACGTTATCGAGGCCGCGCGACACAGCGCGAGACATTTTCTCAAGCCACACCTTCTTCTATTTACGGTTGAATCTTGGCGTTGGCTGCTTCAGCCAGTTCTTTCGCCTTCTCTAGCTCTGCCTCCACCGCGTCGTTTTGCAAGATAATCTGGTTGAGTTGCTGGGTGGAGACAGTTAGGTTGGCTCCGAGTTACAAAACAACGAAGAGAATTGGAAGGAGACCTGTTGCGAAAAGTAAGAAGAACGGGAGGAACTTGCAAGTTGGAAAGAAGGAGAAAAACTACGCCGTCTCACGAATTAACGCAGAAGAATACGACTGATTTTTGTTACCAAGACTACGTGGCCGGAAAAATGGTGGATTCGGGAGTGAACATGCAAAATATAAATCTTCAAACAACCACATTTATAGTGCATGAGTGTAATAAATTTACATAAATCAAACCTTGGTACACAAAAGTATTTACATTATAATATCTGTAATAATAGAGATTATACGCGCTTAGTTGTTGATGGATTTGTACTTTTTTATGCAAAATGCTGGACTTTTTAACATCTATTGCAAAATCTGAATCTAGACATGGACAATTTCCATTTCCGTTCTTGGACCTGAGCACTCGCCGCTTTAACCTGAGCAGAAGTGGAGAAGCCCTGAGTAGGGATGAGTAAAACCCTGAGTAGGGTGAGCAAGGCCTGAGCAGGGTGAGTAAAGCCATGAGCAGGGTGAGCAAACTCTGAGCACGGTGAGCAAAGCCCTGAGCACGGTGAGCAATAGTTGAATCCACCTGAGACCAGGCTATACTAGAGGTAGACTATGGCAGAGCTATTTCTGGAGCGCACACCTATTCCACGGTAATTATTGTTAGTGCTGCAGGAAGGCTTTTGGTGGAAGTTACTAGAAAATAACCCTGGCTGCATTAACAACTATTCCGCTTAGGGTAGGTATAAAAGTTATGACAGAGAACCAATGTCTGTGTTAGAGTCAGAAACAGCTCATGCAGCGTAGCATCCACGCCAGGAACAGTTTCTGCGTTAGTCCAAATCAGACAAGTCGTTTCCCTCCAAATATCGTTCCTGTATCTGGGATCACCGAAAACTTGGATTGTTCTTAACTTGATCGAGTACTGTATGGAAGCTCATATTTTCACGCTAGTCATACATACCTGCCTAACGGAGCCGCTAACTAACTTATCGAATGCTCCCTTTCTGGTGGGTCTGTTTGGCTCCAAGAGCCATTTCTGGAGTGCAGCTATTCGGTTTGACAGGTATTATGACGAGGATCTGCTGCCTTTGTAGAGTTAGAAACAGCTTCTATATACAAATCATTTAGCCTAAGGCAGCGTTAGGATTATGATATGAAATCCCAGCCTCTGCAAAAGCCAGAAACGGCTTGTTTCGTTTTGCCTGTGTAGGCAGCGATGGTCTGCCTTTCCTGGAGCTAGAAACAGCTTCTACGTTTGACTTAGGCAACAAGGCATAGGGAATCGCTGCCTCTATCGAAGCCATAAATAGCTTCTAATAGCAATACACAACAAGTCTGTAGGCGATTATGGATACAACCACGCTTCCGGATTCTTAAGACTATTTCCCTCGTTGATTCTCTTCTTCTTTTGAATCATCATCCGTTGCAATATGAGGGTGTCAAGGAGTGTGACGAACCCTTGATCAGAACCTCTGAGAGGGATACTGGGTTAATGTCACGACCTGACACTGGGAGTGGAGCGCAGGAAGCCTCGTCCAATCATTGAGAGTCAGGAACCAACCAATAAGAGATTGATCATGGACCTGGAGGAATAATTAATAATCAGGATCACTGATCATTAAGAATGATCCATGATCAGGGGCTTAGCATGGTCTATATATACGGAGGAACTAGATAGCTCATAGATAGTTCCACAATATGCAATACAAATACTGTACAAGTGTTAATCAGGCATTGTGATTACATTGAGACAAGTCTATTATTGTGCACCTTTTGGCTGCACCGAACCACCCATCTAGAAGCTACTTTCAGCTGTGTATCCCTTTCAGAGGTTCTGGATAGCGGTTCGTCACAGTTGATATCACACGTAACCACCAAAAGGCCTTGGCCACGACCAACAGCACAGTAAACTGCAAGTCCTGGACCAGTCGTTGGGAAGTAAAGCGAGCAAATAAGCCACAGGCGGCATGGGCAGACGTATTATTGGTTCAACCTCTCGGCGGTCTGGATAGGCAGAAAAGGGAATCGTGCTAGATACGGTTCTTTCGAGCTTGGCGCTTTCCTTTCTCTTGGTGGACTTCTTCCATTGGACGAACCCCTCTACAGAACCTCTGAAAGGGATACTCGGTCGAAGGCTACTTCTGATAATTAGTTCGGTGCAGTTAAATAGTGCATAAAAGATATCTCAATATAAACACAAGGATACCGTGAATACAAGCTGTGATTGCATACTGCGGAACTATCTACAAGCTATCTAGTTCCTCCGTATATATGGACCTTAGTCTTCCCGGATCATTGCCAAGCCTCCATAATCCTATATCCAGATCGCTGGATCATTGCAATAATCCCATAATCCATTTCCTGGATCGTTGGATTATCTCTATAATCTAATGATCCATTCCTCATTAGTCCGTTCTTTTGATCCCTCTGATTAGTCACTCACCGTCCCGAGCCCCGCAGAACTGTGGGTTGTGACATTACCTCGCTAGTCAAGAAGCAGCGCCATCAACTGGTACCCGGGGCTAGAATATCTAGTCTAGGCGGAAGCCTCCGGCTCAGCACCAGATATAGTGCGGTTGGGCGCCGTGCGGCTGCGCCGTCCTCTGAGAAGCGACGGCAGGTCCTTGACGAGATGGAATAGCGCGTCTAGGACCACCAAGCCGAACGCGCACAAAGGACCTAAGATAGCGAAGACGGTAAAGCCGTACGAAACCTGCTGGAAGGCGGCATTTTTCTTAAGCCGTTCCGTGGCGAGGCCGACCTGCATCGCGGTCAGCACCAGGGCGATGAAGACGGTGGCAGTAGTTATCCAGGTGAGGTTATCGCGGAAGAAGCTACCGTAGTTGTGCCGACCGCGGAGGTAGGGGTTGAACAGTGGGAGGCTGGTTAAGCGGTGGATGATATTGATACGGGAGAGACGGAGCTCGGCACGCAGGAAGCGAGGGTGGACAACATCTAGTTCGCGCTCATACATTCGGAGGAGCTCTCTGGCCAGGATCTTCCAGTCTGCCCATTCTAGTGGCTTGTCGTCTTCCCTGTAAGGCAAGAGGTGCTTTTCGTTGGCGATATAGAAGTCGCTCTCCGACGATACAAGACAGGCGTACGTGTAGAGAAAGCCGAGGGCGACTCTCCGTGGGATTCCCCGGCACGTATCCGCCGGAGGGTCGTGGCAGGCGCAGGCATCCGGGCATTGTAGGTTGGTGCTGCAAAAAGCTGGATCGAGGAGAAAGCGTGGGACGGGCTTAATGAAGAGCTTCCCCTTGTTATCCCAGAGGAGGTGCAGATCCATCCGGTCGGTGATAGCGATCTCCCGACCTATGGCGACATGAGAGTGCAGCGGCATGGCGGGACGCTTTGCGCCGGCAAACCATAGGTGTTGCATCATATCAGCTAGGTCTCCGAGAGAAAGCTCTCTCCGTAAGAAGGCCGGTATGTCCTTCGCCGGGTTACCGACCGCGCGCCTTCCGGCGGCCTCGTGGTAGTGGTAGGTAGCCGGTAACATATCCGTAGCGGGCTTCTCTTTCTCCTTCTTCCCGAGCACCTCGGTTTCGAGCTATATACGCATATCGTCAGAGGGTATAAACGCTTGAAGGCCAGTAGGGCTGCTAACGCACCGGCCAGAGCAAGTAGTCTGGTGGAACCATGTGGGATGCGGGCGGGAGCGACGGGAGCGACGGGAGCTAGCTAGTCGTCGGGTCGGACGGGTCGGCGCGTCTGTCTGCCTTTAGCAGCCGGTCTCACGGAGGGTACTGCGCGCACGCTGTTAGCTAAACTCGCCGGCCATAACTCCAGGGGAAGCTCAGCTCTATTACTATATCGTGCCTCCACAGTTTCCACGTCTCACGCATTATCTTGACACAATTGGGAGCTTCTCGAGACGCGCGTTCATCACTTGTAAAGGCGATAGACGGTGTTTGATGGTCTGCCGTTTGGTTGGGCTCCGAGCAGATATCCAATTGCGTCGCGACTACTTGGGCGAGACAGCGTTGGCCGCAACCGCCATTGGCGTCTGGCCCCGCAGATCGAAATGATTGGACGTGGACGCTCCCTGGTTTCGAACGTGCTACCCAATGCGGGTTGAGCGAGAATCGCCAACAGTTCAGCTTCTAACACCAGGCATTTGGACCTTTGTCCCCCAGAAGCGATCGGTATTAAACGCTCTTGACTTACTCCACCATACACACCGGCAACGGAGAACCTCCGCTTGGGAGCAGTCCCGCCAACATTCACCGAAGCACAGCATCCGCGGCGCGGGGTCTTGTCCGTACAGGCTCCTCAGCCTGCCTCTGCCTCTGCCTCGACAATGATTTCCGTCAACCTCAGCCAGGGCACCTCTCTGCCCGGATGGACAACTGTCCTTTGTCTCCTGGTCGGCGCAACTGCCGCTTGTCTTTGGTTCCGTTTCCCGCTTACGCGTTCCACGCGGGCATTGTCTTCGGTGAAGCCCACTTCAGATTCCACACGGTCCGCTCGGTCAGGCGTCAGCCTCCGTCAAGTCAACCCTGACAAGAACGAGGCAAACACCGACATCGACATCATTGCCATTCATGGCCTTGACACAAAGTCGCCGGACACGTGGGTATGGGTAGACCCCAACGATCCCAACAATACCGTTAACTGGCTGGCCGACCGGCGAATGCTCCCCAGCCGAGTGGGAGCAGCTCGCATCTTCACATGCGACTGGCCTGCCGACCTACGTCAGCAGTCGTCAGTTCCCACGACGCTCCACGAGTCTGCCCAGTCTTTGCGCGACAGCATACAGCACCTAAAGGCAAATACCACAAGACCCATTCTCTTCATCGCATCGTGTCTTGGTGGTATTATCTTGATAAAGGCTCTCGAGATTGATAATCAGCACACCAAGGACAACGCCGATTCGCCTTCTCTCACAAGGACAACACGAGGCGTCGTGTTTTTGGCTACACCTTTCCGAGGCACTGCGTTCAAAAACATGCCTGGCCTCCTATTGAAAGCCCTGGCCGCCCTGCAAGACCAAACAGTGACTGCACTGATTGATTACACACTGGGCGCGACCCCCGACCTTGACGAACTTACGAAAGGGTTTATAACGCTAACGAAGAACCACAACTACCAAGTAGTCGTGTTCTGGGAAGCGAGGAATACCGTTCTTCTCCGGAAGTTTCATCTGGCTTGGATGGTGTCAACATGGATCTTACTGGCGTGGCTAGTAGCTCTGACATCAGCTTGGCTGCTTGATTTGTTTTCACCTTGGCTACTCGTCTTTTTCCTCCTTTGGTTACCTGTGTTCTTGTCTTGCCAACCACAGCTGGTACGTATCAAAACATTGACTAGTCTAGCTGCCCTACTAATGCCTACTAGCTGGTCAATAAGTACTCGGCAACCCTATCGGATTTTAAGACGCAGCGGCTTGATCGACCCCACGTCATGATGAACAAATTCGCCCACAGCAACTGCACAAATGAGTGCAAGAAGGACTGCACGGAGAGTGATGATTTCGGCCATGTGTCCCGCAAGATCGAGGTAATGCTCAAGACGATTCGTGAAGGAAGTCCACTCGAGCAAGCAGACGGTTGGATTCGCAAAAGACACTATACCCAGGAGAAACTGAAGATTGAGCGACTTTCGGGCGATACGTTGTCCATGGATCGCTGCTACATCAATCTCGCCATTATCGGGGAGCCTAGAGAAAACCCAGAGAAAGGATCGGAAACGGACGCAGTACCTCACAAATCCCCCTTTTCACTCACCGCTCGGCTGAAGGTTGAGACGCCGGAAAAGAATATTCAAGTGGAATTGTCGTCTCTCTTCGATCCGCGCAAAGACTCCGAAGGCCAAACGACAAACCCAAGAAGAATCTTAATCCATGGACGCGCCGGGGTCGGGAAGACTACCCTGTGTAAGAAGATGGTCAATGAATTTACCCGTCGTTCTGGAGAGTTTCGAAAGTGGAACGAGTTGTTCGACCGCATACTTTGGGTGCCTCTACGGAGGCTGAAAGGATGGTCATCTCCGCCATATAAACTCGAGGGATTGTTTTGTTATGAGTATTTTGACCAACACCTAAACTATAGCATTCTTGCTAAAGAACTTTTCCGTACGGTTGACAGTAATGGCCAAAAGACTCTGTTTATCCTTGACGGTCTTGACGAAATATCTCAACTCTTGGACGATAATCACCCGAAATTCTCTTTGCTTAAACACCTGTTAAACCAACCTAGCGTTATTATTACATCCCGACCGCACGTCTCACTCCCTAGGGGAGTCCATTCCCCAGACCTTAAACTGGAAACCGTTGGATTCTACCCGGCTCAAGTGGTCGAATACCTTCGAGCTACATTTATTGATGCGAAAACGGTCGAAGATATTGAATCGTACTTCCAAAGGCATCAGCTAGTCCAGGGTCTTGTACGAATCCCTGTTCAGCTGGATGCTCTCTGCTATACTTGGAATAGTTTCGAGGATAAAACTATGCCGGGGACTATGACCGCGATGTACAAAGCCATCGAGGAAAATCTGTGGAAGAAGGATATTGTGAGACTGGAGAAGCGAACGCAGCGTCAAATACGCGTCGTTCGCCGGCCCGAGATCAGCAACTCTGCCGAAGATGAGGTACAACTTCTTGAGATTCTCGCATTTACTGGCATGCATAGCGATGTTATCGACTTTGAGCCAAGACATCGCGACGCTATTTCCGAGCAGTATAATCCCACTGGGACGAACTTCGTCCTTGATGAGATGCTCGGACACCTTTCTTTTGTACGAACCTCAGACCCCTCATCAAAGGACCGCGATCGAAATTACCACTTCATACACCTCACCTTTCAAGAGTATTTTGCAGCACGGTATTTCATTCGACAGTGGAAAGCTAAACAACAACTCAATTGTCTGCAACTTAGCGGTGGGAATCGTAATTATATCGAACCTGCTACTTTCCTTCAGGAGCATAAATACGATCCTCGCTACGATATCTTCTGGCGCTTTGTCGCCGGCCTACTTGATGCTGACGGAGAGGCACTTGGCTTCTTCCAGACGATTGAGGAGGAGCCACGCGACCTCCTGGGTCCTACGCATCAGCGCCTAGTCATGCACTGCCTAAGCGAAGTCGAGCGGAAGAAGTCGAATTTCACAGGACTTCGAGCGAGGCTAGAAAACCAACTAAAACAGTGGCTGCTGTTTGAATGCGACTTTATGGGGAGTTCCATCTTAGCCCGCGAAATGGAGTGTCCAGAGCAGGTTCTGGTCAGTACATTAAAGCAAGCATCTGAAGGTGCAAGGTCGATTTTTCTGGACTCGCTATCCAGACGAACAGCAGTGCCATCCAGTATTATAAACGTTGCATCTCCCTGGCTGAACGACTGCGCTTCTAAACGCCTATGTATTGCTGTCTTGGGTCTCCTAAGACATCAGCATAATGGCTTACCGCAGGAGATGCTGCAGGGCATCGCAGCGAGGCTCGAGGATCAGGACGCGGACGTACGGGAGGCAGCAATCGACGCGCTTCAAGGGCGAGCCGACCTTCCGAAGGAAATACTGCAGGGCATCGCAGCAAGGCTCGAGGATCAGGCCGCGTACGTGCGGCTGAGAGCAATCAACGCGCTTCAAGGGCGAGCCGACCTTCCGGAGGAGGTGCTGCAGGGCATCGCAGCAAGGCTCGAGGATCAGGACGCGGACGTGCGGCGAGCAGCAATCGACGAGCTTCAAGGGCGAGCCGACCTTCCGGAGGAGATACTGCAGGGCATCGCAGCAAGGCTCGAGGATCAGGACGTGGACGTGCGGCGAATAGCAATCGACGAGCTTCAAGGGCGAGCCGACCTTCCGGAGGAGATACTGCAGGGCATCGCAGCAAGGCTCGAGGATCAGGACACGGGCGTGCGGCGAGCAGCAATTAAGGCGCTTCAAGGGCGAGCCGACCTTCCGGAGGAGGTGCTGCAGGGCATCGCAGCAAAGCTCGAGGATCAGGACGTGGACGTGCGGCGAATAGCAATCGACGAGCTTCAAGGGCGAGCCGACCTTCCGGAGGAGATGCTGCAGGGCATCGCAGCAAGGCTCGAGGATCAGGCCGCGTACGTGCGGCTGAGAGCAATCAACGCGCTTCAAGGGCGAGCCGACCTTTCGGAGGAGGTGCTGCAGGGCATCGCAGCAAGGCTCGAGGATCAGGACACGGGCGTGCGGCGAGCAGCAATCGAGGTGCTTCAAGGGCGAGCCGACCTTCCGGAGGAGGTGCTGCAGGGCATCGCAGCAAGGCTCGAGGATCAGGACACGGGCGTGCGGCGAGCAGCAATTAAGGCGCTTCAAGGGCGAGCCGACCTTCCGGAGGAGGTGCTGCAGGGCATCGCAGCAAGGCTCGAGGATCAGGCCGCGTACGTGCGGCTGAGAGCAATCAACGCGCTTCAAGGGCGAGCCGACCTTCCGGAGGAGGTGCTGCAGGGCATCGCAGCAAGGCTCGAGGATCAGGCCGCGTACGTGCGGCTGAGAGCAATCAACGCGCTTCTAAATCAAGCAGAGTTATCGTTAAACGTCCTCAGCCCATATGTCAAATCCTTTTGCAAGGCTTTACTACGGAAGAGCTTCGAGAAGCATCTATACTGGCACGCTTCGGACCGTGGTTTTATAGGGGTTAATCTTACACATATTTCTTTAAGTGGTAGTCAACATGAAGGGAAGGAAGCGGTGAAGCTACTGTTACAGAATGGCGCCACTACCGTAGCGATGGAGACAGACAGCCGCTACTACACTTAGTTGCTGAGAACTGGGAGGAAGCGATGGTGTAGCTATTACAGCCAAAGCCATAAAACAGCACATTCGTTTCCCACGTCATATCTGCACTTTTCTCCTTTTCTCCTTACTGTTTCTCTCATATTTTTTTAATTATAGCATGCCACTAAAAGGGTCTGGGGGAATGTGTAAATATATACTTATGTATGAATTCTAGCATCTTCTAGACATTCGCTCCTGATATAGTAATGACCTGCTGATCCCACTTTTATATTAAGTATGGCGTGCAGTATTTCAACCTATGTCGTCATCTAAGTATCATCATTAGAAAAGATTTACTACGCTACTAGTTAGAATGGGTCAGCAGAGCGGTAGCGAGGGAAGGGAGCTGATTCGAGTGCGTTATTGTGAGGGGACGGAGCAAACGACTAGCCGCTTTGGCTGTGCGTGCGTTTGGTGCAATTTAACCCTGAGACGAAGGAGTTGAAAATGAAGGCTAATGGAAATGCTATTCCAAAGACCCGACGACTAAAAGACAATTCAAGTAGAAATATAGTATAACAGAGTCACTGACAAAAGTCAAAAAACAAAAGCAAAGGAAAAGAAAAAAAATGTTCAGACAGCCCTGCCCGAAGTGATGAGAAAGCTGAAAATGGAGGAAAGACATACCCGATCGCCAGATCCCTCGCAGTGTGCATTTGCAGACACTGCAAGGCCATTCGCGCTCGGTCCTCGCCGTCGCCTTCTCGCCGGATAGCCAGCTGATCGTGTCGGGCTCTCACGACGACACGGTCCGCCTTTGGGACGCAGCCACGGGGGCCGAGCGGCTCCTCCCCCAATCGGGATCGAGGCGCTTCTCGGCCGTCCCTATTTCTTTTCCCGTCGTCATTGCAGCCACGCACGTGTTTTCTAAAGGTTTTCTTAAAAACAGCGGCTTTACTAGGCCCAGCCTAGTCCAGGACGAATAAAGCGGCAAGAAGTCACGTGAGAATTGTGTCCAGATTCCGGTGTTACAACAGAAAATGCAGTACAAGGACGGAAGACGAGCCACAACCAGCGTAGCCAATTAAGTAGTAATCAGTGATCGCTATCATGGACTTGGCGGAACCAGACATTGAGAAACTATCTTCAACTGAGTATCCCTTTCAGAAGATCTGAACCCTGGTTCGTCACAGTTCTACAGAGACATTGACGATACCCAGTCGTGAATGACATCTGTGGGCTGTAACGCTAGGGTGGGTGCGGGCTTTGTTTGGCATGGTTTTGGCTTTCAAAGCGACTTTTCTTGAACTATCCGATATCCCGTGGTCTTTTCACTCTTACTGGTTTCAGTAAGCTAGTTGCAGCTCGGTTTCTATTTTTCATTTTTAAACAAAAGACTGAGGAACGCCGATCCTAATGGTGATACGCAAATACAAGTTATTATTATAGTTGCAGAATCTGGCGTGCATTATGAAGCCACAACCTGCCCCTATAGGATACAAGACAGGTTATTGTTTCAAAATCGACAACCCACTCTGAGTGGTTCATTCCTGTGGTTTTGCCGTATCCTCTCCGTAAATTTGCTTCCGTAAGTAGATCCGAAGAGTAACCTCACTACTTGTATAGCTTCTTAGTGAGTGTATCTGGCTGAGGTTCGCTTGGCTATAGACAGTGAGGTCACCCACTCCTAGACTTTTCTGCCTTGTATAAGTGCAGTCGAGCTTGCAAACACAATGCTGCGGACAGGGAGGGTTACACTGGCACACAAAGGACCAAGAATGGCAATCTCTAAGCGGTTTTACCCCTTGGCATCTCTACCTGAGGCAACAAATGCTGTTTATAACAATGGTCTAGGGATGCAACACCAGTGAGGGGCTCAGGGGTAGTCACGAATAAGAGCGCCTCTCTATTATACGCGTGCAGTGTGATTCTAGTCTTCCAGCTTGTGATATGCAATTAATGCACCTTCCATCTGGTAATACCTACCCCATCGATACATCCTTTCAGGTGGCACAGAGGTCTTAACCCTAGGGATCGGGGCTCATTCTTGGTTCTATAGTAAGATGTGGAAGGCTCTCGTTTCGGAAGCCAATAATTAAACTATATCGATTAAGAGGGTGCAAGCAGTAGTGATCTTCTCTATTAGCCCCCATTGTCCTTATTTCGCCATTGTAAAGAATGATGGCTACGCTGGGTTTAAACTTCTGTGTCACCGTTTTCGCTACTTCATAAGAGCACATCTATGTTATTGCAGCTTGACTAATAGTGAAATGTTTATTTTTTATAACCGGTGATGGAGTACTACCTTGATGAAGTATAGTTTCCTCATTAGGGCCTGATCCTTTGTCTCTTGCTATAGCAGCGATGATCTGGTTATTTGCCTTGGGTATACTGAGTTGGTCAGCAACATGCTCCCCGTAGTCAGGCGATCTGACCACACCGATCTCTTCATCTGCCGTTGATAGCCGCTGCACTAGGTTTCCTTCCTCGTCTGGTGATGCGTTAGGGGAGATATATATCGTAACGGGGATGGTCGAGCGGAGTTAGGAAGTATGTCTATCTGGATTCTTAAGCGTGATCTTCAGGTCCAGTTTATGCCGAATCTTAATCCCCTTAGCGTCCACATCCTAAAGACAATTTTTCAGCTCCCTCGGCAAATGTAGGGACGTCTTTACGACCTAGCTTTCTCGATCTGTGCCGCTTATCCCGCTTTGCTAATGCTTATTTCTGCTTATAATAATGGTCCAGCGGTTAATTTCTTTTTCCTTCTTATATTCCTTACTATTATAACCTATCTACGTCGGTAGGATAATTATATAGACTTCTAGCAACTTGACCATGATATCGCTTAGTTTTAGTCCATTTAGTAACGGAATAACTCTCGTTTCCAGGGGTAATGAGCTTCCGAAGGTAATTGCTCTTCGTGGCCCTATAATTGAGTAGTCTACTTTCTTAAGCTAGATGTTTTTAACATTTATTATATATAATAAGCCTAGCGTCGAGACCTCAATCGTCTGTATAATCCGTAGGTGCTTATAGGTACGTAAGTCGGATACTAATTTTCGCCGCGTTACAGTCGCCTCTAGCTGGTATATAATGTTCGCTTTACATGTACCCTCGACACTTTCAGTTATATTACCCCCTAGCATTATTTGGAAGGTCATTCGTGGTTACCTGGTTAGAGCGTGCGCTCCCCCGCAAAGTATGCTTGGCTATCCGACGTGCTGTCTACCGCGCCAACACCAATAAACGGGTGCCACCGATATCCATAAAACTGAATGGTCTTGCCTATCGTACAGCTCCATGTGCCTGAAGACGCCTTTGCGTACGTCCAGCTAGCTAACAGAGTCAGCAGTCTTCTCAGCGTTGCGCTGGAGCGTATGCGCCATACCTATAGTGAAGCGTTCCTGTCAGCTTCAGTCGGATGTTGTCGACCTTGAGCGGTACTGAGAGGCAGAGGACGACGGTACCCTTCAAGAGCTGGCCTGACGCCTCGTGTTGGTTACCTCGAAAAACAACAGCATCATTCTCGAGTCTATAGCCTAGATCAGTTTCTATTCCCCAGAAGCAACGCATGCAGTGCAGTTCTTACCGTATCCGGAAGAGTGTGTAGGAATTTTTTCCAGTCAATAGAGCGAGGAGCATCTTTCATGTCGGAATAGTGAAAAAACAGTGGCTGATAGGGTACCTGCAGTAGCTTGTCAGACATAGAGCGTGGCGGTGTGTAAATTCGGTGTCGTTTGTATACGCCAGATATTGATACTGGCATATACCAATTGCCTTATAGAAATGTTGGACGTCTAAATTGGAGGTTGATATCTCCGAAAGGCTGAGCCATTTTGCCTTTGAAACTTCAGGCGTTTATGGACGCTCTGCGCTAAAGCCGGATGTAATTGGGCCGAGGAGTTATACTAGGGTTGTCATATGCGTGTATGCATGACAAAAGCGGCCGGTAGAGCCACTTTGCTCACTTCTCTAATGTTCTGACACGTGTGGTTTCAATAATGTAATGTCTTGGAGCGGAAACTCGGATATACGGATTCAAGGGAACTATGAACCACCAAGCGACTCGCACTACAGCACCCACCATACCAAGCCTTCTACCCAGAAAGCCAGCTGTCTATCAAGATTATCCTGATCGAGTCCTCTTGCCTGCATCAACCTTGCCTGCCGTACTAAAGAGACTGCCGATATAGCCAGTATGTCTAAGTTGGCTCACCTCATTATAGAAGCCAAAGCAGTGAGTGAAAAACTGGCCAGAACTCAACTGAGCCGTGATGCCGCTATGAAGGAGTTTCAGAGACAACTGGAGCTTGACAAAGCTTACCTCCGGCAGCACGATGACCATCTCGATAACCTCTCTGTAGCAAAGAACCTACCCCGGGCGTTAACCTTACCAACAGTCAGGTTGACTACGTTAAAGAATCTAGCCTGGGTCTTAATTATATCGTGGCTTCTTTGCGCACGTTCATCTTCAATTTCAATCCCTCCCGATGACAACTTCGTGGCACCCCCCAAAAAGACAGTTGAGGCTGTGCGTGATGCCTCCACGTTGGGTGGCAGCGCTGTCATCAAGGCCTCTGATACTCAGCCTCAGCCGCAACCTATAAAGTAAATAGCTGTCCCCCCGCTACAGCTCAGCCTCTGCTCCTGTCCGCTTCGTTAAGCCGCACCGTCATCACCCCATCCTGCCCCGCCAACAAGCCATGGACAAATTCAGAAACTAATCCTGGTGGGGACATACCGCGCTGCAGGAGCTGTTTCTGACTCTGACGAAGGCAGGGATTCCTTTCGTGGTCCTTACCTGGCAATTTTAGCCGGATGACAAATACTCTATGTATGCTTCTCCGTGATCGGCTGGCGGCTCAGTCTGCTCAGCCTGGGCTCAGTCGCTGCTCAGGTCAAGCGGCGGGCTGCTCAAGTACAAAATACGGAAATGGAATTTGGTGCGATTCATATTGGTCGCCGACTTATGGGGAAGTCATTGTCTAATATGATGGTGATAAGCAGAGTGCATAAACACCCTCAAGACTGACCCATCTCAAACTTTCAATCCCTAGAGGACCTAACTCAAGCCTCTTCATGACAGGCTTGAGCCGAGGTGTGGTGCCGGAAGAAAAGAGCAAAGGTCGGCAACATTTACAGCATTTTTCGACCATGGCCTGGCAAATCTTGCGCAACACGGACCAGCCAACTGGCGAACCAAAATCACAGGGGAGCTATGCAAAAGAGTGAGGTGGTTGTATTGCTCTTCCATGTGTGCATCTGCCAATCCACCCTCAAGGTACCGGTTACCATCCAAGAAAACAATTCGAGAAGACTCAGCTGAAAAAGGAGTGTCCCTAGACTACTAACCCTAAACCCGACAACCTGGAACCTTGCTTTTCACTGAACCGAACCTCCACTTCCTCCTAGCCCAAGTTGGACATCCGAAAGGGCTTGGCCTCTAGCGGACACAGGTGCAATCACACACGCTCCAGCCAAAGACGCAGCTTTGACGCCAGATGCGGGACTTGATGCTGGTGCAGGAGTAAGATCGCTGCGAAGCCTCACCGCGGCAGGCAGCATTGCAACGGTTGGCCCTGTTACGTGGTTAGCATTTTGGATCTGCCTGATACACCACTCGACAGAAAGGAGCACATACCAATCAGTCTTGCAGCCTCCAGTAGCCTGCCAGGTGATGTCTGCCTGTCTAGCATTCAGAGGTCCGGTAGACTCCTCAATGATTTCGACTTCGTTGGCTGGCGCCGCGGCACCCGAAACAGCAGCCACAAGGCCGGTCAGGAGCAGAATAAGAGCTTTGGATTGCATTTTGGTGGATGGATAAGATGTGTGTTCGTGAGCTCTTTGTTTGTGGTTCTTTGAATACTGAAGCTGATGATGATGAGAAAATAGCCATTCCAAGTCGAAGAGTCTCCTCTCTTTATACTTTTTTAGTGCCACAAGAACTTGTCACAAAGCAGTGCCTATGTTGCGACTGAACTGGACGATTACAACATAACAAGTCTCTTCTTGCTGATCACCAGCGCCTCCTATCTCATGATCTTCCAGCTATTCAAGACAGAAGAGTAAGACGGACCAACTCAAGTCACTGAGATCTTCACTATGAACTGGATGTGGAAAGTGTTTGAGGCCAAGACACCCACGATTCTACAGAGTACAGGCTGGGCTTTCTCCTATACACGATCTCATGAATTAGGGCAGCCAACCAGGCGCTCATTTCATCAAGGAACGGCTGAACTTTGAGTCGCCCGATCCCAGGCCTTACCATTTGGTTGAGCCTGGACGAGTAGAGATCAACATCACTTCATCCGGTCCAGTTACTGTGTGTCAGTATTCTACCATGTTCGGCCAATAGCTGTGTTTAGCCGTGTTACAATGTCTGGTAAGACACTATATCCAGGTGCAAGCGAGGTGGCGCAGTCTCGGCACTATGTCATTTATGATTTCCTTACGTCAACGTCCGAAAGTACTAAGAAACTGCGCTGACTTTTTGAAAGCTCAGACCTTTCAAAGATCCCTTCTGCAAGGAACGACACTGTTCGACCCAAGTCATCCCAGTTCTGTTAGGACGTTGAACTCACCGTCGACAACGATCCGTCCGTTTGCTTATTGTTGATCTGCGCCTAACCCGGTCTGATTATTCCCGGGGGCCTAGAAATCAGCTGGTGGCGATACCAAACATTGGTTAGAAGGGGGTCCCCCGCATCAAAACTTTACAGTACCAAGGCCGACCGCCAAGGACTGGTGTAGCATAGTATGCGACATAACACCCAGTCGACAGAGGAATAGGAACTGTGACAAAATATCGGTGCTTCAAAGATGTTCAATATGCCTCTCGGCTACCTTTCAAGGCCTCTCGACTACGTTTTGAGTCAACTCAACTATCTTTGATGATCTCTTAGTTGTCCTTGAAGGCCTCTCGACTATTCCGAAACGCCCAAACATCTTTTCAAGGCCTGCTCTCTACGAGGTGCATAGTGGTTCAAGTTTTGTCCTACACGCAGATGTCGAGTCCGACAAGGGGGAAGACTCATGATGATCCAATCAAAGACGACGGGAAGTTACATTGTCGATTTACAGGGGATGGTCTGCTGCCTGTGGTCCCCCAGCGTTCGTCTGGATGGGTGAAGCGATCATCCGAGAGCTTCGGAATTTGTGAGGCGCAAGGTGAAATCAAGGCCTTGACATGTTCTTTAGCAGCTTCTTCACTCTTAAACGTGCCGCTGAAGTGAACTCTTCACCTCAATCATCCACCTTTGATGGTCATAACCGCCTGCAATGAACTCACCAATGCTGAAAACACGACAACAACCACCAATATCGTCACCCTTCTATATCGGTCAAAACATCCTCAGTTGGCGAAGCTCCAGAGAATGACGAGTTCGAGAAGCTAGAACATGCATCGCAAGCGGGTACAACATTGCCATGGAGGTCCCGATACCTCACACTTGTTGTCATTCTGGCCTTTCTCGTTGTTTTTGTTCTGATCCTGAACATATCCCTTGTGTCAGATACTTGCGACATCGCACACATGTCTGTGGATCCAACCCCATGGACCGCTGAATGTGGTACCAAAAACGGCTGCAACATGGTAATCGCAAGATTCGCTTCAGCACAGTGTGAGGGTCTGGCGGGCGACGAAGGAAAGAAGGCCTTGGTCATGTTTGGCGATCTCACCTTTACCAGGGATGATAGCCTTCCAAAAAGCATCTCGGACTGCTGGGACAAGGGCGACATGATCCGTCCGTTCCAGTCCAAACTGCACAAGTCAACGCTATTCTTGTGTAGGCCACCTTATGACATCAAGAACATCAGTCTGGTGCGAAATGGAACCAAGATTATTGAGACCGCCGACCTGGAGGAACCAGAAGCGCAAAGAACTTTGAGTACGATCAAGCCTCTGGACCTCCTGTCGACTCTTCTGAAGAGCTTTGAGACAAACCATCTCGAGTTGGCCTACAGAATGCACGGACACGTGATAGAGGTTGGGGGTAGTAACATTAGCGTGGACAAGGTGATGGGGACCCTCCTACTATATCGGCATGGTCTCCATCAGAGCCAAAAAGCTCTCGAGTTATACGATGGTCATGTTATTAAGCGAGCGGCAGCAGAGTTCTATCGGCAATTTGGCGCCATGCTGGGCAAGTTATTGCTTCTGGAGCCCGCCTCGATAAGCTCTTTTTGGTCTCTCTCCATCAATGACGACCATCTGGTTATTCGGGCATGGGCTGCACATTGGATGACTGGCTTGACTGCGACCTGCATTGCGTTGTGCGCTGTGCTCATTTTTCTTCTCCCTAAAGGAAGAATACTGCCTTGCAACCCAACAAGTCTTGCCGGGATGGCAGCACTCGTCTCTCACAGTCAGGACTTGGTTGAGAGACTGAAGTTCTCCGCGGCAGCAAGGGACAAAGCACTTGAGCGTCGTCTCCACGACACATCGTTCAAGCCGGTGGTGATTGACGGTGCTGGATCAGGCTGTGAGAGGTTCGTCATTCCGGTGGGGCATCTTGGTGATCCGGATAAGATAGGGGAGGTGGCAGAGGCGATCAAGTATCAGTATGGGATTATCCAGGCGCAATACTTGGCGGTGCAGCTTGTTCCGGCTGGTGAGACAAACGTGACGCTGTCGGGGGGTGGATGGGGACGCAGTGGGTTGGGATGGGGGGGAACGGGAGAGGGTGCTGGGGAAGGATATGAGGTTTTGGTTGGGGTGGGGGGGTGTGGTTGATGGTGAGGTGGGGAGTCGTAAGAGGTTTGGGATTTTTGCTTGGGATGAGGGGACTGGGGATGTGTAGGAGGGGGATAGTGAGGTGGAGATGATGGGGGTAGGATTAAGGGACGGGATGGATGTTGATACTGAGTATAGGGGGGCGGGGGGGTATGTCAGTGTCAGGGAAAGTGATGCGAATGATATGGGGCGTGTTGGGGTTGATGGAAGGCCACGTTATGGACAATGAAATAGAGAATACAACCAAGGAAAGGCATTAAAAGATAGTCGGTGGGTTCTTACAGACAGGTAATAGACCTTGAAAGAATTTAAGGACCTTTGAAGATAGTAAATATGCCTCCGGAAGATTTAAAAGGACAGTTAATGAACCTAAAATGCATATTCCAGGGCGTAACGAAGAGATAAGAGAATGGCTGCGGGGCTTACAAATCCTTAATCTTATATTGTAGTCTCTTTTAAATACTTATGTTCTGTGATGTGAGGGGTTGGAGCAGGTGACCGAGGAGGAAGGAGCGGCGTCTCGGCGTGGGAAGGAAGGGGTGGAAGGCTTCAAGAGGGGTGGGAGAATGGTTTCATTGTTCTTTGTTCAGTCAACCACCGTACTCTCATACCCATATAGTCACACCCGACAATATCTTTAGGATCAGTCCGTATCGGTCTCGGAAGGTGAGAAAAAGGTGAGCGTAGTAAGCATCACCCTAAGCTAAAGTGGATCTAAGGACCGTTCGGCTATACTTACCGCAACCAAAACTAATTATAACTTCCGTTTTCTCCTTACGCATACCAGTAGCCCGTTATTAAGCCTACTAAAACTACCATTTATATTAAAATTGTAACTTTAAATATAGGTGTGACGAACCCCTATTGTCACAAACCAACCATATAGCAAGGCCAGGTGGAGACTGCAGCTAGCCACGCCTGCCAATCGGAGGAAGAAGACACGGCGGCAGGGCTGCAGGGTAGGACAAGGCTCACTGCTTGGCAAACGTGAGCCGGATCACCACGCTCACCAGGTGAGCGCGGTGAGTTCTAAGGGATTATCACGGGTCGCTGGTGAGCGAGAGTGATCCAGGTACGAAGGTACTTAGGGATTATGGTCTATATATACGGAGGAACTAGATAGCTTGTAGATAGTTCCGCAGTATGCAATCACAGCTTGTATTCACGGTATCTTGTGTTTACATTGAGACATCTTGTTGTGCACTGTTTAGTTGTACCGAACCAGGATTGTTCAGAAGTACCTTCAACCAGTATCCTCTTCAGAGGTTCTGGATAGGGGTTCGTCACAACGAGCTGGATGTTGCAGTGTGGATTTTAGGACTCCGACTCTAAGAGCTATTTCTGGAGTGCAGCTATTTGGTTTGGCAGGTATTATGATAAGGATCTTCTTCCTTTGTAGTCGGAAATAGCTTCTATATGTACGGGGCGCATCAGGGTGCAACATCATTCTCCTTCCTTTCGGTTTGAACCCAGTCTCAAAATCTCTTGGCCGGACTCTTGCTTTTCTTGCTGGAAACGGTGGTCAGTGATGTGTTCCTGATCCATACTGTATTCCTTGATGGTAAACTGTGACAACATGGTCACGCCTGCCAGACCGCACATGGTCGCCCAGATAACTTGGAAAGTACGGACAAGGGCGCCTCTCAACGCCATCGCCAACGGGGACCCCGAGGGCATGTTCTTCATCATGGATGCCAGCGTTACGGCTCCAATATTTGCAATGGCTGGTGGCAGCAGCGAGGCAATTTCTGGTTGCTGGAGTTCCACCTGCATGTGATTTTCTAGAATCGATCCACCGATGGCCACGCCGACCGCTTGTCCGAACGAGCGGAAGAAGAGAACCAGCGTTGCGGCCGTGGCCACGTCTGCGGGCGGGACCGAGGCTTGCAGCGCGAGCGTGATGGACGGGAATAGGATCCCCATGCCCAGCCCGGACACGGCAGTGAGGAAGATCCACGCCGGGATGCTGGTGTCGGCGCCCAAGAGTATCAGGAGCCCGCAGCCCAAGGTTGCTAGCACCCAACCGCTCCAGACAGCCCAGCGGTAGCGGCCGGTCTTGGACACGACCACGCCGACGAAGATGGCGCATGGAACTACCGTCGCGGTCTGGGCGAGGGCGGCGACGCCTGCAATCAGCGGGCTGTAGCCCAGGACGGCTTGGAAATACTCGGGCATGTAGTACACGAGAGAGTAAAGGATGAGCCCGTGAACGAAGCTGCCGGCGTATACCGCCGTTGTTGAGTAGTTCCGGAATATGTAGACGGGGATGAAGGGCGTGGACGTGCCGTAGCACTCGAACACAGCAACACCCGCCATGCCCGCAGCACCAAGACACAGGGGGACGAGCGTGTGCCAGCTGCTCCAGGGAAACTGCGAACCCCCCAGGGTCACCGATACAAGGAAAGCCGTGACGGAGGCGATGAAGAGGGTCGAGCCGAAGTAGTCCAGGTTCCGCAGCCTGGCCGTGGTGTCACCGCTCGGCCGGGTAAGCTTCAGGAAGAAGCCAATACCAAACAAGCCGAGTCCGACGACGGGAAGGTTGAGCCTGCCGAGTACAAAGGTGAGCATGTAGTCGAAGTACACAGGGCCATGTACGAACGCAGCTCACCAGAATATCCATCGCCACTGGCCTGCTTCAGCACAAGCACCACCAATAATGGGTCCGGTAGTGCTGCCCACGGCCCAGATGGAGCTGATCAAGGCATAAAGACGAGCGCGCTCCCTAAGAGGCGCTAGATCGGTCACCAACACGGTGGTGAGACCAAGCACTCCGCCGCCGCCGAGCCCCTGAACGGTCCGGCCGGCGATCATGACAGTAAAGTTTTGGGAGACGGCACAAACCACGGAGCCGGCGGCAAAGATGACCAACGCCAGCATCAGAACGGGACGGCGGCCAAAGACGTCGCTCAGGGATACCCAGAGGAGCAACACAACGGTGCAGGCGAGTAGGTAGGATGTCCCGGCCCAGAAGGCCTCGGTCTGTCTGTTGCCATCGCCGCCGATGGCCGCGGATATTGCCTGTCCATGTTGTGTCAGCCCGGTGTTCACATCGTTTCTACTTGTGGGGGAGAGGTCGGAACGCACCGGCAGGGCGACAGAGAGGGACGTGGCGTCCAAGGCTGCGGCGAGATTAGTCAGGGCTATGGCCCAGAAGGCAAGCCAGAAATGGAGCCCCGGCCCACGCCGAGTGTCGGCCCTGTCGAACTCATTCACGTTGGTGTCGACGCTGGCCATTTGGGAAGACTGCCACGCCGCGTGAGGTTAGGCAGAGGGTTCCAGAAAGGATCGGAGCGAGCCAGAGCAGGCGATGGTCTCTAGTACGCCTCACTGGGTATATTCACAGGAAAGCACGCTCGTCGGCAGCAGGATCCAAGGCAAGGGCAACGCGGAACTAGACTCCCGGTGGGTAAAATTGCCCTGCGTTACAGTTGGTTCAGTCGAAAAGCCACACCGGTGGGCCACTGCATCCACGCACGATAAGTCACCAGTCGAGCGGGCGTCATCGCAGTCCCGACTCGGCCTTATCAGCGACCCACGTTGGATCGGAAGTCCGATGTTGACACATGTTCGGAAGTCCGACCGCTTAGCGCTGACACCTTCCTGCCGACCTATGGACGGAAGCCGGGGCCGAATTCTGCCTGTCCACGGCAATTTGGCCGCCGGGCGGCTTCCGGCATCGCTGCGGATGTTGTCGTCCCTTACTTGGACTTCAAACCTGTTGGAAGGCCCAGACCATGCCGCATGCCCGAGCCCCTGGCATCGACACATTTGCCGTCTTGGTCTCTCGACTGTCATCAGAATCCTCTGCTCTTACCCAACAAGACCTTAGATGAACCGAAACGACATCGAGATGCCATACCCAATCTACTACTACGTTGCCATTCTTTGCATAGCTGCTCTCTTCACCCGCTCGCTCTATGCACGAATTAGTCTCTTCCAGCGCAAGCGGCGCTTCGCCCGCAAGCACGGCTGCGCGCCTGTGACGCGAGCGCGGGCGTGGGATCCCCTGCTTGGTCTCGACCATTTCGTCCGCCTAGGGAAGGCCGCCGCGCAGCGCCGGTACCTGGAATACTGGCGGAAGAACATGTTCGGGAGGTACGGCAACACGTTCGAGATCAACCTCATGGGCCAGCGCCTGCTCTTCACCAACGAGCCGCGCAACATCCAGGCGGTGCTGGTGACGCAGTTCCCTGACTTTGACATCGGCCAGCGGCGGCGCGACAACTCGGCCCAGCTGTTGGGCGTGGGCGTCTTCAACGCCGACGGTCCCACGTGGGAGCACGCTCGCGCTACCCTGCGTCCAAACCTCACGCGGGCTCAGGTGGCCGACTTGCAGCTCTTTGAGAAGCATGTCGGCGTATGGATGGCGGCCCTGCCCAAGGATGGCCAGGCGGTGGATATGCAGGAATGGGCTTTCCGATTTGTAAGCTGTTGATGGACAACCCACTCGAATTCATCTCGGCACGTCCTTTGCTAACATTGGCCACAGACTCTGGACGTGGGAACCGAATTCTTGCTCGGCACATCTTCCGGCGTACTTGATCCTCAAGCCACGGCTTTGGGCCGCCGCTTTGCCTGGGCCTTTAACCTCGGGGTGGACGGAGTGGCGCAGAAAATCCGCCTCGGAAGCCTGGCACCGCTCTACTACAATGCCGACTACGGAAAGGCCTGCAAGATGGTGCACGAATACGTCGACCCCATCGTGCTTGCAGCGATCGAAGCAACCCAGAAGACCGGGTCTGAACAACACAGCAACGTCGGAGACGAAAAGCGGTACACCTTCCTTGCCGCTCTCGCCAGCGAGGGTATCAGCCCGAAGAAGATACGTGACCATGTATTGAACATACGTAAGTAGCACTTACAGGGCATCTGCGTGTTTATTTGGAATTGTCCGACCTGACCAACCTCTCAGTCATTGCTGCGCGCGATACATCGGCCTGTCTTATGAGTGCCGCCTTCTTCGAGCTCGCAAGACAGCCCGCCATCCAAGCCAAGCTCCGAGCCGAGGTCGACAGACAGCTCGAAGGACGGCTCCCCCGCTACGACGACCTCAAAGACATGACCTACCTCAACTGGTTCATCAAGGAGGCCCTGCGCCTGTACCCCCCAATCCCCATGAACATCCGCGTAGCGAACAAGGACACGATCCTCCCCGTGGGCGGCGGTCCCGACGGCTCGGCGCCCATCTTCGTCGCCGCGGGCCAAGAGGTCGTGTACCAAATCTTCTCGACACACCGGCGGAGGGATCTTTGGGGCGAGGACGCCGACCAGTTCCGCCCGGAGCGGTGGGAGACGATCCGCCCGCACTTCCAGTACCTGCCCTTCAACGGGGGTCCCCGCATATGCCCTGGCCAGCAGTTTGCGCTGCTGGAAACGAGCTTTGTCCTCGTGCGGTTCCTGCAGGAGTACTCGCGGCTCGAGGCGCCCGCAACCTCGCAGCAGCCCTGGACCGAGAATTACACCTTGACCTGTTCGGTGGGACAGGGTTCGTGGGTGAAGCTGATGAAGAGGGGGGGTGAAAAGGGGTCAGAAGTCTCGGCTTAATGAGGTAATCTCGTAGCCAGCAGAAGTGTAGTTGATGCAGCTTAACAAGGCCAGCATTAGCTAGACTACTGCTTAGAACAGAATGGAGTGTATTAGGAGGGACATTTGCTGGCGGACCTCCATAACGAACGGCCATGCACGGTGATGATAATCGAAAGGGCTTAGATACATTCAATTATCTGTGATTATGCTCAAGTTACATTCGCAACTTTTATCTGCAGGGCCAAGTGCAGTGCAAAGAGATGGAGAGTCGCCCCAGGCTAAGTACTTGGGCCGGCAGGCCAAGCATCACCGACAACCGGTCAGTCCTTCAAGCCCCCTTGTCGTCTCCAAAGACTGCCACCGCGAGGAAAGCGGCAAGACACAGCGAGTGCAACACCAAATGCACAGCCGGCCCTCCCAACGCGGCGCCTTGTCCTTCGCTGTCGCCTTGTACCTTGTACTGTAGACGCGCGAGAGCACGATGGATGGGCCAGGCGTGATAAGTGCCTAGAGCCGCAGCGAGAAGTCTCGTGCCGCAAGAGGGTGGCTGGTGGTGGAAGATGGCGACCAGACAGACGAGGTTTGTTGAGAGGAGAAGCCCGCCGTACTGGCGCAAAATCAGCTTCGCAGCCGCGGAGCAGTCGGGCAGTTGTTGTTCCGGTCGGAAGATGAAGGACGCGGCTGCGGCTGTCTCGATGAGAAGATGGAAGACGAATGGAAGGGTTTGGGAGGCCATGGCGTCTGGGCAGGACGGGGGTTGGAAGGGTGGGACAGCAGTAATGAGGGTTGCCAGGACCGGATATTGAGGGTGCAGGCGAACCGGACATAAGAGACACAAGACAGTCTAGTCTCCCTTCACAGCTTTGACTCGCCATTTAGTTGCGGCAGAGACTCCCCCATCCAGCAGCCTTGGATGGCACGCCAATATTTGGTCGCGTCCTCGGTGACGAGTGCACAGTGGGGCGCCTCTCGGAAGAGCACAAGCCCAACCTCACATCCAGCTTCTCGCGCGAGCTGGGCATGGGATTGGACGTCAGCGGGTCCCACCATGCGGTCAGCACGGGAGAAGAGATAGAGCCGACGGGCGGCGGTGCCGAACAGGGTTGGCTTGTTCAGCTCACGCCGCATATCGTTGACTGAGGACATGAAGCCGGCCTTTTGCAGCGCCGTGATGGTGGCCACAGCCGCGAATATGGCAGCCGTGCCGAGAGCTCGGATGGGGGCCGAGCTGGTAGCGGGCAGTGACAAAATCGCCGCATTGAAGGCCTTGGCGAATGAAGTGTCGCCCGGGCAGCAGTCGAAGACAATCTGGCGCAGGTGGTCGCACAGAAGCGTGCCGGCCACCTCGGATATGGACAGGGCCAGTTGTATTGCCGTATTGCAGCCGCCGTGGGAAAACATGTGGAGCAGGGCCTGAGGAATGACAAGATTGGTGGTGCCGGACTCGGTAGTCCGAGTTGTCGTCGGCGGCGGCTGCAACGCCTTGATGATGGCGTCTCGGGCTGGCCGCAGCCGAGAACGGACGGCCGCAAACGAGCGAGCCGAGATATCGGCAAAGACTGTACGGACCAAGACAAGGGTCGCACCGGGAAATGCTTTCCGGTAGCCCTCGACGTATTTGGCGACCCGTGGCGTGGTCGCGCCCCCAAGCCACGTGCAGAGAATGATCAGGGACGGCGGCGGGCATCCGCTGGCGCTGCCACTACCACTGATCTTGTCGTGTGCCGCTGACGGGACACTGGGTTCAAACAGGAAAATGTTGTTGCCCAGAGGCACCAACGGAGTTGGAGGTGCTGGCAGTGGTCCCTCTGGGCTGCCGTCGTCGCCCTCCGTGTGCGGGAGTGTCATGGCTGTTGTGGCACGCCGGCTGGGATGGTTGACGGTTGATGGCTGATGGATGTGTAAGGGAATAATCGCGAGTCTATGAGTGTGTGTGCAGTGGATGTTTTTGTTTGTTGGAGCTATTCTTAATTACCGGCCTTGGATGATGTTGGTCCTCAACAAAAAGATCCGAACCCTAACCCTAGCCCCAACCCTAAGTCCTCAACAAAAAGACCTGAAGCATGTAGATCAGACTCTGCAGAATACCTTCCTCATTCGTTGACTCGGCGATCGATTGGTCACTGTCGTCAACCCGTGGCACGTTTGGCTTCGTTTTAAAGCAGAACGTGACGTATTGGGTGTCGAATGGTACTAAGAGTGACTACCTACTAATGGTGGTATTTCAAGTAACTACCAGGTAGCGATTTCATTTGGTAACCGGGCCAGATACAAGTGACACTGAGTAGTACGGACTGCAATCGTGTAAGTTGGTCTTGATTCCTCCTACACACAATTGCTGGGTAAATAACTAGTGCTCGCAAGTATGTCCATATCATTCAAACACCGTCGCCCGCCCGGCACCGTTTGAGTAAAGACATTTCAATAGCCAAGCCAGGGCCAAAAGATGTCGCAACAACATGATCCTTGCCGCGGCCCATCTTCCGCAGCAGGTCCAGCACTGCCAATACAGTTGGACTGGATGAGTTGCCCCGCGTCCTGTATATCTCCCGAGTAGCCCGCAGCTGTTCGCTTGTCAAATCCAGCATCTCCTGCGCCCCTTGGATGATGGCCTCTCCGCCCGGGTGCAGAGCCCAGTCGAAGTCGGCCACATCGAGACTCTTCAGCCTCGTCTTCTCCCGAAACCCCGGCAGCAGGTCCCTGAACATGGGCCCGATGGCCGTCTTGGTAAATGAGGGCACATCACGGGTCAATACAGTACGGAACCCGGTGCCTTCGGCGTAGAAGGCCATGTGCTGCATCGTGTCCGGGATAGTCGCGTTGTCCCACTCGAGCAGCTGGAATAGCGGCTCAGCCCGACCCGAGTCCCCGCCGCCGTCGTCGTCACCGGCGTCGTCCTGCGGTAACAGCAGCCCGGCGTCGTTGCAAAGCACAAACGCGGCGGCGCCATCGGCAAACAACACGCCCGCGATGCTCACGTCGGCCGGGTCTGCGCAAGCCGCGGCCTCGGCCAGGTCGTGCCGCACGTTGGGCGTGCACAGCTCACACGCGAAGGCCAGCACACGCGCCGGCTTGCCCCGGGACGCGGCGCCGCTGGCGACCTGGGCCGCCGCGCGCATGATGGCCAGCCCGCCGGCGCAGCCCACGCCGTGCAGCAGCATGCGATCGACCGTGTGCGGCAGGCCCAGGCGGCGCGCCACTAGAAGGTCGTAGCCCGGGTTGCCCTGGTTCGTGCAGGTCACGGCGATGGTGTGCGTGATGTCGCAGGGCCGGCCGCCCCATTCTTTCAGCGCCTTGCGGCATGCCTGCGCGGCGAGGTCGACGCCTGCCCGGCGGTAGAATTTGTCCAGATCAGCAAGGGTTGGGGCCTCCGGGCGGCTGGCGAAACCGGTTTGGTAGTCCCCGATGGAGGCGCGCGTGTCGATACCACTTGTTTTGTTGATCTGGAGGAGCTTTTTCAAACTATTGCCAACCACAGCATGTCAGCACGGCTCAGAAGCGACAGAGTCAAGCGGGGAATGGATTCGACCTGCACCACTTACCCTGGCTTCTCCACGTCAAAGAACCTCTTCGCAAACTCATCCAACTTCTCTGGCCCTAGGAGATATGGAGGATATTGGGAGGCAATCCCCGTGATCCAAAGTCCTGGCATTGGCGGCGTGGCATGAGTGCCGTTGGCCCCATTCGTTTCACTCTTTTCACCCATTTGAGGTGCCATCACTGCCATGCCGAGACTGTCTGTGGAGTGCGATGGAATCGACGAGGCGCGTTAGAGATGTTGATGTTGGTAGCTTGGGAGGCGTATCGTCTTTAGGGACAGTTATGAGTGTAAATACCTGCAGGTCATTAGCAGTATTAGGCAAGCATTTCGCAACTGAGTCTGCTGGCGTTGGACCACTAACAGAATGGCCGCTGTGATGCCCAGGAATCCCGTCCGTCCGGAGGAGCCAGCACACCATCACGCCCGGCAGACTGGCTGTTTCGGTGCTGAGTGGAACAGCCGAACAGGCAACAATCCGACAAAGTCGGTGCCGTATCGGTGATCCGACTTATCGGTCTGTTGGCTGCGGGTTGCGGTTTGCGGATTCCCGACGCGTGTCTGCGGCGTGCTGCGTCAGAACCATGAAGCGTCCTTTCGACGCCGATGGGCTTACCGAAGTCTACGGAGGATTGCCGGGTGCACCAAGATGAATATGCCACGTGCAAGCGTGACATCCGGCCTCGCTGGGTTCGGAAGCCGGATTAGGGGAACAGACCAAAGGAGACATCCCGAGACGACGGATGCCACTATAAGGCTATTGATATTAATGCCATGTCTGGTATGTAGACGGGAGACTGTAGGCTGCTGCTTACTTGACTCTTTTGTTTAGCGTTCCGTACCTTGCACATTCGTCGAAGCTTTGTAACTCTTGCCTTACTACTACACAGCCTAGCAGTTACTTAGCACTCGTCGCCATACCTTCGCTTCTCGGTGCTTTCTACAGGAGCCATGGCCGACCTGAGGTTTGAAGATCAACCCGTGTCTCAGGAAGGACGAAATGGCCGAACCAATGGCACTGGCATTGTGAATGGGGACCACCATCCGACGTCTGAAAGGACCACAAACGGAGACTCGGTGAACGGCCATCCCCATGGCAACGGCCTCTCGACTGGGAGTGGTCTCCCCAATGGCAGCAAAACCCAAACCCAACCGCCGGTCGAGCCTATCGCCATCTGTGGCATGGGCATGCGACTCCCAGGCGGCATCACCGATGCTGCAGGCTTCTGGGACATGCTCTACAACGGACGCAGCGGGCGGTGTGAGGTTCCAGAGGACCGATACAACGCCGAGGGCTGGTACGGCCCAGGCAAGATTGGGCACACAGCCAGCAAGTTCGGCTATTTCCTCGACAACGTCAACCTGGCCAACATGGACTCCTCGTTCTGGTCCATGACCAAGAAAGAAATCGAGGCCATGGACCCGCAGCAGCGACTGACGCTCGAAGTCGTCTACGAGTGCCTACAGAACGCTGGTCAGAAACCCGACCAGCTCCGAGGGAAGAAGGTCGGTGTGTACCTCGGCACTTTTGAAGGCGACTGGCTGGAACTCGACGGCCGCGATCCTCAGCACTACCACATGTACCGCTTGACGGGGTACGGCGACTACATGTCGGCGAATCGTATCCACTACGAGTTCGGCTTCATGGGCCCAAGGCAAGTTGTCACAATACAACTGCTTCGTTGGGGGTGAGCGAGGTGACTAATTCCTCTATAGTGTCACCATCAGGACAGCCTGCTCGTCGTCGCTGACGGCACTCCATGACGCCTGCCACGCCATTTTCTCCGGAGAGTGCGAGTCGGCCATCGTGGCATGCGCCAACGTCATCTGCTCGCCGCGGACGACCATCACCATGCAAGAGCAGGGCGTCATGTCTCCGAGTGCTCTCTGCAAGACATTTGATGCAGACGCCGACGGCTACGCCCGCGGCGAGGCCGTCTCGGCCATCTACGTCAAGAAGCTCAGCGACGCCATCCGAGATGGCGATCCGATTCGGTCCGTGGTCCGGTCGACTGCTGTCAATGCCGGCGGCAAATCCTCGACGCTCACGGCTCCGAACACGGCTGCTCATGAGGCTCTCATCCGGCGCGGCCACCAGCTGGCGGGCATTTCCGACTTTTCTAAGACAGCTATGATTGAGTGTCACGGAACCGGAACTGCTGTACGTGTATCCATGCGAGTGTGGTATTGGTGTGATATGATGCTTATTCCGCCGTTCAACATCTAGGTCGGGGACCCCATTGAGACACTCGCGGTGGCCAACATCTTTGGAGATTACGGAATATACATTGGATCGGTGAGTAAACCTCCGCATTTTGATAGCTTTGCCTGGCAGAATCTGATTGAGGCAGGTGAAAACAAACCTGGGGCATAGCGAGGGAGCCTCGGGTCTTTCGAGTCTGATCAAGATGACGTTGGCTCTGGAGAACGAGACGATTCCGCCCAATCTCAACTTCACCACGCCAAATCCCAAAAGTAAGACACCAGCGCCCCAACCGTCCAAACCGCTTCTTTCTAACCATGTATGTTGCAGTTCCGTTCAAGGAGTGCAAGCTCACAGTCCCGACTGAGCCCCGGCCCTGGCCCAAGGACCGAGACCATGTTGTTGGAGTCAACAGTTTCGGAATAGGGGGCTCTAACGCTCATGTAAGAAACAATGGATAAAATACACGCTGCAACTCAGACACTCACCTGTATCTTTATCCAATCAGGTCCTACTCTCGTCCGCTTCCTCGTTCGGAGCTGCAAATGCGACGGCACACAAAGGCGATGTCGAGGCCTTCGATGCCGACCCCGGCTTGCGCCTGCTTCTCTTCTCCGCCAAACACCCCAAAGCGCTCCAGTCGATGGTGTCACAGCATCAAGCCTACCACCTCTCTCACCCGTCACAGCTGCGCGACATGAGCTTCTCGCTGGCCCTAAAGCGCGACGCCCTGAGCTACCGGGCATTCTGCGTAACAGATGGACTGGACGACTGGACGCCAGTTGTCTCGCCCCGCCCGGCTTCTCGCGAGCCGTCGAAGCTCGTCTTCGTCTTTAGCGGGCAGGGGGCACAGTGGGCGCAGATGGGCATGGCGCTGATCAAGAATGTCCCCGAATTCAGACAGAGCCTCCGAGACATGGACAAGTTCTTGCAAACACTTCCCGACGGCCCGCAGTGGAGTTTGATTGGCAAGTCATGACTAAGTTGTACCCCGAGTCCCAAGTTCCCAAGTACTAACACGCTGCATAGACGAGATTCAGGCTCCCAAGAGCCGCAGCCGCATTTCCTCAGCTGAACTGTCACAGCCCTGCTGCACCGCTATCCAGATGGCGCTCGTGGACCTTTTGACGAGTTACAATGTCACGCCAGGCGCTGTGGTCGGCCACTCGAGCGGTGAGATTGCCGCGGCGTATGCCAGCGGCGCCATAACGGCGAACGAAGGTATCGCAATTGCGTACTACCGAGGCAAGGTCATGCTCTCGGTAGATTCGACAAAAAAGCCAGGCGGCATGGCTGCCGTGGGCCTCGGGCGCAAGGAGGTCGAGCCGTATCTCAGCAGCGGCGTCCTGATCGGCTGCGAGAACAGCCCTGAGAGCACAACCCTCACTGGAGATAAAGACGCGCTGGAAGGGGTCATGCTGAATATCAAAGAGGCGAACCCGGACATCTTGGTTCGGGCATTGCAGGTTGACCGGGCATATCATTCTCGTGAGTAATCCCTCGTTCCCCCCTCGCCTGGTTCTCTTTGTGCATACACCAGCACAAACCAGCCTCTCGGGGCACCTTCACGTTTGCTAATAACATGAACAGATCACATGCGACAAGTGGCACCGCTCTACGAAGAGCTCCTCAGCAACATGATCAACGCAAACGACCCCAACATACCGTTTTACTCCACTGTCTCCTGTAAAACAGTAAAGAGCGGCAGGGAGCTGGGGCCAGAGTATTGGGTCAACAACTTGGTCTCGCCCGTTCGTTTCTCCACCGCCGTCAGCCAGATCCTGCGGGAGCCGGGGCGCAAGACGTTTGTCGAGATCGGGCCGCACTCGGCGCTGGCCGGTCCACTGCGCCAGATACTCAAATCCGCCAAGTCCACCGACGAGTACATGAACATCCTGACACGCGGGAATAACTCCCACTCTGACCTGCTCCATGCAGTGGGCCACCTGTGGTCCGCCAACCAGCCCCTACATCTCGCCCCGGTTGTCGGTGAAGGTAAATTCCTCGTGGACCTGCCGCTGTACCCCTGGCACTACGAAGAGCCCATGTGGTACGAGAGCCGCCTGGCACGAGAGTGGCGCCACCGGAAGTTCCCGCACCATGATGTGCTGGGCTCCCGGATTCTGGAAAGCACCGATTCCAGCCCGGCCTGGCGGAACCTGCTGCGGCTTGAGTCGGTGCCCTGGATCAAGGAGCATGAAGTCGCTGGCGACATCGTCTTCCCCGGCGTGGGCTACGTCACCATGGCGGGCGAGGCTGTGCGGCAGCTCACGGGCGCCACCGACTTTACGGTTCGGCGTGTGCACATCAAGGCGGCCATGATCCTAGTCCAAGAAACCGCGACGGAAACCATCACACAGCTCCAGCGTGTGCCGCTGACCAACTCGGCCGACTCGGTCTGGTACAACTTTACCATCTCCAGCTACCAGAACGGCAGCTGGCTGAAGCACGCCTTCGGGCAGGTCTCGGCAGGCTCCGAGTTCCCGCACGAGGCCCCCGATCTGGCGCCGTTGCCGCGCGTGGTTTCGCGAAAGGCCTGGTACCGTAAACTGCGTTCGCTTGGGCTCGAGTACGGGCCCCGGTTCCTCGGACTTAGGGACATCACTGCCAACCCCGTAGAGCCAACGCTGCTGACGCACATGACAAACGATATCCGCGACGGAGAGTCGCTCTACGCCATCCACCCCGTGACGCTGGATCTTGTGCCACAAGCAATAGCCCCGGCATTGACCAACGGCCTGACCAGGCGGTTTGACCGGGTGGCCATCCCCACGTACATTGACGAGATGTACATTGGACCCCCGGCAACACCAGACATGGCCATGGAGGTCCGCATCACCGAGGAGCGCAAGAATGCGCGCATTGCAGATGCTGTTGCCGTGTCAGACGGCAAGGTAGTCATCTCGGTGAAGGGCATGCAGGTGTCCGTCATCAGCGACGCCGAGGGCGACGGCGGACAAGACCCCCACGCGGCTGTCGAGCTCGAGTGGAAGGAAGACGTGAACTTGATGGACATCACCACCCTCATCCGCCCGGCAAAGGACCGGCATGACGTCCACAAACTACTCGACAGGTTCTCAGCGCTGTGCATGCTCGACGCCGCCGAGCGGCTGCGGGTCGTCGAACCGTCCAGGCCCCATCTCGCGCACTTTCGACAATGGCTGGACGGCCTTTGCGTTGACATCTTGGGTGGCCGCTACGGATGCTTGTCTTCTCAGCAAAGCGATGTCGACATGTCCCCGGCTCGCCGCCAAGAGACGGTCGACACGCTGTACGCCCAGCTCTTGGACACGGAGGCGCACGCAGCGGCGACGGCCGTCTACCGCATCGCCAGCAACTGCGACTCCATCTTCAGCGGTACCACGGACGAGCTGGCCCTCCTGCTCGAAGACAATGTCCTCCACCAGCTGTACGATTTTATGCAGAATTCGGAGTACTCGGCGTTCCTTGATCTAGTGGCTCACCGAAAGCCCAACCTCAGGGTGCTGGAGATTGGCGCGGGCACCGGTGGGACAACGGCGACCGTCCTGCCCGCTCTCAAGTCTGCTTATGGCGAGCGCATGTACCTGTCGTACACCTACACTGATGTGTCCCCGGGCTTCTTCCCCGCGGCCAAGGAACGCTTCAAGGAGTATGAGGGCCTCCAGTATGCCGTGCTGGATATATCCAAGGACCCCCTGGAACAGGGTTTCGATCCTGAGAGCTTCGACCTTATTATCGCCTGCAATGTAAGTGACAGACCACAGCCACAGTGATGGTGGTGGAAGAGGGAGTGCTAATATCGATGCCATCGCTAGGTCATGCACGCAACACCAAACATCCACGAGACCCTGTCCAACGTCCGCAAGCTCGTCCACCCTCGGGGGAGGCTGTTCCTGCAGGAACTTTCTCCAGGTAAGTAACCACATGTTCCTAGACGTGATGACATCAGTCACTAAATACTCGGCTTGCAGAAACCAAATGGATCAACTTCGTCATGGGCGTCCTGCCGGGCTGGTGGCTCGGTGGCGCCGATTTGCGGTTCCCCGAGCCGTACATGGACAGCGCCCGCTGGGACACAGAGCTGCGCGCGGCAGGCTTCGCTGGCGCAGAAGCAGTCGCATACGACGGCTACCTCAACAACAACATCATCACCACGCCCGCCGCACCGCAGCCACCACCCTCGAAACGAGTCACCCTGCTCCATTCGGGAGAGACCACTACCACCACCACCATAGCCGTCATTGCCTCTCTTCGCGCCCAGCTCCAGCTCTCCGGCTACCAAATCGACCTGCACACCCTCGACACCCCGTCCCTCCCAGAAAACCAAGACATTCTCGTAGCACTAGACCTCACTGAACCCTTCTTCCACAACCTCACACCGCGCCGGCTTGCCTCCTTCCAGGAGCTGGTGCGGCAGGCGCGCGACCGCGGCTGCGGCGTGCTGTGGCTCACGGGCGCGAGCCAGGTCGGCTGCGTGGACCCGCGCTTTGCGCCCGTGGTCGGCGTGGCGCGCGTGCTGCGCACGGAGACGGGGTTGGATTTTGCGACGCTAGAGTTGGATTGTTTGGGCCAGGTCGATGTTGAGTTTGGGGCCGTGCCGGCTGTGTTGGCCGAGTTTCAGCGCCGGGGGCCGGAGGAGGAGGATGTCAGGTCTGAGGCGGAGTGGGCGTGCGTTGGGGGGAGGGTGCTGATTGGCCGATACCACTTTGTTGATGTCGCAAAGGGGATTACCACGGCGGGTGATGGAGAGGGTGGGCCCGCGGAAAAGACGGTGCTGAAGCTGGAGCAACATCGTCCTGGTCTGGTGAATACGCTATTCTGGGAGCGGAGAGCCGAGACGGCGCTGGGGGAGAATGATGTTCGGGTTGAGGTGCAGGCTGTTGGGCTGAATTTCAAGGTAAACATGGCCTCGTCTTTCCCGCCCCTTTATTTCTTTCTTTCCCTATGAGCCGCTTGCTAGGTTGTTTGGCAACTTCCCTTACCTCCCTCACCCAACATACACCCCGTGAAGGCCAAGCTGACAGCATTATTACAGGATGTCCTCGTCTCGCTGGGGATTGTGGCCGAGCCCTACTCCATCGGGCGCGGCATGGGCTACGAGTGCAGCGGCACCGTGACAGCCGTCGGATCCAGCGTCACCGAGCATCGTGTCGGCGATCGCGTCATTGCCAGCTCGAGCGGGTCGTTTACCACTTCTCTGCAAGTGTCAGAGACGCTGTGCGTCAAGATGCCAGATACCCTGACGTTTGAGGAGGGTGCCTCAATGCTCGCCGTTTATTGTACCGCTATATACTGTCTCCTCGACGTCGGTCGCCTAGCAAGGGGCATGGTAAGTCAGCCCAGTGATGATTGCGTGCTTCTCACAGCCAATACTAACAGACGTCTTTAGTCGGTGCTTATTCACTCGGCCACGGGTGGTGTTGGTATCGCGGCTATTGAAGTTGCCAAGATGATTGGCGCTGAGGTACGTGTTGGAAACGCCTCCATGTCCGGGGTCGTCGACATTGAAAACTAACAAAGTTACGCGGCGCAGATTTACTGCACCGTCGGCAACGAGTCAAAGGCCGAGTACATTGTGGACCGTTTCCACATTCCGCGCCATCACATCTTTAACTCCCGAGATGCGTCTTTCCTTCCCGCACTGCTGAAGGAGACCGGAGGGCGCGGCGTCGACGTTGTCCTCAACTCCCTGGCAGGTGAGCTCCTGCACGCGTCCTGGAAGTGCGTAGCCAAGTTTGGCACCTTTGTCGAGATTGGTCGCCGCGATCTTGTCGGTCAAGGGCTGCTGGCCATGGACGTGTTCGAGGCGAACCGGGCATTTGTTGGCTTTGATCTACTGCGCTTCTCCACTGAGCGACCCCTGATGATCAAGAGGTGAGTGGACTCGACGGCAGTGAGCCTGGCACTTGCTTTTGAACTGTACTGACGCCTCTAAAAGCCTCATGGAACGCGCCCTTGCCTTCTACACGCAAGGACATCTACGCCCCATTTCCCCCTTGACAACCCTGCCCGCCACCGCCATATCCGACGCCATTCGGTTCATGCAGAAGGCTCAGCACATGGGAAAGATCGTGGTCACTATGCCCGAGAATCGCAACGAACTCGTGTCTGAGGCGACCCGCAATCCGATAGTGTTGCGGAGCGATGGTGCGTATCTTCTCGTCGGCGGTCTGGGTGGCCTGGGTCGCGCCATCACAACTTGGCTTGCCGAAAAGGGGGCTAGACATTTTGTCTTCCTGTCCCGGTCAGCCGCGTCTGTTTCTGACCATGACCCTTTCGTCCTTGAGCTTGAAGCTCTGGGCTGCACGACCGTAAGGGTATCAGGCGATGTGTCCAACTATGAGGATGTGTTACTGGCCATCAAGGCAGCGGGAAGGCCGATTGCTGGTGTGCTGCAGGCATCCATGGTCCTCCGGGTATGTTGCCTCCTATCTACTTACTAATAGTGCCAATGGGCGCTAACGTTTATTGTGCAGGACAACAGTCTGGTCGATATGTCGTGGGACGACTGGGTGACGGCGTCCCGGCCCAAGATCCAGGGCACCTGGAATCTGCACAACGCACTCGCCCGCGAGCAGGCCGAGCCACTGGACCTGTTCTTCCTCTTCAGTTCCGCTGGCGCCATGAGCGGGCAGTGGGGCCAGGCCAACTACAACGCCGGCAACACCTTCCTCGACGCCTTCGTGCAGTACCGTCACTCGCTCGGGCTGCCGGCCAGCGTGCTCAACATTGGCGTCATCGGGGACGTGGGCTATGTCAGCGAAAACACGGACGTTCTTGACTCACTACGGGCCACATCCCAGTACATCATGGAAGAGCCCGCGCTGCTAGACTGTGTCGAGCTCATGCTCCAGCGGTCGGCGGCCCGAGCGACGACGCCGGCCGCCCCCGGCGGTGATGATGCCATGTACCGCTATGCACAGCCTTCGCAGATGGGTATCGGCATGCGCTCCCTGCTGCCCATCACGGCACCCGCCAACCGCACCGTCTGGCGCAAGGACCCGCGGATGCTGGTGTATCGCAACCTGGAAGACACGGGCGGCGCCGGGTCGGGCGGCGGAGCGTCGTCGTCGGACGAGGAGCTGACGCGGCTGCTGCGGGAGATCAGCTCTAACATGACGCTGCTCCGGTCGGCAGATACGGCGGCGCTGATCGCACGCGAGATCAAAAATACGCTCCTCGGCTTCATGATGCGGTCCGAGGACGAGCTGGACCTCGACGGCCCGCTGGCGTCGGTGGGCATTGACTCGCTGATCAGCATCGAGCTCCGGAACTGGATCCGTCGACGGCTTGGGGCCGAGGTTACTGTGCTGGAGATTGTGCGCGCGCCGAGCTTGAGGGAGCTGGGCGCGACGGTGCAAAAGAAACTCGTGGAGAAGTACGAGGCGCGGGTTGGATAGGAGTTGTAGATAGAGCACCACATGGTGGGAGTTTTGGTTGGTTTACTTTGTCAGTTTTCATGAGCACGCTTTCTCGTTTTTTCGGGCCATATCGGCCATCGACACACTGGTGTTTGAGGCACATTCAAAGACCTTAGAACCTCTAGATGGGTGCTCACAAGGGGCACTCTTCGTGGATACAAGCTGGAAAACCTTGTTTGGAGAGGGGGACTGGCACAGAAGAGGGTTTTCACCCCCTCAAAACCGCCACCGGGACTACCCAACGGCTTGACATAGGTACCTGTGTACATCGTCATGTATAGCTAGTGTACGTCTGGTACCTATCATTAAATGGATTTTTCGAGCGATCTCCCGCTTCGTGGGGGGTCGCCTTCGGCAAATAAAAGGTCACAACAACAACGCTTTCTCGTTCGTTTCTCAACGGTGGTTGATGATTATTATATCTCATCATTGTTTGCACATCTCTATTTCTAGATCTTATCTTGTCTGGATCCGAGTCTAATATTGCTTCAATGCGCTTCTAAGCTTGTCTACAAGTCCCATCACCACCGAGCGCTCCGCGGGCACACTGCGAATACCTTCATCCAACATGCCAAAGGTGGGCCACTGAGACTCTGCTTCCTGCCCCCCAGAAGAAGTGGGGTCCTTCTCGGTGAATATTAGTTCAATCTTCATCGAGATGTCGGTAAAGACATGCTCGGAAGCATCGAGCACCATCTCGGCCTGCAGCCGCTCACTCCCGTCGCCGAGACAGACTGACCCCAGCTGCACGCGGGGGAACAGGCGCGACAGCGGCCTCTGCGAGATGGTGCTGCCCTCGTCGAGAATCCGCTGGAGGCACTCGAATACGTTGCGGAAGATGGCTGCCAGGCGCGAATAGCACGAGAGGAAGAGCAGGGCCGTCGCCGGATCATGGGCCGGCGCCGACTGGCGGAGGATACTAAGCAGCTGGAGCGCTATTCGCAGCGTTTCCTCCAAGTTCAAGTAATCGCTCTGGCGGCCGTCATACGCCTGGGCTTCTGGCAACTCCCGCAGTGCGTGGATGGACTCTGCCGTTGCTTCCTGCTGGTTCACCAGAAGAATGTTGAGGCGGGCGAGCTCGTGGACCCGAGCATCCAGGCCGGTTGTCCGGCTTTGTCGGTGCCCAAGTGCTTGTTCGCTATCGTTCATTGTGCGGTCCATTTGGCTCGCCTGGCTCCCCTCAGCTTCACTCACCGAGGCATTCTGGAGCCCACCAAGCTGAGGCTTGCCGCCCAATGCCGTCGGCACCTCTGTGAGATGGAAGAAATCTTGGTACAATAGCGGATTGATAGGGGAGGAAATGTCAGATCCGCTCAGCCGTGGCCACGAGTCCATGGCCTGGAGCATACGTGAGTCGAGCGTATCGAGAGTGCCAAGACTGGACGAGTCCAATGCCTCGATATTATCAGGCGGTGTTGTTGAGCTGGTAGTGCCGCCCATGCTTAGATCCATGACCGGCAGAGTGGAGCCCGTCCCTTGGGTTGGATAAACGGCATTGTTTAGATTCGCCGTCGTACTCGCAACCTGCTGGCTCCGCCGCGAGGGACGAGGGGAGCATTCGGCCTGGGCCCGGATGCACCGGTTGCATGCTCTCTGGTTGGGAGCCCTCCTGCAGCGCAATTTGGAGCTGTGACACCGGTGGCAGGCAGGCCACCTGGTATGACCATCGCTGTCGTCGTCCATGGCCCATGTGTTATTGCTGAAGCTCGGGATATTATTTGCTTGCTCGTAACAACGAATCGGGCCGGAGGTGAATATTGGAAAGGATTTCCGGTAATGTCGCCAATAAGGGCGGATCTCACACGGTTACTAGCATCTTATTAACCATGGGCCCCAGGGCCCGGTCTGTCAGCTTGGGGCATTCTTATATGGGTCGGAGATAGGCCGGCGTAGCCACAGGCTACGGCCCCAAAGCTCGCTTCTACGCCCTACAAGGTCGTTGCATGACCTTCACCGGCACCAACTGTCGAATTCTATTGGAAGAGAGTGGGTTTGCGAAGGCGCAGCCCAGAGCCAACTACCAATTGGAAGGTCCAGCCTATCTAAGCCTATCGTACGGTCCAGTGGCTGCAGTTGCTGCTCTCGCTACACAGCCAACGTACATATCAATGCTGTGCCATGTTACCTTGCATGCTTACTTTAAGTCAGCGAGCGGAATCTCTGCGTGCAAGATTCTCCTTTGGGGTTTGAAAGCTGATCGATGTGGAACCCGCACCTTTTCGCGTATCCTTTATCACTCATCACACCAATATTCTTTTACTTTGCCACTTGTACACCGTTATGGATCCTCAAACCACCTTTGCTCTGGATGCTTGCAGGACGGTACCTTCCGTGGCCCGTGGGATTTGATAACCCTTTCAAGTGAAGGCGGCAACTCCGAGGTGAAGGAAACTATGGAACTGGCCCCGGAAACTCAGATGCAGACACATCCATCAATGGCGCCAACCCTTATAGGAATGAAAAGAAGATTGGCGAGGCTATCAAGCAGATCGGCGTCCGCATGGATAAGAGCTTTGTCAAATGACCCTTGTACAGGTACCGACGGGCAAGGGTTTGCGGTGGCCTAGTTGATTGAGACTTGAGAGGCTGGTCCAATTAGTATACTTTACGCTGGTGTTCAGGGGTAATAGGGGTGCGGGACCTTGGCTGTGTGTGGCCTCGTGGATTTATTGTTACCTGTAGCGGAAGAAATATTGGAGCAAGAGCACGCCGCTCCTGTTACGTCTTTGCCAATCACAATTCGAAAGCCACGGGGCTACATGTTATCTTGATCTAAATAGGCAGTTCAGGCAGGAATTAAGAGGGATCAGTGATTACCTATCCCTACAATCCCTCTCCTTCTCGTCTCAGCTCCACCATATCCCAATACACTCTCCTTTGCTGGGTATAACCCTTACCTTGGTCCCCTTCAGCCCTCAACCAGCTTCGCCAACTCAGTAGCAGCTACATATCTCCCCGGTCTCTCCTGGGCCAACCTCTTTCTCCTTTTGCCTCCACCTCGTGCTCTCCTCGCCCTGCTCCACGACACAAAGAATGGGCCCGGCTCTGCCAGCAATTGTCCATTCCGGCGCCGTGCCTCGTGTCGCGTAGATACCCAACCCCAAATCTCGACAAGCTGCGCAAAGTTATGGTGGTCTTCCCAGATGGGGATCACAATGTGGAGGTGGAAAACCCTTCAGTCTTAGAATGAATTGATTGCTCTGATGAACAAAAGAAAGCTTTCAAGAGCACTGAAAGCCACGTATTTATACATGAATAGTCCCATTCCTTCCACCCAAGCCACGGCAAGCCCTCCTGAGCTTCCGTTTATCCATCCGATGTTCCATTGAATACTGAAGCTATTTCCAAGTCTATGACGCGGCTGAATCCTTCCATTGCTTGGCGTTGCACTAGGTACAAGGCTTGCAGTGCCCGCTCCACTTTTCCTGCTCCACACACAACTTAATTACGCCACTCTGACGCTAATCAGTTCAAGCAGAGTCAGCAGAGAGAAAAGAACAGGGGATACCAGGCAATACATAGGCAACAGCTTCATTGTAGCTGCTCGACCCGCTATAGTGCACCGACGGGACGACCTCGTCGAGCTGCAGTAGCGGCAGCATATCGACGCTCAGCCAGTCCATGATCTGCACCCGGCTCTAGCGCAGATGCCCAGGCAAGACTGAGAGAAGGCGTCGCCGATGACGTCGGGGTTTCTGGCCATCTTCTATAGAACTTGGACGGTAGAATTGGCGAGGACGCGTTGGATTGCCTCGCCCGTTCTAGGGTATACTTAAACAATCTACCTACCTAGGTTAACAACGACGGTAGGCGCCCTTTGCACCTATGCCACTAGTTCGGCATCCTGCTCTTCTGCTAGCGCCGTCTCGAGGACGATGGCACCTGCGCAAGTGACGTTGTCGGAGACGAACTCGACTAGTATAGTAGCGCCGGATAGGGTTTAGGTGATAAATAGGATTCCCTCAGGGAAGCTTAAGGGGTAGGAACCAACACCTCGTTCCCGGAGGTACTAGACAGCGGCCTTGGTTTAGCGGTTAGCAAGGAGGTTGTAAAGCAGCCGCGGGGGTTACCATAGTGGGAATCTGAGCCGTCAAGTAGTGTCAACCTTGTTCAACAGTGTCAACGATGTCAACAGTGTGTCAACAGGCCAGGCCCACTTATAGCCACTAAAGCCATAGGGGGCACCTGCTGCACGGCCCCTATATGGTTCCTTCTTCCTACCCCAGGCTCGTTCAATTAGCTACTGGCTTAGTGGCCAGTAGCCGACCCTTCCATCCACCCAGTAAGTCTTTCACTATTTAACAGGCCTGTATTCAATCCCCGTTACGTTCCACTAACTTTGTTCTTTTCTAGCGCTCCCTTCCAGTGCTCACCTACTAGCTCACCCACTAGCTTACCCACTAGCCTACCTACTAGCCCAATTGACAGTGGCTAGCTTAGTGGCCGGTTCAGTAGCCTGGCCGCTGTAGCTTTTTGAAGAATATAGGCCCTAGGGTGTTGACACTATTTGCAGCGTTGACACTGTTGACTTAATTGCCACAATTTGGTGGGCAGGCACAATCCTACCATACTGAAGTCAACGATCGCTTCTCGGTAGCCATCAGTTGCGAGAAGCCGCTAAGATAGCGGCAAAGAGTTGTGTGGGAGGTGAGGAGCGGCCAGTCGTCGAGTTTGCCCGCTTGTACGCGATCAGGACGTTTGCGCTGTCCAGGGAGACCACAGCAAGAATGAGAAGAAGAGTTTGGAAAAGGAGAAAAGGAAGAACACTTGAACGGAAATGAGATTTGATCAGTTCATTGCATGTCGGCAGTGGGGTCGAATCCTCGGGCATCTTTCCAGTTCCATGGCATGCGGCATTGACCGAGGACCCTTGCCTGCCCTTTCCTATTCTAAAAGACGGAGTCTCAACAGAACTGAGGCGTCTGCAGACGCCTGGTCACCTGGGCGAATGGATAGGATGGATCCCTGTGAGATTCCTACTTCCGGCCGACACTGGTTGTTAGATGCCCTGGCAGGGAAGGTGTACCATCAGCAGCATGAGGTGGCTACCGATGGATGGGTGGATAGCCTTGATCTGGGCCTGTGTCTGTGATCCGACGTTAGATAGCTAGTTCACTGGACAAACAGGAGAATGCAGATAACAGTTCATGATGGCTATCAACTTTGTAAACTCGAAAGGAACCGCTAATTAATGGCGTAGTGTACGTAGCCAGTACTTTGATGTGTTAGGGCTCTTCGTTCTTCGGTTGGTTGTACTCATCCTGATCACCGGTCAAAGAGTACGAACCTGAACCAAATTTCGACTTCTTCCATGATTACAGCTGGCGAATCGATTGCAAATCATTCATTACTCTTTGTTATCGAGATATGTACAGACGCTGAAAGTAACAACTTCTTCTACAATTTCTCTCTCCTGCATCATTTTGAGAATCCGATGCCCGAATCCTCCCACAACCGCATGCCACTCTAGTCATGTATGCGATGGACTCGCGCCACGCTACAAAAACAGCGCGCAAACCCACAGGACGAAAGCAGACGGCGCGATGAACCAGCACATTGAGATGGATACGAAAAGGTGATGGCCGGAATGACACTGTCCTGTTAGATTAAGAGCAGCTCCAACATCTCCAGAGAGTGTTTGCTCGTTTGTGCCACAATCGCGGTAGTGAGCCATGTACAGGTGCTGATTAGTTTGGTCAAACACGACTAGTGAAATATGTAAGTCTAGGCTCGACATTCCATAACATTAGGAGAGTGTAAACTAACCATACGCCGAGCGCAGAAACGAATCTCCAAGGACCGCTCGATCATACGATCCCTTTCTCGGCAAGACGCCGAGCGCACGATACCCCGGCTCCAGCTGCGAGATGAACTCCGAATATGGGACTCGGATCGTCAGATCTCCAAACGTGAAGTCAACAGTGCCGGGTTGCTCAACCATCGAGCAGGGAACTTCGAGGCTTCCATCTTCTGAAAGCGTTGCATTAAAGTCATCTTCCAAGCTGTTGAATAGATGCTGGGGAAGGTAGCTCCATGTTGAACCAGTGTCAAGAAGAGCGGGCATCGTTGAATACTCGTAAGTAGAGACAAGTCTGCCTGGTGTGGTTACTCCGACTGACTTCATTTGTACCCAGCATCGCCACGGGCCCTCCTTGCTGCCTTCGATTTGAGGTGGCATGTTGTCAAATTTGTGCAACTTGCCGCTGAACTTTTTTGTGTCAAGTCCACCGAAGATGATGGCGCCACCGGACTCTGAACATTGACCTCCTAGGGCTATGCTGAATGCTTTCGACTGCGTTATCCCCTGTGCGTGGAGCTTATCGATTGACGATAACTTCAGTGCTAGGAAGGATATGAACTGACTGCTGCCAGGGACTAGGATATTATCAACCGCATAGCCGATTTCCGCGCCCCCCTTTCCGTACCCGCTGTGTTGCGTCACGTTCTTGTTGACACAGGTGGAGGACAAGCCTGGAATATATCTTCCAGAAGCATTGCACGTTTCCTCCTGGCTCTCAGTGGCTGCTGTCGCGCAAGTCGGGTCAACCCAAAGCTCGAAGGACCCCGTGTCGAGGACGACCTCAACAGGTTGTGGCGGAGTACCAATCTGGACTGATATCGGGTGTGTTAGTTGATGGGTACATGAATGGCATTGCGGAATACCTACGTGTAAGCAAATATGTTAAAGTCGAGACATTACCTAAGGCCACAATGTTGTCTCTTTTCCCGAGATTCAGGGGATGACTCCGTTTGTGCATAACAGGGAAAGACAACAACCCCTTTTTGGTTTCTTGTGTGGACAGAGTTAGCGCTACCCCAAGAAGGGCGAAGGCTAGCTGGAGACCTGCCAGTGCTAGCATCATCACCGTTGTCGACGACGACTGACACGAGGTGTCTGCAATCGAGAGACGATGCCTCAGATTGGACATGATGTGCGAAATACTACAACAGCATTCTTCAGCCCGGTCTCGGAGGTCGGGACAACAGAACGAAATCTAAAAACAAAGACATAAAGAGATTGACAGCTGTGGATGTGGTCTGGAACAACGCCAAGGCTTCTCCCGTCGGTGTGGTACAACAATGAGTCTCGTATCAAAGACATTTCTGAAGCGGATGGCTTTCCAGAATAGGCAACAATAATCATGGTACACGACAGGCTGCCCGAGAGCTGCATGATATTATATCTGTGACTGAAGTTCAGGGGAGCCAATGTCTTGCAATCAAAGCTTTTTCCTTCAACGACGCTTCAGTCACCAGGGTTCTTTGTGGCACTGTGGCTGGCACTGTTAGAAATCATACTGTTGTCCAACCTTTGTTGCGATGCCCGACGTAGGGGTTGTAAACACCGAGATCTGTTTTTCTCGGCTGCCCGGCCAGTTTGGCTTCTGGCTTGTCTGTATTTTCGACAAGTGTTCGCGTCTGGTCTACTTCTTCTAACTACCTAGGTAACATGCCAACATCAATAGCTCAACAACATTATCAACAGGCCCAGTAACCTCGTGAAGCATCAAAACGTTCCTGAAATTTAACCAGGACCATATCTTCAGCTGCCAAGGTCGTCACTTCCCCAAGTTGTCAAAGCTTGGAGCCGGCTCGTCGATCCCCCGCATCAGCTTTGACTGACCCCGACAATGAACCGAGGCTCGTCCCGCTGATTCCCCTGTTACCCCAGATTTTGTGGCTGCAAGATGCAATCCAACTGGGAATAGTGTCGATTTGGCACCTGCCCCGCTTCTCGGATATATTGACGTCTCGGACGTAGATGCTCTCTCCCTCTTGAACAGATCAATCTGTACAGCTTCCCACCATCAATCAAACATCACAATGGGTAGCATCGTCGAGAAAACCAGGGATGGAACCGTCTACAAAGCTGCCACTAACGCGGTGCACCCTGAGCTTGACCTCTTGACGTTTCTCTTTGGTTTGCCCACCCGCCTTGATACGACCTACACAGGCTAACAGTGATACAGATTCACCCCACACCCTGGCCGAGAAAACTTCCATCCTCCACGCCGACGCAGCAGATCCAGACAACAACCAGATAACTAAATCTCAGCTACGCACCCTCGTCAAGTCAACAGCCTCCATCTTTCGAAACGAGTACGGCATCGGTGCCAACGGCCCCAACAAAGATGTCGTCCTCGCCATCTCCACGGGACACTACCTCCTCCCCTCTCTGTTCTATTCCACCATCGCCGCCGGGGCGTCTTCTCCGCCTCCAACCCCGGCTCAACCCCCAAGGAACTCGCCGCCCAGGTCAGCCAAGTAGGCGTCAAAGTCATCCTCTGCAACGCCGACACCGAAGCCACCGCCGTAGCCGCTGCTAAACTCACCGGTCTTGACTCCCGCAACGTGGTGGTTTACTCCTCCCTCCCCGGCGGCTCTCTCGTCTTGACCCCAACCAACTCTTCCACCCCCCTCACCTCATCTGGCTCCCTCTCCTGGGCTAAAATCACCTCCCGTCATGTCCTCGACAGCTCAATAATTTGCCTCCTTTTTTCTTCAGGCACCACCGGCCCCCCGAAAGCGTGTAAACTATCCCACACCAACATGGTCGCCGAGGCAGCACTGGTCCTCTCCCCCAACCGAGATTTTTACACCCGCTTGAACTTGCCGCTGGTGTACCGAACAGTTGCCCACCTCCCTGCCGCGCACATTGCGGGAATTCAAGGCTATTTCGTCAACCCTTTCTACCTAGGGGGAACGGTGTACTGGATGAGGGGATTTGATTTCCCCTTGTTTTTGACTTACATGAAGAAGTATCAAGTCACGCACTTCTTTTCTGTCCCCCCGGTTTTCTTGCTGATTGCAAAGTCGCCGATGGTGACAGATCAGCTTGCCACGGTGGAGCAGGCTGTTTCCGGGGCGGCGCCGATGGGGAGGGAGCTGCAAATCGCGGCGAAGAAAAAGTTGGGAGGGGGCAGGTTGGGGAAGGGGAGGTTGGTGCAGACTTGGGGTTTGTCGGAGACGACGGGGAGTGTTACTGTTTTGAATATGGGGAGCGAGTTTGAGGATGACGAGAGTGGGAGTGTTTCTGCTTTGGTTGCGGGGATAGAGGCGAGGATTGTGGATGATGAGGGGCGGGATGTGGAGGTGGGAAAGGAGGGGGAGATTTGGGTTAGGGGGCCGATGATTACGAAGGGGTATTGGGAGAATGAGGAGGCCAATAGGGAGGGGTTTGCGGATGGGGGGGTGGGGAGGGAGAGGTGGTTTAGGACGGGGGATGTGGCTGTTTATAGGGGAGGTTTGTTCTATGTGGTGGATAGGAAGAAGGTTTGTTTCACTGAAGATCATGGAAGATTAAGTGGGATGGAGTGCTGACAAGCGATAGGAACTCATCAAATACAAGGGCAATCAAGTCGCGCCTGCGGAGCTGGAGGCGCTGCTGATCAGCCACCCCAAGATTTTGGACGCGGCCGTGATTGGGGTGGATGATGAGAAGGAGGGGACCGAGGTGCCGAGGGCATATGTGGTTGTGGGGGATCAAAAGGGGATTACGGGGCAGGAGATACAGGAGTGGGTTGCGAAGCAGGTTTCTAGTCATAAGAAGTTGAGGGGAGGGGTTGTGTTTTTGGCGGCTGTTCCCAAGAGTCCGTCAGGGAAGATTTTGAGGAAGGATTTGAGAGCGTTGGCGAAGAAGCAGCAACACGGAGGGAGTAAGTTGTAGATGATTAGCCTCGCGAACTCTACCATGTCGTGAATGAATAATAGCGATTACTGTGCGTACTTGGGGTAGAGCCCTGAAAGATAGGTGATGGACCTTTAACGATACGCTACAGAAGCGTGTGTGGATAGCAGGGAGGCTTTGACAGAACCTTTAACAGAACCTTGCACTTCTTCTTCGGAGTGTTTCCAAATGGCGTCGTTTGAGGACAGAGGAAAGAGCTGGATTTGGAAAACTGTGCTAGTGCTTTTACCTGGAGAATGTTATGGTGTCTAGAATGGAGATTTGAGGGTGGTGAATGCCCCTCATATACACCGCGTTGGAGACTTCCTTACTTTCCAAGGCTCCATTTTCCAGTGGGTGAATGACATCGAAGCTGGAATATGACTGCCATGCTACATGGCGAAATGTCATCCTTGAGGTTTGATGGTGTTGAGACATGGGAAATATCAGCTGCTTGGTCACAGCACTTGGAGCAGACAGGACGGCAAGGGGGAGCGTGCACACCTGGCAGAAAAACCTGCCATTTGAAACGGCCTGTGAATGGGATGTCTCGGTGCCTCCCGAGGTGTATCAGTGCATAGCCCGCGTCGCTCTTGCGCTGTTATTTAGCATCCAACCTTTTCCCGACAAATCCATAGTCATGTCCCTCATGAGCAGCTGCGACACCCGCTAAAACCGAAACTTTTCCGCCCTTTCCAAAGGTCATATTATCCCTGACATCTGTGTGGAAGCAGTCAATGGTAACTTATGTTGACTGTTGACGGCCAAGCACCAACACCAACCTACAGATCCCCCGGCACTTCAACCGAGTGCAGTTTCTTTAACCCGGGCGGGAACGAGGCGTGCTGGAAAGCATCCTGATAGATCGACATAGTAGTTCCACGTGTCGAGCTCCTCCATCGAAAACTCTTGCGCTTCCGAGATAGAAGCGAACTCGAGCACCGCCCCACCTGGGAGAACCAGTCTTCTTCAAGAATCATTGTTCCACACCAGTCACCTCGAGCGTCTAGAACACCAGAACGATGCAGGCCGTGACTGAGCTTGGACTGAAAGGTCGATGTTGACATGTTGCGCCGGGAGAGTTGGAAGTGGGCTGTATACGTCCACAAGTGCAAACACAGCGGCACGGGACTTCGAGTCTGGACGGTGGGCCTGTCGGTGTCTTTTTTAAGTGGTGGGTGGGATCTGCCGTCCGGTGAACATTGGACTGTCCCCCTCAGTACCCGGAGTGCCTAGTGGCAGAACGGGAAAGGTCGGAAAGGTATTGTCAGGGGTGGAGATGACGAGTAGTCGTGTCAGCGGGCGGTTCGACGAGGCAAGCTGACCTAGAGTACCGAGAGTTCTACCGTCCAACACCCATCGCAGTTGACAGGGCACTAGGGCTTCCCCTCCTTCCCATCCTCCAACAAAGCCATCGAGACCAATGCGGTGGCCACCACGGTAGGTGGCATCAAATATGAGACGACATAGAGAGCAGTCGTTGCGCCGACGATATATCTCGTCGAGGTACCCGAGGTCCTGTTGACCTAGGTGGCCGGGTCAAAGTCGTGTCCGAGGATGCCGGGCAACAGCGGGTCATCATCGGATGGGTTGGGTCGGAATTTGGAGGCGGTAATGTTGAGATCTCGGCATTGGCGACAGAGGTGTCCAGTTTGGGATGAGCTGCTGCTGGCTTCGGCAGGTTCCTCGTCCATGGTGTCCTGCTCCTGGCTGACTTCTTCGCTGTTGCGTTCACTGGCGTATGTGTGCTCGGTGATTATGTCTGGCGCTTGTTTACTCTTGCCCCCGTGCGGGGAGCGAAATGGAGATGTGAGAGCTTTGCCTAATCTTCGTGACATCACGATACCGGTATTTGTGTAGGTATTATCGGTGGAGTCAAATCGATGATGATTTCAATGAAGGAATCGTACGGTGGTTTCCTCTTGCAAATTGGGCGATGGGAACAGGCAACTGCTCACCGAGGCTTCAACCCGACCAACTGACCAACAATAACCTTGGGTCCTCAACAACCGACCAAGGCGTTTTCATGCGCCCCGCTGTGCACTCGTTCAACTGACCCAAAATTCAAATTGTTGGGTGCAAGTTTGAGAGTTCTGTTCTGGGATCGCCGAGATATACGAGGTGGAAATGTTCATCATCATATTCTCTTGACGGGGCTTTCCATGCCTTCACTAATCTCTGAAGTCAGACCCCCAGAACCCTCCTATGTAGAACCATCGACGATAACAAACTCAACCCCCTCCTCCGCCCCAGGAACAACCAAAGCAGGCATCTTCTTGTCCGTCTCCCTTTCAATCGACCTCGCCGCCTCAAAGCACGGCAGCAAGACCGTCGTCCCAGCCTGCTTGTGCTCCTCCAGATCCCCCCAGTCCCACCAGTCGACATAGGCGCCCTTGAAACAAAACCTGAATCTGTCGGCCGGGACTGCGTCATCTGGTAGCAAGCTCCAGTATTCCTGCTGAAGTGTCTTCTCCCAGGTCCAGGTTTCGCCGGGGCGGAGGCTGATGAAGGAGTTTGTGAAGTGGTTGCCTTTGGAGACGGGGACCTCTTTGTCGGGGTCATCGTAGATGGCAAAGGTGCAGATTGTGCCGTCGTCCATTTCGGTGAACTCCCATGGGTTATCGTGGTTGTTGTTGTTGTTGATTGGGCGGTGGCGGTAGAGCCAGAACCCTTCGCGCTGTGGCTCGGTTTGGTGCCAGGCTATTAATGTCCAGGGGCGGAAGGTGATGGGGCGGGTGGTTGGGGTTGTGGTTTTGTCCGGGTTGAGGAGGAGGCCGGTGTAGGTGATTTTTAGGGTGATGGCGAACTTGGTTTTGAGGGGAGTGGTTTGGGGTGCGGAGAGTTGGACGGAGAGGAGGGGGGTTCCTGGGCTGACAAGAGAGAGGGTTAGTGATGTGGTCTTGTTGAGGGTTGTTGGGAAAAGGTGAGTTTACTTGAGGTCTGCGATGGTGAGTGGGCTGTTTGATTGATGGGTGGGGGTTTCGGAGAAGATTTCAGGTGAGGGGAGGTCAAGGAGATTGTCTTCCTCCGCGCTGCTCAATTCCTGAGGGCTGGCCATTTCGTTGGAATAAATATCAGTCGTGTGCCGCGCTGTCTGGCAGGAGTGTCAGTCATCTGCTGTCGGGTCCAGGGGCATTGAACCTCAGCGGTTTGCTGTTCACCTGGGTCTTTCACTTCCAAACAGTGGGATTTGATCCCATCTTAAACGTTTTCTTAGGACCTGTCATACCGTTATCTCACCCCTCTTTTGCCCCCCGTAACCCCATAAGGCAGCGCGGGCCGCATGCACCTGTCCATTGCATAGTGCATGACCTCATGTGGGCCTCGCACTAGCCAAGACCGAAGACTCATACGGCGTGCAAGACTGACAGCCAGGTCAGGGCCAGCGATTGGCACCTCAGACCAGTCCGATTTGCATCCAAACTTCGCATTTGGACCATGTTTGACAATGACCCGATCGGCGGTGTCTTCTCACTCGGTCGGGATTACCACAAAGAGGGGCAGCAGTTGTGTTATCACCGATTGCAACTAATCAACTGAGTGATCACAGTGGCAGGTTAGTGTTTACGTTTGTAGGTTTGGATCATGCTTCACTGGGGCCATTCGTGTTTTCAAGGTAAGGTGTGACCATTTTCTATATAGGAACAAAGGCTAAACGCACTCAGGAGGTCTTTTGAGGCCCTTCGGGAGGCTGCATGTCTCTTATGTATCACTACGACCCCTGCCTTCATCCTCTACGTTCTTTAGATTCCATGCAACCATATCCTTTAATAGCTATTTTGCGGTTCTCTTTCCAGGCACCTAATACTCGTCCTCGTACTTGACACTCATGTCACAGCAACACAGCCTCAAGCCACGAACTAATCATCAGCTAGCAAAGGTACATATGAGGTTGCGGAACAGGATGATAATGACCAACCAACACTAACCAGAATGATAGCTCTCTAGAAGCTAGGTAAAAACTATTTAGAACGCAAAGACAACGGCAGTCCAGAAGCAATTTACGAAAGATATGCCCTGAGATGTACCAGAAGGCTCAACAGGCGAGCCAGACGGTCCCTGACCTATTACTGCGAGGTTCACGGCTTTGCACTGAGGAAGACAAACTTGCTTTACTACCCAAGAACAAGTGAGTCTAGCAAATCGAAAAAGCATTCTGTTGGTGGCATCAGGACAACCATTCTAACAGCACTGGCACAGTCGAACACTGGAAATACTCTCCACCCGAAAAAAGAAACGAAAAAAAGAAGAAGGATCCAGAGTCCAACTCGTCACCTACCTCGACCACATCATACCCGCTGCCAAAAATCTCGACCCTTTTGGGTCGCACGATGACCGAGAAGACTACGCGACGTCGTTCTTCACCTGATCCAGAGAGTCGAAGGAGTGGTAGCCACCGTCAAGAATTCAATGGACGTTACAGATGATCAGTGCCTGGATCCTGATGGGGAGTTGTGGCGGAGTATTCCCTGGCGATACGGATCTCGAACTTTCGACAGGGATGGATGGGGCACAAAGATAGGGGATAGATATTGCATTTGGGAATATCCGTTGTATGTGGACAAGCCGTGGAGAAATAAGCATGGGAAATGGGCTTATCCCTTCCTCACGAATAGGATGTCGCAGAGGGATGATGAGGACGTGCCGTGGTTGGGGAAATATCAGTATCTGTTCATTCCGGTGTGGAAACCTTCTTGGATGAGGAGGAGAAATACCTGGTGATGGCGGGGTAGCTACCTACCCCTCTTTTGAGATTTGTTAAAAAAGATGAAGAAGAGAAAGCGTCAGTGGAATTACTACTATTAATTATTGTCATTTGTTCTATAGTAAATCAAAAAGCCAAAGGAGTCTCAACTTGACGACAGGCCAGCCAGTCCGTTTAAAGGGGTCAGACCCAGACAAGTAGCGTGTGCCGCCAGGGCAACTACAGCTGTCCATTGATTTCCAATTTCTCCAGAATAGCATCGCGGTACGCAAACATGCCCACGGTCCTGGGGTGGAAAGTCTTGATCTGCCTGGTAGGCGCGTACCAAGACACATCCTGGATGTTGGCTCCATCCTTGCCAGAAATGAAATCGTTTGCGCCGTTCACTCTTTTGGCCTCCTCTCCCTCCGGCTCCTCCCTTACCAACTCCGCCACGTAGCACAGGTATGACTCGTACGGATCGCGACCCTCACTAGCGGTAGAGTTGCACGTCTCCTCACTGGGCAGCTTGATCTCGCCACTTTCAATGAGCATCTGCGTTTCATCCTTTTCCACCTCTCCACCATCAACCCCGGCGGCGTTGTTGGGCTCGATATCCTTCCAGCCACTCAAAAAGAACCAAGTATCGGCGCGGTTAGAATCAGGATCCTTGACGCCCGGCTCGCACCAGCGATGTCCCCCCTCTATCCAGCGTTGGTCGACGTCGACATAATGGACTTGGCCACCTTCCGTGTTGGCGTCGTTCACGGCGAACTGGATGACCTCGTTAAGCTGCCTGACGAGATCGTCGAGCTCCTTTCTCAAACTCTTGGTCAGGTAGACGATTCGATTGGCGGGCCAGTCGGAGGGAGGTCTGTTTTCACCAAACCAGTAGTGGAAGCTCGCGCCGTCGCAGTCGTCTGTCTCCTCGTTGAAAAAGGTCGGGTAGCCTGCCACGTAGAGCTGTGTGTCCTTGCGCTTGGTCCGCCCGAGAGCGCGCAGGTAGGCATCCTTCAGCCGGGCGCGCAGGCCGTTGGGTGAACTGTCATCCATGTGTGCGCGGGCCTTCTTTTCCGCTTCCTCGCAGTTTTTGCGGTTTGTACTCCCCCAGTGAGCTGTGTTGGGCGTGATGACGCAGTACCAGACGAGGTCAGAGAAACCCAAGTCGTTGCCACCGATGGTGAGCGTGATGACGTTGGTTTCGTCGGCTTTCTTTTGATCCCACTCTTCGATCTTCTTGTACAGGCCTTCGGTTGTGTCTCCGGAGCAGGAGCGGCGGTCGTACACTATTTCCTTGTTGTCAAAGAACTTGTTGAGGAGATCACCGTAGTTGTTGGATCCGACCCGGCACTTGTCGGTCGAGGTTGTTCCGGTGCCCATGCCTGAGGCGTAGGAGTCGCCAAAGTGAGCGAAGCCAATGACGCCGGTAGCGTCGATTTCCTCTGGACTGCCGTCCCAGACGATGGCGTCGGTGACAAAGGGGCATGATTCATCCCTGGACCGGAGTGGATGACGAGGTTGATTCAGCCCAGAGTCTGCAGGTGTGTTATGCTGATATGTGTCGGCGTTCAGACGTGGTCTTTGGCGGGGATGTCTTCTAGTCGCGGGCTTTGGAGGAACACCGATTGTACCGCCTTTACCAGGAACACCCGCCGTGTTACCTGGTTGACCACCGCTGCTCCCTGCATTATTGGTAGGATGTGGGATTTCTCGGTTGCACTCCTTTGAGAAGAACACCCCGGCCGCAACATGGGAGTAGGTGTCTGCATTCTGAGCGCTCATATCGCCATTGCAGAACCCTTCGCCACCGGCATTGTTCCCGCAGATTGGAGTGGTAAAGCTGCCATCCTTTTTCTTTTTCAGCCCACCATACGGTGCGCATGCGCGGTCGAATAACCCAAGAGGAAGGCTGGTACACCCAGTGTAACCGTAGGCAACATCCACAGCCCTGTTTAGGAGACAGTTAGTATTCATAACGGTGCAAACACTAACGCACATATAGCTAACTTACGGGTCGTTATCACGCATCGCGTATCTTGTATGGGAGGCCTCGTGGACAATGATAGAAGATCTTGTTCGTTGGGCTTGCCGAAGATCCTTCAGGGAGTCGCAGTTGTTGTCCAGCGCGGGCTGTGTCTCACCAATGTCATTGGTGTCAAAGAACTTGTCGCAAAATGTCATCCTCTTCTCCTTGTCGTTCATGGCTGCCCACCAATTCTTCTTCGGTGCGCAGGCCGGGCTGTTGTTATCGCAGTTGACTTTGAAGGTGTAGCTTGAAGAGGTTCCTGAAAGCACTGCAGTTGTATGATGTCAGATCATTGAGCACATGGAGAATAAGAGGCTAGGAACCAGGGTTGACTTACAGTCTGCTATGCGGCGATAGGTTTCACGTATATCGTCTTCGAAGCCCTCTTTTTCCCTGAGTCCTTTGGCGAAGAAGTGATCGTAATAGTTTCCCTCGGTAAGAAACTCTTGGGCGCGGAGGGCCATGTTCACGGCATGTTGCATTTCATCCATGATGTCTTTTTTCTTCTTGTCATCACAGGTGTCGCCCTCAAAGTGTACAATAGCAGCCTGTAGGGGGAGGGTCCAGTTAGATATTTGTCACATAGTCGATGGTGATAACCTCATGAAAGTAGCTGAAATCTGAAATCTGTATGATCACCTACCTTCATGTCCGGGGTGATTCCGTCGGTAGGGCCTTTGGGATCCTTCAGATCGTCTGGGATTCCTTCGACAGGTCCCGTGGGTTTTCCAGCATTGTTTTCTTGCGCAAGACAGCCTGCTGCCACCAGGGCAGCTAAAGCCAACTTGAAGGCAACCTTCATGGTGCCGAGTATCTGGTGCGGAATAATGATGTGTGTGTTGGATTCGAGAGTGAGAACGAAGCAGGGCATGATGTCCAAGAAGTTCCATGTTGCCGATGTCTTTATACAACTCAAGTCTGTCAGACCATTGTGACAATTGTTCAAAGCTCTATCTCCATCCAGTCACAAACATTATTCGCATTGACGGCAATTGCAAATCCCATCTTCAATTCGAATATCAAACTACGGTCTTCATACCTCAGCCTTCATCAAAGCCGAAGAGGAGCGAGATATGGGATGCAAGGCCCAGCTGAGCTTGGCCACATGTATCCGAGACGCCACATCTGTTGGGGTCCGAGGCAGGACATTCGAGGCTATCCTTGATGTGAATGAAGTCTTTCAAATCGTGAGCCATACAATGAAGACAAGCCCGATACATTGATCCGTGCAAATAGTACCTGGGTAGGTAAGCCACCGGTATTTGCTCTGTCCTTCTTCCGTGTATGGTGAGTAAACTCTGGACTAAAGACATATCGGCAAATATTTTATTGGGTGGATCATAAATCTGAGCTCTTGTTACCTTACTTAGTCCGAAGTTGGATGCGATGTCATGTGCTACAGGCCCAGATTCACCCCGCGCCACCTTCAGCTCTCTACCTCAGGCCCGTCAAAACAGTTGGGTTTCAGAACCTTAGCAAACAACGAATTCAGATGGTGAATAGCCGTTGCCACCCACAGAATTGGTAGCATAAGTAAGTTGGACCATCCTCGGTTTGCTTGTGAGTGCCCGGTTTTAGTGTTGATCGCACCATTCCCTTTTCACCCTCACATCTGCTCAGAGGAGACACCGTCCGAGCTCCTTTCCTACAGACCTGCGTATGCGCCAAACTTCACACAGCACCACCGCGAGCTTAGCAAAAAAGCCTTTCCGTTCTTTTTCTTTTTTCAAAACCCCTTAACAAAACATCATAAAAAGCCCTCGTCCTCTCATTACCGACCCCTTAATTTGATACGGCTCTTGTTTAGCTCCAAATAAGTACCTAGACATCAAAGAAGAGAAACGAGCGAAGCCACAGAATCCTCGCTATTTTGGTGGTCTCTGCCTTCTCCACCAGCCATGGAAGTCCCAGACTGGCTTCGAGGGTAAGTCAACCTTACCAGCATCTATCGACACCCTTCACTCCCATGACATACTACAGTCCCCACATATTCTGACCTTGAAGCCTTTGGGCGAGAAAAACAGCCTCTTTCTCATCCTAACACTTCTATCTTTCGAGCCACAAATCGCCCGCATTTATTATCGCCGCGATAGTACAGGCATCTCCCTCTACTACGTCCTCTTCAACCTCATCATCGCCACCGAGTTCTTCACAATCTCCTTCTTCCACCTAGTCAACAACCGCTGCGAGGGATCTGACTCGTTCGTACACGATCCCCCCAACCTAGGTGATCTCCTCAACCTCGCTCACTTCACGGCTGTGTGGATTGCCTGGATCATAATGTTAGTCCCTCTTCGGTGGGAACGACCGAGAGAACAAAGTTGACACTTCCACACAGACTACTTCTAACGATCATTTACTCCCCAACCACCAGAGACACATCGAAAATCATGTTAATATACATCACCTTCCTCACCATCTCCCTCATCCCCCTCTTCCTCGACGCCGTCTTCGCCGATACCACCGACCCCTACCACAAATGGGCTCTGGGTTTCTTCTCAGCGATACACATGATGTTCATCAACCCCGGTGTCTTCTTCCTTTGCTTCTTCGCCATAGGGGCCCAAGCCCACGAGATCATCCGCCACAGACATGAAGACAGTGCGCTGAGCTTGCTCGGGCTGGCGGTGCAGGCTGTCTTGTTTGCTGTGCTTTCGGTGACTTGGTCGGGGCGGCTGGTGTTTCAGTGGGACAAGATCCCGGATGGGAATTTGTTGAACTGGAGGGTGTTTGTCTTTTGGTTTCAGGTTGTTGGGTTTGTCGTGTATGATTATGCTGTTTTTGCGATTGGGCAGGGGGTGTTGCTTGCGCTGGCGCTGAGGCATCTGGATGTGGCGTTGACGGGGGGGAGTCTGTGGCGGGTGATCTTCTTGGAGACAGATAGGGAGGGGTATGAGGATGGGGTTGTTGGTGAGGAGGAGGAGAGGAGGCCGTTGTTGGGTTGAAGAGTAAGGTAGTGTCATCGTGATGACGAGTGGTTACTGAGGGCATGTTATAGGCCTGGTTACCTACCTGACTTGCGGGCAAGGACCTCATTTAGACACACTAATTAAACTTGAATACTAGTTGATCTGTTCAGAAAGCTTTGTTCACATTCAGGGTAATGATAGCAAACAAAGGGTGTTGAGTAGGGGTCGTGAAAGTGCGATTACCAAGGCAGATGAAAGAATGAAGACTCAGGCTCACTCCAGCAAAACCATGATTAACGACCTGCCAAGCATATGTATTTAAATACCCTAGACTACCTACCTATCTAAGACCCGATCAACCTTGGTTGCAGCCATCCAACTGCCTATCTTTGAGGCCATTTCATGTTTCCATCTAAACCTTCATGACCTTGATGACGCGCATATCGTGCAGGCCGATATTGAACGAAGCACTCGTCCCTTTCCCAGTCTGGCCAGTATACATCTCCCTCCACTCATACGATCCAGAGCCACCCAAGCCAGGGACATCCTTAAAGTTGACGCTGTAGGTTCCCGCCGAAGTGCCAGCACAAAGCCCAACAACCACACCATCCGACAGCGGCCCAGCCCAATACGGGTAGATTTTGCCATTTACTGGTGCTGGCGCACCGGGAGGTCGAAAGGTTGTTGCCGCCTTGCCGAGAGAGTCCTGGTTGATGTCAATCAAGCCCTTGTTCCGGATGATGTCCAGGGTGGAGTTGGAAATCTTTTCGAGATCCAAGCCCAGTACGAGAGGAGACTTGGTGATGGCCCAGAGACCAAAGTGCAATTTCTCCTGGTTTGTGTTGAGCTTGGAGGATCCAAGGTAGAGCATGTCGAGGTCGTTGAAGCCGCCTGGAGCACTGTACTGGTAGATCCCGGCGGCTGCATTGCCGATGCGCTCGACACTGGCCCAGTCGCCCCAGTTGTCTACGCTCATTCTGCTATCTGTTAGCCTTGGTAAGGGGTGTTGATGGTGGGCGATTACGACGTACCTCCATGAGTGACCGTAGCTAGCACCCCAAGTCCAGACTTCGTCACGGCCCCAGTTGCAGAGGTTGAAATGCAGCTTTTTGGTGTTCTGAACTCCGAGGATGGCGTCTCTCATGGGCGCGTACCAAGTCTTGGTGCTGCCGGCCGGGCTGGTACAAGTTTGAGGGCGAGGATTTTGACGGCAGGGTGTGTAGCAGTTGTCGTACTTCCAGAAGTCGACTCCCCAACTCACCAACTGGTCAACATCACCCCTTTCGTGGCCCTCGTTTCCTGGGTATCCAGCGCACGTCTTGTCGCCAGCGCAGCCGTACAGGCCGAACTTGAGTCCCATGCTGTGGATCCTGTCGGTGACGGCTTTGATGCCGTTGGGCCATTTGGCTGGGTCGGGTACGAGCCTTCCAGAGCTGTCACGGCTCTTGGTGGACCAGCAGTCGTCGATGTTGATGTCTAGGATGGATGAGCGCGTTTTTCAGCAAACACTGGGCTCAGAAGAACTCACATTCATACCCAAGGTCCTTGAGTCCAAGAGAAATGAACTTGTCTGCCGTTGCGAGGGCATACCTGGCTGAGGCTGCGTTGCATTGGGCGACATTCTACCAACAAAGTCAGCACCCGGTAAGCATACAGGAAGGGCCTTGTCGGTACCCAGCTGCTCCAACCCATATGAGGTTTCAACCCAACTCCATTATCCAATGCCACCGTCAGCCGGGTATTGGCGAGTGCGGGTAGTAGTGCAACCTTCCAGGACTTCATCGTGGCGACCGCAATGCTGAATATCGATGTTGATGCTGTGAAGACATGGGATGAAAGCACTTTGACGGGCACAGCTCTTATAAAGCCTAGGTATGTTTGGGAACTTCCTGAGCAGCATTGTCTGATAGATGGGTTTGAGATACTCCGGTACCTGCACCTTACGTCACTCTGTCGCTGGGCCCTCCGCTTCGTTTCTACTTGCCTTCAGGTTATAGCCGATTGGGGCGCTAAACCACGTCGCCACAAAGCCCTATGATCGTTGCAGGAGAAATTCGTAGACTGTGACCATGATGTTCACCTCAAGTATGTCCGGCGCTTGCAGCCAGATTCGGAAGGTTCTGCGTAGATGTTTTCCTGCACCTAGGGACTTGCTCCATGGGCACGCTGTCGTATGGGTTAGGGTTACCGTCGTGCTTTCCTTGCAGAAATGCCCTCGAAGAGTTTTTCCGAGACCAATCCAGAGCCACCACCTTGTCTGAGCCTGCTTCCCACGAAATGCGGTCCTCACGCCCCCCACAAACATCGCCAATTCACCAGAACAATGCCTGCGGTACACAGCCCGCGGCAACTTCCACCGTGGCGTCTGGACATGCATCTATCTACCTCAGTTCTCACCATGATTGGTGACTTGCAGTTACTGCCCTGCCTCAACCCCGCTTGACTTGCATGCATTGCCCGATGTCTATGCGCTGTTCCTTCGCCTTGACAGAAACATTAACACCGACAACTATCAAGTTTCGCTGAAACCCTCAGGATTTCTCTCTTCATCCAGGACGATTACAGCAAAATGGAGCCTCTCGAGATCGTTGGGGCGGTGGCGGCCGTCGGCCAGCTCTTGGAGCTATGCATCAAGGCCGGAAAAACTTCGACCCAGCTCGTACAGTCATTCATCAACGCCCCAACCGAGCTCAGAAACTTGAGCGCGAAGCTTGCCTCGTTACAGATGATCATTCAACAGTTTCAGGCTCTCGGCCAGGATTTGTTAATGACGGGCGTGGAAGATATTCTTCCAGCTACCCACAAGGACATGCTCCTTAGCTCCCTCCTGGCAAGTGAGAGGGCATTGAAGAACCTCACGACACTTCACAACACTGCTGGGCAGTCCTCGACACCAAAACCTGGCTGCAACTTCAGTCGGAGGCTGCTGTGGTCGCTAATCGATAAGAAAAGGTCAACGGTGGTTATCGAGGAGCTAAGGAAGGCAGAGATGGTCTTGGATACAGTCATACTAATTCTTAATACGTAAGTCGATCCCTCTTGACTTCCTGACCATTGTCTTACGTAGATATCGTATCACAGCCGGCTCAACTCCCATATCTGGACATCGTTCTCCGCGATGCAACTCGCGCAGCAGGCATTCCGAGCAGACTTTTTGCAGTCAGCTCGTGACGTCAAAACCATCGTCGAGGCTCAACACTACACGATATCTGAATTCAAAGCAAATGCTGACCATACGCTGTTGTCCATATTGCAGTCACAGACTGAAAATGATACCAAGGTTCAGGTAACGCTACTTTTTATTAAAAGTCAGTTGATCACTATTCGCACAGGCTTACATACAAGCTTTAGGGCCTGGTCAGCTCCCACGAGCAATTGAGCGACGACTTATCAAAACTGCGAGAGAATATTGCAAACCAAGAACCAGCGTCGGCGCAGGCCATGCCCCGCCCAATATCAGACATTCCCCAGCAGCGAGCCGATAGCGCAATACGGAAAACGCGGGACATTTCTTCTCTCCCTCGACAACATGCTCCACAGCCAGCAACAGAGAGGGTTTTTTCAAAGGTTGAACAGTTGATGACCGAGAACGACTGGAAGAAGCATTTTGCCCGATACCATTGGTTCACTGGACCGGATGATCAGTTGTTTGGGATTACCGTCACAAAACCTTGCGTTGGTGGGATGGTCGTCGCACTTCTATCAAAGAAAAATGAGCGGAGGGCCCACGCAAAATTCAGGGCCAGACTCAAGATACTTGGTCAACGGATATTTCAGTTCGAGATAAAGGCAAGGCAGTTTGCCAGGACTTGGATGAGTTTGCCCGGCATGAATTGTGCTATCACAATTATCAACATCCGACCAACCAGTGCTCCTATATTCCAGGCCTGCTATGAATGGGACATGGTTACAGTCAAGCACTTGCTGGAAAGCGGAGAAGCCAGCGTTAATGATGTCGATCATGAAACCCGGAGAGGTTTACTCGAGGTCCGTTTACAGGACACAGTCCGGGGGGGCAGTACTTCCACAAAAGTGATTCTGAGTCACTCTGCTGATGTTGAACTGTAGCATCTTTTTAGGACCACTGAAAGTGATCAAGACAAGTCGCTTCATTCGCCTTTTACCAAGTTCCGAGGTGGTGCATTGCTTCGGTATCTTCTTGACAGAGGCTGCGATCCTAATGTCTTCAATGGCAGTACGGGCTTGTAAGTAAAGTTGACCATTCCATAACCGATTCCGTCGTTGGGTGTATTCTAGCAGGCCTCGCTGACAGTTTAAAGACCGGCAGTTCTCTTTGCCTTTGGGCTCGGGTTCTCGCGTTCGGTCTCGTCATTGCTTTTTCATGGTGCAGATTTAGAATCTTTCCAATCCAGACCCGCCGATTTGATAGACGCTGTGGCGCATCGAAGGTACAAATGGCAACTCAAGCTACTGCACTCCGTGGGCTTCTCAGATTGGAATCCTACACGCCAATCATCGATGTCGTTACTACATGCCGCTGCTTACTACAACGATATTCCAATGCTTCTTTTTGGCATGGGGGCCATTGGAATAGATCCGAATACTGGAGATAACTACATGACGCCGCTTCATGAGGCTGCTATGGGCAACAATGTTCTAGCCGGCTCAATGCTGCGCGAAGCTTGTGCAGATATCAACTCTGGGCATGGCGTTTGGGGTGGCACACCTTTACAACGCTGTATGGATTTCAAAGCTTACGAAATGGGCCACTGGCTTCTTCAGTGTGGCGCAAATACCAACATATCTGACTCTTTGTCAAACGATGTATGGACTGGGTTTTGGGAAAGGATAATGACAAGGGTAGTAGGTCGGAACCATGACGTTTGCTTTGACTTTCTTAGAGAAGAGGCGATGCTCACCCACCTTCTTCTCCATGACTCAGACCCGCACCAGCTATTTAGGACTGTTTGGATTCAGCATTTCCATCATGGCATTGGATTCTTTAGAGCATGGTATGATTACTGTGGGCATATCCAGACCCCTGAGGTAGCAAGAGCCTGCAGCTACAGGATTCGAGGCCTCTTGTTCTACCCTTCGGGATCAGACGAGAACGGCAGTGCCCTGTGCGGCTTTCCGAAGGAAGTCATTATACAATACGAAGACGCAGAGCACACGAGAAGACCTGCAAGAACTAGTTTGTGGTGTAGCAGGGGACACATTTACCTAGCTGAAAGAGACACGCCAAATGATGTTGGTTCTGATAGGGACAGCGATTCAGATAATTCACTGGAATCTTCTGATGACGATACGGATTCAGGCAGCGAAGATGGTGACTGTGATTGTCGAAAACAGCACCGGAGTTACAATGACAGGGACAGCGGTTCAAGTCTCTGTAACTGTGATGTTGACGGGGGAGACAATCAGAATGTCCGACCAGGGATCACACTCTTTTACGATACGATATCCACACCGGAAGGTCAACTACGCATGTCTCGATTCCCGTTCGTTTGCCTACTCACGAACGCCTTGTGTATGGCCGGCTACCGAGCGGAAATGGATGAGGACGGGGATATTTGGTACGAAGATGAAAATGGCGATAGCTATCACGATGCTCGGGAGTTTCAACCCCACGAAGATGAGGATGACGGGCTTGCTCGTAACTGCCCGATGTGTCAAAACCCAGATAAGTACGGCTTGGGGCACATTTTCGAGGAAGCGGAGAGAGGGAGGAATCTTCTTTTGGAGTATAGGGCGAGAGCGAAGACGCAGAAAAGGACGTACTTCTGACGGAGGGTCAGCTCGAGGATGGTGTTTTTACATGGTGCAAGGGGTCAAACAGTTGCATACCGGGGCTTCTTCTCTATCACTTTTATAGCACCGATTTCACTTCCAGCCCGCCTCCATGGAAATAACACCATGTTTCCCGAGACACCACACCATCTGGCAGTCACTCACAGCCCAAAGAACTTCATATCCTCCTCCCCATGCACCGGCACCCCATGCCCAACCCCCTCCGCCCAAATCCCCGTCAACTTCTCCCCAAACACCTGCGTGGTATACCTTCTCTCAGGCACATCCTTCTTCTCCTCCAGGGGCGTCCCAGGGTACCCAAACACGGTCGTCCACTGCGCAATGGAATAGTTGTAATTCGCCGGCGCAATAACATCATCCGCACTCCCATGGTAAACCTGCATCCTTGGCCTCGTCCCGTTATAACCCGGATAAGCATCCAACACCCACCTCGCCCACTCTTCAGGTGTCAAGTTCATCCTCCCCCCTGAGCAGTTCCCGTTCCAGCCGGCAACGGAGTCAGTGAAGAAGCAGCCGGCTGCTACACCGGAGTAGTTAATAACCGCGCTGAACAAATCAGGATACGCAGCAGCGAGGATACTCTGGTCATAATTAGCACCACATTCTCAGCTCAGCTCAGGTATAGGGGTAACCTACAGCCATCATCCCACCCGATGACTCCCCAATAACAAACACCCGTCCCTTATCCCCGTTATATCTCTCCACCGCCCACCTCGCCATATTGGCAATCGCATGACTATCACTCCCGCCATCCCTCTTCAGCGTAGCCCTAGAGCTCACATCCCAGCAGCCGCCCTCGTTTGGTGATTCAGGGTAGACAACCACGAACTTTTTCTCGTCGGCGAGGCGTTTGTACGGGCTGCCGTTGTAATAGCCTTGGGCGGTGCCGGTGCAGTAGTGCACGCCGAGGAGAATAGCTGGGTTAGGGGGGAGGTTTGGGGGGGCGTAAACAAACATTTTGGCGCGGCTGGGGATAGGGGGGCCGAAGGTGGGGACGGGTTGGAGTTGGGCGGCGCTGAGGGGGAGGAGGGAGAGGAGGACGTGGGGGGGTCTCATTTTGGGTGGATAGGGGTGAGGGTTTGGGAGGTGGGTGGTGAGGTTTGAGGTTGGGAGGGCTGTAAAAGCTACCGATGAAGTGTTGTGAAATACTCGAGAGGTACTATTCGCATGTCAGATGTGATGTCAAGTTCGAGGCAACCGTAACCTTTATTAATCTCACGAATTCCCATTGATGCAAAAAAGAATCCGTCTGGCTCCATCCCCTTCATTCTTGGCGATTGGCGCGCTTGGAAAAACAAGATATTTACCCAACAAGCGCGCGTACTACCAGTTACCCGGTCACGGAAGAACCTCCGCCAATGCTACGTCCATTGTTGATCGACAACTCCGTCCCCCCTCCCCGCCCCATCTTTGCCGTCACAACTAGAACCTTTGCAGTGTCCTCCCCAGGATCCAGCTCGATCAAAAACTGGCTGTGCGTGATCACGATGATCCAACCCACCATCCGAGTCTGCGACATGACGCCGCACCACCTGACGACCGCCGCCTGGCCTGCCTTGTCTAGGTTGTCAAAGACCTCGTCAACAAGCAGATAGTGTGCCCGATGCGCACTTCTAGCCCTGGTCAACTGCAACAATGCAAAGAAGAGTGCCAGATCGACGCGTTTACGCTCGCCACTGGAGCGCTTCGCGTAGGCGAGAGAGGATGGGAGGGCGAGTTTTTGGTCAAGAATGGACCCCGGGGAGGATGCGCTGTCGCCCGACTCAGCAGAGTCAAATAACGAGCCGAGCATACCTGTTGCCAGGTGCGCGTGGCGTGTGTCATCGTACAGCACGGTAAGGACCTGCGCGAGCAGAGTGTTGAGCTCCGAGAGCAGCGCGATGAGGATATGCTCCCGAAAATTGGCCCTGATTTTCGCTGTGGGTTTTGATGAGGAGGGGGACGATGAGAGCCGGGCTGTACGCTTGGTCAAGGCGGCAGACCAAAAGGCGAATAGCTCGCGCTTGGTGGCAAGCTCCTGGAGCTTGTTTGTCAGGGCCTCATGCTCCGAGCGTAAGGAATCTAAGGATGAGGCCTCTGCTTCGGCCAGACGCTTGTAGGTAGAAGCATTACGGTGGTGTATCGTCAGCTGTTGTCTCAAGGCATCGCACGCCTCCTGGGCTTGAACAACACCCGTCAGCAGTTCACCCATGTTCCTGGCATGGTTGGCAGCGATATTTTTCTCATGCTTCAGACTGCGTAACCGCAACCTTTTCTCATTGATAGCTTGAAGAAGACTTTTGAGAGCTGCCTCTTGATCATGGTTCTGTGTAGTTGTTTTCTCAGCGTCGTGGATTGGTGCACTCTGCGCGTCTTGATTGAGTGAACCTCTTGGAGCGATATTGTGATTAGTTGGCCTTCGGAGTAGGCTCATGACTGTAACGATAGCTGTGGATAGCCAAGAGACAACAGAAGTCCTCATTCCATGAAAAGAGTTGGGTAGGCCACTGGGCTGGCCCGCAGCGAGGGCTTTCAGTTTCTCATCAAGCATTTCCAACCACAAGGCGAGCCATTCCATTCGACGGGAATATACGCATTCTTGAGCATCTTTTGCTTCCTGGCTTTGCTTGTATTTCAAGACCCTTTCATGTTGCACCTGGACCTCGTCCTTCATCCTGGCATAAGACTCGTTTAGCTGCTGCAAAGCCTCCTCCTCCATGCGAATTTGGGTCTGCAATCCAGACATATGAGCATGAAAGCCCACATTGAGCTCCAGGGCCAGATCCTTTTTCTCTAACCCCAAGATTTGGCGGCTGGAATCTGCAATACTTTGTGAGGTTTCATATCTGAATCGGGTTTGGTGTTCCTTCAAAAGTCGTTCCTTGGCTGCATGGTCTTGTACGGCCCTCTCCAAAGCTGAAGCTTCCTTTCTTGCTTCCGCTTCAAGTCGTGTATGCGTGCGAGTGAGGTCTTGAAGCCGTCTTTCGGTGTACTCCACCGTCCGAGTCACACCTTCGAGTCCTTTCTCGGCCTCCTTGATGTCGGTACCGATATCTCGCAGCAGCAGTTTCAGCACCTCCTCACACTGATCCAAAGTAAACAGCCCAAGTGCCGTCTCTATCACGTTCCACCGCTGCGTTGGCGTGGAGGACAAGAAGCTCGCTGCGCTCTCTTCGCTCAGCACAACAGTTCTGATGTATGTTTCGTAGTTAGTTCCGAGCAGTTCGTTGATTGCTGATTGTGTCGTGCGCATATCTGGGTGCTCAAAGTGCGGAAGGGGGTTTCCATGTGAGGAGATGACAACACGGTTGCCCTGGACTTTGTGTTTGCGATACCGAGTGATGGCATATCCGTTGTTAAACTCCAGCTTGACACAGCAGTCTTTACCGACGTTATCATTCACGACATCGTTGACCCCGAGCCCGCCACGAATACATCGACCGAATTGACACCAAACCATAGCTTCCATTATTGTACTTTTCCCTGAACCATTATCGCCGATCAGAAAGGTCAATCCCGGTGTGAGATCTTGTTGGAAGTCGATATGAATTGTGTCCTTTTACGCCAAGAAAGTTTGTAATCGTGAGGCTGCGAGGTTCCGCAACAAAGACGTTGGCAGATCGTACTGCTGGGTTGGGGGGCGTAATATTTGAGGAGATGGCTTGACACGACTTTTCTAGGAACTCTTTATAATCAAGCTTGGCCTCGCCATACTGGTCAGCCATCCCATAAGAGGTTTGAATCATTTGTTGGCCAACCTGGACCAAATCGTCTTGCCGCATGAGAAGCGGTTCCCCTAAATCCACAGACTTGACATACTCGTGAACTTCGGCTATGAGGTCAAGAGCAATCTTCCTGGACTCAGGCTCAGTTTCAGGGATAGACTCTGAAACTCTCCCGGTGGTTGAGGCTTCATGAGCCTCATCCTGAGTGGGCTGTTCTAAAGGTTGTGCAGTAACATCGCTCGCTGGGACAGATGACCCCAGACCACCAGACGCCGGGCCGCTTGCGTGCAAGCTAAAGTGCGTAGGTATCCAATTTCGTACGCCGCGCACCCCTAGCGAGAGAAGCTTGTCTCGAGCGGTGGCGTACTTGAAAGGGGTGAGCTTGCCGAGGATCATGACATGCCTGTCCTTTACGGAACGTTCATCCACCTGGTCGTTGAGAATCTCCTCAAGGGCAACTGCTGTATAGCCTACGGCATGCGGGTTGGTGAGAAGTTTGTGCTCGAGCGTCTCCGGATCAAGCAGAACAACACCTCGCTCTTGATCGTAAAGGTCGGCCCAGTTCAGCTGCAAGGGCGAGCCGAGATATGTAATGCTCCCCCGAAGATCTGTCTTGTCACCGCTACTGGATTTCTGCTGGGTAATGGTCTGGTGGCTGTGAAAGTGGCCCGTAAATGTTCGAGCCAGAGAGGCAAACTGATCATGGCCAGTAAGGCCGCGGTAGGTGATCGAATTCGTCGCACGGGCGTCTTGCTGGTCGGCATTGACCACATACCGCTGAGTGATGGCTTTGTTGACTGCCAGATGGGCAAAGGCAACTGTTTCTTTCGCATCCTTAGGGCTGAGGGCAGCGACAGCCTTTGTCAGTTCGCTCTGCTCCTCGCGAAACGGCAACAACAACACGTGTCGACCGTCCCATCTGGCGGGTGATGGCACTATGTACCGATAGGTACGGCGCCAGGCGTGTGATGTTGAGGGCATCAAGGGCTGTGGTCTCGTAATCGCGTCGATAGGCCAGATCGTGGTTGCCAAGCACGATGTGTAATGTTATGTCGAGGGAAATCTTTTGCCATTCCGGACTCGCTCAGGGGGTGTCGCAATAGCAAGAGGCACCCCACCCTCTTTGCTGTTCATGTTATTTACAGTTACACGCTGGTCGAAAATGGAAATCAGAAATAAAATCGGCGGCCAAAAGATACTTGGGGCTTCAGATCATGCAAATCGCGTCACGGGCTGAGCCCTGTGGTGGCCTCGGCAACCCGCGGCCGTGGTGGAACTACCGGGTAGCGCGTGGTCATACCGACAACCCCTAATGAAGCTATTCCCACTTCGCGGGTAGCGCGTGCGCTCCCAAACCCATCTAGGAGCCTCCAGAAGCGAAATCTGTCAAGACCCTTATCAAGCATTCCGACTAGTGCGCAAATGAAGCCCGGCCCGATTTTTGGTGAGCGGCCGGTGATGGGGTTATTTGGGTCGTGATCGAGACCTGATGCTGGACCAGGTCTATGGATGCTCATATGACGCAGCAATATGGAACCTACTAGGATCGGTGCCAATGTGTCGATACTACATATTACAACCGTCAACGGAGTTCATGGCTTAGCTAGCCCGCTAGATATGACGTGTGGCTACAACGCGCAAAGCTTGGTAGGGTCAATGGAACGTCGGTTAAGCACAAATCGGGCAACTGACTGGGGACGCATTGTCGACTTGCTCCACACTAGAGGTGAATACGAGTGCCCAGTCCACCGATCATCATCGTTATCGCTTTGCACCTAGGTATTTGCACCGGTAGTTAAATGCTGCGGTTCTTCCTGCTTTATTTCTCTAGTAGTTTCACTTTCACTTGGACTGAACAACTTTCAAACCCCATATTCAATTCACGGCACTCCAGCCCGGTAATTGCCAAAATGAAGCTCTCACTTCTTGCACTGGCCAGTGCTGCCTCCGCGGCCGTCATCACCACGCGCGATGTTGTTTTCGAAGCCCGCAACTTCACCGCCAGCTGCGTCCCTCACAGCGCCATGTGCTTGTAAGCATTCCGCCCCCCTCCCTATCCAACACGTTAATATTAACACGAGACAGCTACTCTCTAAATGCCTTCATGCCTGGAACCATGGACACCCTAGGCTATGACTGCACCGCCTCCGGTGTGGGCGGCCCGGGAATCCTCCCCGAGATTCAAGGCGGCACCTGCCCTCCCTCATCGCGTACTTTCGACGTCGTCCGAAACGAGACCGGCATGACCGTCATCGTCAGCGTTCAAGTATCTCTTCTTAGCTACACCAGGGGCGCGCATTTCATTCCCAACGAGCAGATCCAGGTCATGAAGGGCGTTACTCCGACTGGGGATTACACGGCCTATGTTGGACCCAAGGACTTTCCGCTGGAGAGGATATGGTAGTAGTGCAGGGATGATGGACGTTCAATGCGGGGCATAGGCTTGCAGGATGTTCGTGTTCACTCATTTCTCGGAACGCATCAGAGGTTTTCTAAACCGCACTGCGGTTATGTCTATTCCAATTCTAGCAGCATTAAGCCTCATAGCTACACCAAGTCAAAAGCATTACCCAACGCCATGCTGTTCCCCAACACCGTCCAATGCAAAGCCCCAACTCCTAGCTAAAGCACCAACAGCACCACTTAAGCCTGCGTGGTAGCGCAATCACCACCTCCCAACCCACCACTGCAGAGACGGGTGCAGCCGATGCCGAGATCAGCGGTCTTGATGCACTCGTCGTTCTTGACGCGGGTGATGAGATCGCCCTTGCAGTTGGGACCCTCGCTGTCCTGGTAGGCGAACCAGACATCGGAGAAGGAGTCGGTCCTGATGGACTTGATGTCGGAGGGGATGGGGGCATCACCGGTGGAGAAACCGTTGAAGACCTTCTTGTCGACTTCAGTACCGCTGTGAGAGATTTGTTAGGGGGGTTTCACCTGGTGATGGGGGTTAGGAACTTACCAGTTCTCATCGCTGAACATCTTGGTGGCAGCGCCGAAAGCAGTGCTGGCGCAGCCGGCAATGAGGAGGATGGTGGTGGCGGCACGCATTTTGGATGGTTGATTAGAAGAGTTGGTAAAAGTGGTTTGTTGATGTGTTGTGAGTTTGCTGTGTTGTGTTGTGATTGTGTTGCTGTTGTTGTTGTTCTGATCTTCCGACTTTACGAAGAGGAACGGATCATTTTATGTCTTCCTGACGATAGTACAGTCCCATGTTCAGATCTGTGTTATCTTCATTCGGAACGGTTGACCGATTACAAGCCGTAGTATCTGGCTATAGCCATGGCTCTCCCAGGTCTCTGGACAGCTTCTGGGAGGCTAAGTGTTTCTCGGTTTCCTCAGGTCATGACCTGTGAACCCTGTGGCTGTAGCGCATTGTGCAGTTAAGAATCAGCAATGAAAGCGTCAAAACAACCTCGAACTTGCATCATCTGTTCCGTCGGCCGTATAGGTCCAGGCTTGCCTGCTCGGCTAACCTGTCTGGTGCCAGCGGTAGACCTGAGGCCTGTAACAGGTATGAGAGGATGCCTCTGGCGGCCATGATGATGTTTCACAGCCTATATTTGGAATTGTCCAATGCCAGACGATCTCGGACTTGATATCTCGCACTCAGAGTCGTCTGAAGCCATGAAGCAACCTGATTTGCCGCGGCCCGCAACGAATCCGACGACGCGGCCGAATTCGCGGCCGCCCATGCGGCCTTTGTCGATCGTATATTGTAAATCGATTGAGAACATTATCAGCAACTCCTAGTGTTATCAGATGGGGATCGTTGAATGGTAGCCACCTAGTCAAACTCTCGACAAACCCCGTCTTCGACACCCAGATGTGTGGCCCGTGCGCACCCTCCCTTGCCAAGCCCCTGAGCTCTTGAGCTCTTGGGCTCAAGGCACCCATCAACGCAATTCAATTCAATCCGGGGCCAAGATTGGATTGAATTGAGCACTGGAATACTTTGATTGAATTGAACTTGAATTGCGTTGAATACGATTGATCACGGTCTTGGCACCCTGGTAAGGCCCTCCCAGTGCTGCCCAGGACCCTGCCCGAGGGCCTCAGGGTTAGGGCTATATATAGCTTGTGACTAATAGCGTGGACTCACTACTACGGAAAGTGGATATATTAAGGCGCAGTTAATTCTAATTAACGCAATTCAATCTTTCAAAAATGACCTGTTGACCACTATTTTGGCCGGGTTGAATTGGGTTGAATTGTGATTGCATTAACTAGAATTGCGTTGGTCGGCGCCTTGCTTGGGCTCGACAAAGTCGACACGGGTACTTAGTGCTCGATAAAAGTAATGATGGGTGGGATCGAAGTCGAATACGTTTTGACTCTTTCGCTAAACTTCTATGCCAGGAATTCCACCGGGGTTTCCAGTTCTATCAAGTACGTGGAATCCCCTTCCGCCACCATGAGCTTCGCTCGTACTATGTATATGTAGTACAGTGGTATCACCAGAGTGCTGGCACAGTTGCAGGCACCAGTCAGATCTGTTCTGAGATTGAGACAGGCACACAGCTTGCGTTTCCGGTGTCGATGATGTGGACTTCTCAGGCTGCCTAAGATTCCCAAACCCCGCACGACTTCTCGTTCATTCTGTCAACGCCGTCGTCGACACAATGGCTACCCCAGACGGGGACTTTGACGGCAATGGCTTTGCCAACAATCTCTTCACTGATCTGGCACCACTTCTTACATTGTTTGGAGAGCAAGTCACCAAGCAATTTCTCTCCATGAGTATTGGTTGGGCCGACAGCGTGCTCCTGGCTATGGGTCCACTTGGTATTTTAACCATCATTGTCGGCGCTATCCAGGTCGCTGGTGATCAAGTACCGATTTTGCACGCGTTAATTGGAAGGTTGTATACCTAACCCGCCTGGCCGCCAAATGAGTTTCCGTGTCTTTTCTTTTAGTGGTTTGATAGGAGCGTTGCTAATTGCCGAGGTCTGATAGAGCTAGAGAAGACAGGGCCAGTGCCGAGGTAGAGCTCCTGTCGTCGACGTCCACCGAAGTGTGCGAACTCTGGACGGGCAGTCGCATTGTGCGCATCCGTGGTCAACCTAAAATGTCCCTAACCTTTTTGAGGACAGACACAGGCGAAATATTTCCTATCACCAGTGAAGAGGACGACGAGATGTTCCAGAACCCGGATGATATTGGCTTTTATTCGCCACCTCTAGAGCCACCGCCGAATCTCAGCCTCAACGTCAGTAGTCCCCCTGTTTCACGAATACAGATCTAGAAGTGGGCTGCTGTGGGAACTGCACTCCAGACAGCATCTGTGGTTCTCAGCGGTCTCGCTACATACAAATGGAATTGGTCACAGGATACGAATCGCTCCTCAGATTATGGCTATCCGTGTTACTTGGCAGGGACCATGATGTTGACTGTCGGGGTCGTGTTGTGTGGACATCTGGTGGACTCAGTCAGCGAAGAACAAAGCTGGCTTTGTCCACCAGAAATGCGACGAAACGTCCGCATCTTTCGACTGCAGTTCGAGGCTACTGTAAATGATCAGCATTTTGGGACTTATGCCATATTCAATCCCGAGGATAATCCTGACCTCCGTTCACCGTCCTACACAGGAACAAACGACTCAGCCAAGTAAGACTCAAGAGACTTTAAAACCCGGGCAGTTCTTGGCACGTCAGGACTGATGATATCGAGTTAGGGCCTTATTGATTATAGGGGTCTCTCTGGTCACCGTGGGCTTTGTGGTTCAGTTTGTGGGTCTAAGGGGGTTGCATTGGTCGGCCGCAATCATCCAACTTGCCGTAACATTACTTATGACTACTGTCAGAGCATATATCAGAAAAGACGTTGCCAAGGGACTTTCCTCCATTCACTTCGAACGGTTAGATGACTGCTGGACTTTCTTGATCTTAGGTGTCACCAGTCAGAGCGAGTCTGATGAACTCAATGACAGCCAGGTGCAACAGCTGTATGGTGAGCAATGGGGTGTAATTGCCGGCCTTGTCAACAAGGAGGATAGAAACTCTCAAACTCCATCCTACCTCGTCAACCCTCGATACTATGGCCCCCTTCTCCGCAGTATAAATAATCCGCTCAGAGATAACAACACAATTTCGCCGGTTGCATATCAGCTTTCCAGCACTATTTTTAGGGCGGTCAAATACGATAATACAACGAGCCGCGGCACGATTGTTGATTTCCTATTAAATCTTTGGATGGGAGCTCCAGCCTTGCGAGCACCTGATACTCAACACAGGACATTTGCTGAAGGTTTGACAAAGGCTTTTTGGCTAATTATCGACTTGCTAAACATCGGGAGTCAACTGCCATTGAGCAATGTTAGATGGAAGTCAAAGTCCCCCTTGCACAACTTCTTGTTTGGTGCTCAAATTCAACTGTGGTGGATGTTTGACTGTCAATTGAACAGTCGCCCTCCCGTATCTAATGAAGATCACCAGTGCCACCCATCAAGGATTATATTTCCTTGGCGAAGGAGGCGAGGTTGGTACGGAGAGAGCGTAGGTATCGGAGATGTGTTTGAAGCCCTCTTGGTAGTTTCCACCTACGTCAGATGGGACATCCATCGTACGACAACAGACAAGCGCGTTATAAGCAGCTCTACAAGATACAGAACTGCTAGAAACGCCAGTAGCCTGCCCGATTGGCTTGATCAGGCAACGTTTCAGGCATATCCAAACACCGACATAAACTGTACATCTGATGGCTACGCCAGGGAACCATCATGTTGGGGAATGTTTTTATCATCGTATGCGAGGTAAGCGCAACTGGCTGTTTGCAAAAGTATATGGTTTCGTACATCTGACTTTCATTACGATATACAGCGATATTTCACAGTTACAAGACGACGACCTTCCAGAGGAAAGATCGGAAATTGAACGACGGCCGCTCCCCGGTATTCCCGCTGATGAGGTCATGACCCTGGTCAAGATCCGGCGCGATTCTTTAGTGCATGCGTATGCTATGGAGCTGTTCTCCCTCTTCATCCTTGCCCTAGCGGGTCATATCAGGGAAGTCAAAGGGACAACAACCAGACTGATGCTCCATGGACAAACCACAGCAAGCAATCAAAATGGTGGAAACGGCCGGAGTGAGCCAGGGAAAGCCAATACGACAACACCCAGACGGTTCGAGAATTCGTTATTTGAAGCATTAGCCAAAATCGCTGTGGACACCGGAATTTGCCCGACTCAAGAAGACGCCAGGCTGCTTGTCATTCCCGCGTTTGCTTGGTATGGATTGCTTCCCGAGCCTGAAGACCCTTCCGCGATGAAGACCGATGGACAGTCAGTGGAAGATTTGCCGAACCCGCGGACCGACGTATAGGAACAGGACAGCTGTGAGGGGGAAAGGGGATCGACCATGCGGTCGAATATGGAGCTCAACATGGAACCTATCCGGCAGGAAGGCCCGAAGCAGAATATTGGTGCGGCAGATCAAGTTGAAGAGGGCGACTCAGGGCAGAGGTCGGATGAAACCTCACCTACGTGAGTGAACCGGTCCGCCCTACGCAACATACGAAAAATCGGAGCTAGAGGGGTTGGACATGAGTTGGATTTCGTCAGACTGTTGAGACCGGGCAAAGTAAACCACGAACTAAGATATGCCTAGCTATGAGTGCCTACTCCCAGGCTCGTTCAAACATGTTACCTACAACACTCGTGACTTAAACATCCTCCAACTCCCAACTCTGCCAATCTTTCCACCACCACTTACTCCCCTCGTCGACCCGCGGCCAGAGGTACCTAAAATGCAACGGCAATCCACCCTTCTCCTCGACCTTCAGCGGTTCGTTCTCCAAATATTCCTGCAAGATTCTTTGCCGTCTTGACATCCCCCCCCTGATCTCCTTCACCTTCACAATGCCAGAACCATCACCGCTGCGTCCACCACCACCAAGACACCTGTCAACAACCCACTGCTTCTGAAGTGCGTGCATCAATGACGCCATCTCATCGTCTTCCCGGCCTACCGGATCCTCCCGGTAAGGCCAAGAATCATCACTGAAATGGCGCTGCTCTTTGACCTTACGGACAGTACGCACACTCAAATTGCAACCCCTAGTGCGCACTATCATTCTTTGCAGTTTTGGAGAGGAAGCCGCCACGCCATCAAAGATCTGCCTTGCCAACTTTCCATCAATCGCCGAGTTGACCATCACGTCCAGAATGTTTTGGTTGAAGGTGAAGCCTGGGTCTCCCTGCTTCAAGACCACCGAATCTTCAGACCATTCCCAGCGATGCTGATTCATCGTTCGCATGGTCGGAAGCAACTCCAGTAGATTAAAGTCGTGCCTCAAAATCGCGTCCTCTGTTGATTGCACCTTTGACTGCTCCTTCTGCTTCTTGCGTGGTTCGATAAAGACTACGCTGTGGTAAACTTCATTGTCGCCATCAAACACTTGGAGTCCCACGTCGAGCGTGAGGGACAGTCGTTCGAGATTATGGAACTCAGTCCCGATGGCCTTGTACAATGGGACCTCGTGCCTGTCGCCTTTGGAGCGCCTGACTGGGATAGACAGCTTCTGGACGGATGGAAAGATAGCCCCGAGCGCGGCTAGTTCCTCTATGATTTCAATGGATCCCCCGAGGACATATAGACCTTCCTCGCCCTCCAGGCTAGGCTCAACATAGTCCTCATCCCATTCGACAAAGCGGAGGCTGTTGACAGTGTTGAGAGGGCAGGTCCCAGTTTAAAGGTTTGTTAGGGAAGTAGGACGAAACAAGCATCCCGCAATGGTCAAATTCTCCAACTTAGCGAACAGTGTCGGGAAGTCTCCTAGACCTTCTAAAGACTCGCGCACAACAAGCCCGCCGATAGCAAGTGTCGTTAAATAGGAGAATAGCCCCTTGCTCTTCACACAGCTGAATTCAGCCAGTGTAGTGTCGCGTGTCAGGGTCAAACTCTTCAGAGCGCCGAGGTCTAGAGGTAGCTTCATACTCATGACGTCAGGAATGAAGCAGTGGTCTAGCTCAAGGTGGTCGATGACTGGTGGCTTTGTCGTTGGCTTTCCGTTGTATAGTTGCTGTGGCAAAGGAGAGTTCGGGTCAGAATTCCAGTCTGGGGCACCGGGACAGGAGCGAATAAGGGGGGCGCGAAGGCGAATCTCTCTGATGTTGTGGGTGAATGTGAAATTCCTCAGCATTAGACAAAGCACTTCGTACTGGCGGCTGTGTGCCTCTCTCAATGCATTGGGATTCCCCAAAGAATTCACTTCAACTGTATCGTTGAGCTAACTGAGTGAAGGCATGGCGAGGTAATCAGAGCGTACTCGTGAGAGTCCAGTATCCTAGGGTTCCTGTCCAGCATCCGTAGCTTGAACGTGTGTAAATGGAGACGAACCGTGTGACTCTTTTCGTGAAGGGCTCGTAGCAAGCAAGGTGCAAACTGCATTGGGCATTGGTAAACCAAATCACCGAGTCCTGATAGCTTAGAGATCAAATCAGCCAAAGGGTTGCCACGCCCAGTCTGCGTCGTAAATCACTCTCGCGAGATCTGTGCCGTAGTAATTCCATAGTTCTTCATCAGTGCCAGCGATCTCACCGCCAAAATCTGAATAATCCGGGATTCCGTGAAGCCTTGTATCATTCACCTCCCAATCCGCGGAGGAAAGGGCGATGGGTGCCAGGGACAATAGTCATCTTGTCTGTCGCCAGTGCTTTCTCCAGAGCTCAGTCGTTGAAAAAAGCCCTGATCTCTGCCCCCCAAGAAACTGTCAACAGGTCCGACAATGGCCACAGAGCGGACATGACGAAAAGCATCCCTGGCCTGAAGAAGACGGGTGCACTTCTTCACATGATTTGCCAACTCGCGCTGCGAGGTAACCTTGAATCTGAGGTGCCGAAACAGAACTGATTGCGCAGCTTGGTAGCAGTACTCACTACACAAGACAAATGAGAATACGGCTGATGGGTCGTCTTCGTGAAACATGTCGCAGACCTGAAACAACACCTCGCGAGGCAATGTGGAGAGCAAGGGGGACATCTCAGCTTGCGCGAGCGCTCACCAAGACATGTAAACGTGCTGGGGAACGGATTAGATTGCGAAATTTGAGCCGGTTGAGTTTTCCCAACAGAAAGGCTGAAGAAACTAAGTTGAACCGGTTCCCTCCATCACCTGCGGTCCAAAAGTCGTTGAGCTGTTCTCGGGTCGGTAGCGATGTCGTCGAAAGTGGAGCTTGGGCACCGACGCACGGACAATGCATAAAATAATACAATGCACAAATGCACAAATATTGAACTGTCAACAAAATTAGCGTGCTTCGAATTTCCGAGTTGTTGATCAAGTCGCGACAAAGACAATCAAGGTCAATTGTTTTGCAGTCAATCGGATTCATTCATAAAATTGGCACCAATTCCAAGATTCAGGTTAGTGGGTATCATCTCATGGGTAATTCGGGAGGGGGCGACAACAGTGGTTTATCTGATACCCCTTGTGGGCAAATTCAGCCCTCTACCAACCCCAAATATCTAACTAGAAGCAGCTATAAGTAATATTAGCATGAATACCACTCACCAATAAATATTCGAGCCTAATCTTTAGTTGCACTGCAAGAAAGCTTATGTATGCCCTTGCTCACTGACAGTCTCCAAATCCCAACTCTCCCAGTCCTCCCACCACCCTCTCCCACCCTCCTTCCTACCAGGCCACAACTCCCTGAAATGAACCATCAATGAATTTTCCTCAGAAACCCTAACGTCCTCCCACCACCCTTTCCGCTCGTTTAAATGTTTTCCCCTTTTACAGGACTTTCTACGACTCAGCTCCTCGAGCTCTGCCATGTAAAGAGCCAATTGATCTGTAATAGGAACGCTCTGTGGATCCACCGGTTCCCTTTTTAAACCCTCAGCCCGCGCCCCAATCTCTTTGACCCTAACCTTCTCCCCACTATCATCACAAAGTAGAGTATCAAGTAACCACTCTCTCGTTAGTCCGGTCAATAACGGTCTAATATAACCATCTGGGTCGCACCGGCCATACCCGGTCCCAGTTCCAGCGACATAGCCATTGGACTCTGGCTCGGGGTTATATGCGGATCGGAATCGGATCAAGGCCTTACTACGGACCATCATGGTGTCCAGCCGGGAAGAGGTGTGGCAGCTGGAAGATATCGCATCAAAGATTTGACGGGCCAGCTTAGCGTCGACGGCCGAGTTGATAAAAAGGTCCAGGATCTCGCCGTTCAGAAACGGTGAGCAGCCATAAATAATGAAGGGCTGTTTGGGGAATGGTAGATGGCTGTAACTCTCGCGTGATTGTACTATCGGATCCCAGCTACCTAGTGGATCCCGGTAGACACCTGGTGCTCCTGAAAGGTGAGTTCGAGCGGGTGCAGCCGGATTAAGAATTTCAGATGGTAGCCTCTCCGCACTGGGCAAGAGTGCTTCGAGGGTCAGCGCCAGTCGCTTGAGCTTTGGGAAGCTCCTGCCAAGGGTCTGGTATAAACGGACCTCATGCTGGTCGCCCTTCGACCGTCGGATGGGCAGAGATAGCGTTTCAACCCCGGAGTACACATATCCAAGAAACATGATCTCCAGTTCAGTCTGAACCGAGCTTGACATCCCGCCATACTCCTCTCCACATCCAAGGTCAAGACTTCGGACTGTCTGATAAGGGGTTATTTCCCCACACCAGTCCGAAAAGGAAGCCACAGACCAATCCCATCCCCGCACGCGCAGGCTCTCGAGATTTCGGAACCCTCTTACAAATTGTTTGACCCTGTCGTATTCCTTCCACGAAGCCGTGAATATGAACTGTATGGACAGGTCGCGCAGTAGGGGAAGGCTCTGAGCCGAAAGCGCATCAATGACCGAATTGTGACTCATCTTTAACAGATGAAGAGCTCGCAGCATACTGAGATCAAGACTCGGATCCATTGCAAGAATCTGACTCACATATGCGCAATCCAAGTTCAAGGTTTTCAGACGAAGGGTGTTTTTCTTGGCTGCATTTCTCATAATGGCGAGAAGAATATTGTCAGAACGGGTGCCTTGGACGTGAGTATAGTTGCGCATCACCCCAACCTCGTGTAGGTTGGGTGCAATTGGCCACCTATCCACCATTTCACCAAAGGCATGCAAGTTCTTTTGTTCCTCGCGATCCCGTGAATCCCCGCTTCTACTTGAAATCCACCGATACCAACTGGCAACAGTATCCACAAACCAAAGACTGTCAAGGCAAGGCGATTTAAGCAGGGCCATCTCATGGGGATCAGGGTCCGTCCAGGCGGTAATGGTGTCGTTCATCATGCGCAGTTTAAAGGCGCGAAGGTGAAGTCGAGGTGTGATCTGCGGCATCTTATCATGGAGAGCCTGGAGGAGACAGGGTGGAAATTGAACCGGGCACTTGTAGACGACCTCCCGCAGGCCGGGTAGTCGGTCGAATAACTGGGCCATGGGTTCCCATTCCTCGTCCATATCATAGGCTTCCCTCACGTCTGTGGAGTCGAATCCATTCGCACTGGCACGCTCGTGAAACTCGGAGTAATCGGGAATTCCATGCAATCTTGCGTTGTTGATGTCCCACTGCAAGGAAGGCGCACGCCCGGCGTTCCAATGGTGGAAATGGAACATGTCGTTGTCCTTGTCCCTTTCAGTCAGGTCTGATCGATAATACCCATCCCTCATGTAAAACTCCTCATCGTAGGAGCCAACAATAACAACGGAGCGGACGTGCTGGAAAGCGTGATTCCGTTCAAGAACTCCCGTGCATTTCGCTACGTGTTTCTCCAGACGGTTTGGTGTTGTAATGTTGAACGTGATCTTTTGAAATAGCGACACTGACGCGATTGTGTGGTATTGCTTGTTGGCCAGTGCAAAGGAGACCAAGCTGGGTCTGTGATCCTCATGTAGAAGCTCGCAAATTTGAAGTACGACTTCGGTCGAGAGTCTGTGTATGCTAGCCATGGATGGCAAAAGGCGTAGGTGATTGTACCTAACAGATGAAGTCCGGGGACAACCAGAGCGGGGTGGTAGGTTACTTTATACGAGATAGGCATCAGCGGGGCGGACCCCTAATTGCAAGCGCCTGGAGGCGCGGCAAGCGCGCGAGGAAGCGCTTCATGTGGGACACTGAAGGGTCTGGGTTTTCCCAGACCCACACCGGTTTTGCTCTTGGGGCTGGATTTTTCTTACTGTTTTCTTTTTAACCAACAACCAACAACGAAAGCTTAGGGTCTTCAGGGCTGGGAGGTGCAAAGATAATAATTTGTCGAGAGCACAGGGGGCCACAGGTGCCGTAAGCTCAAGCGTTTGAAGACCGCTCAGATCTACAAGCTGAGCCCAGCGCTGGATATGAAAGCCCATGATTCTGTGAGGGTCGATACGGCAGCTCAGCTCCAAGTGTTGGATGGCGACTTGCTGCTTCCTGGCGCCCCTTGGTCCTATATCTTCTGGAAGCCAGCCGGAGCGATAGGGGCAGGGTTGAAGGTATGTTGAGGGTATATGGTCAACATGGATATAATCCGAGCGGATCTCGCGTAAATTAGGTGCGAGGCCCTCTGTCGTGAGAATTTGGTCAAGTGCATCTAGCTGACGTCCTATCAAGGCGGTGTTGCTCTCCTGCTCCGGCGAAAGCCTGCCGTCGTAGTCTTCCAGCCAGATCGCATGAAGGCAAGGTGATGTGATAAGCGCCAGCTCGTGATAGTCGCGAGTGATCCCGTCAGCCGTGGACAAGTCGTGTTGATGCAGCATTTGCAGCCTGAAGGTGTGTAAATGTAACCGGAAGATATGGCTATGTCTCTTGCTATGGAGGGTTTGGAGTAAGCAGGGTGGAAACTGAACCGGGCACTTATAGATGACGTCGATCAGTGCTGGCAGTACCAGGATCAAGTCAGCCAGTGGCGCCCATTTGGCGTCCTCGTTGTACACGGCACAGGCCGTTCTCTTGTGCGCAAAGGCACCACAAGCAAAGTCAGTGTGGTCAGGTATTCCATGGAGCCTGCGGTGGTGAATACCCCAGTCGACAGAAAGTGCAGGGCCAAAGCGCCAACTACCGAGCCTGGAGAGCTCTACGTCCCCCTGGCTATCGTCGTTGTCGACATGTAATTTGAAGGTTTCATGGGAGCCCACTAACACAAGACGACGAACGTGTTGAAAGGTGTGGTGTCGCTGAAGAAGCGAGGTGCATTTTTGGATATCGACTCGAAGATTAGACAGAGTGGTGATGTTGAAGGTAAGTGTGCGGACCAAGACAAGACTGGCGATTGAGTAGCAGGCCTTGTTAGCCAAGGCAAAACATTGCAGGCTGGCCTCGTGGGTATCCCCGAGAAGCTGACAGATATCCAGCAGGAGTTCGAGTGGGAGCTCCGTCAGATTCAGGGCCATCTTTGCGAGGTTTGACGTCGCTTGAGTAGGTAGGTAGACGACACGTTGAGATAAAGCTGGGGAGCACCGATACTTGATATTTGTAGGTAGCTAGTCAATCAGATAGGGAAGGTGTCCCAGCTGCATTCCGCTGGTCAGGTGGCATCCAACGGAATGCTCAAGGTGTGCCCCCGTCCAAAGTTCCATCCGCCGAACCCTGCAGAAGGTGGTGTCAGAATAGTCAAGGGTCGCCCATCCTGAAAACGTAGTACTCAATAAAGAGACGCCAGTAGCGCCCGACACTTGTCCCGTCATGTCTGCAAAATTGAAGTTTACTCTTAGTCTGGCCATTCATTTTGAATTTGATGGTACAAATAGAAGGAAAGCCCTACTGAAACAAGATTGAGCCTCGAGCACTGGCTATCGCTCGGTCTTTGTCTGGGCCGCTGAACTCGTAATGTGGAACGTAGTTGGCGTCAAGGGTATACACTGCTCCGTAATTGAGCGGAACGTAGGCCACCACCTCAACCCTGACGTAAGCACCGAGTGTTTGCACAATGGTGTCCCTCAGCTCAATGATCCTGTCTTTGTACATCCACTGGCCTTCCCCCCAGTCATTGCCACTCCAGTCGTATTTAAATGGCGTGTAGATAAAAGCGCGAGTGTTGTCAGTTGGCTGGTTGTACAGCTCATGTATCACCGGGGGTCCGTAACCAGAGTGTTTCCGCCCGTTAATCCAGTAAAGCACATTTGCTCTGGTATCACTCGTTAGTAGTGGGTCCCCAGCAACTCCCCGTCTTCAAAAACACGGACTAGGATACCTACTCAAACAATCCATGATCCTTGATCCCTATCGCTGTCGTCTGCCTAAAAGGAGCCATCCACACAGCCTTGTTACTTACAATGCCCGCGACAGTACAGCCATGTACCAGATTAGTTCCTATTTGGAAGGCCTTGCCCTCGACATCGGACATCAATCTCTGCTTAGCAACCGTTTGCTCCGGACCCTGCTCGGCAATAAGCATGTGGTAATCGTTGGGATCGACAAACTGCTGGTCACCGCCGATTCGGCTGTAGCCCAGATTTGAAGTCATGTATCTGTCAAGGTCCTGCACTGTCCAAAGCAAATGGTCCTGGTGGAAAACCCGCTTGCGAAGACTGGTTGTCGTATTCTCTTCAGTATGGGCGTCGATCGGTGGGGAGCGTAGGTCGCGGCGGTCGAGACCACATGAACCTGCACCGCAAGTTGCCCACGTGCAGAGATATAAGCAATCAAGGCCCATCGGGGTCCCTTCTTCCATGACGCTGGCATCCTGACGGGCCAAGGTAAGTGTCTTGCTGTGGTTGGTGACATGTCCATTGTCTTCCTGTCTGTGCCAATTGGTTTTAGCAACTCTTCAAGATGACAGGGCGTGGGACTGATTGACGAGTGCTCACAATGCTGGCTGATTGATGTCTCTAAGACGCGGATGAACGAGAGCCCAAGAGATTGAACTGAGCTGGAGCAGCAACGCTATAGCATTCGTCTTCCAGCGCCGGAGAGGGGTAGGCAGGGTGGCCATCGTGACGCTCAGAGAGACAGAGACTGGCAGATGTTGCGGTTGAGAGGGAGGGGGTGTGATGCCGGTGTCAAAACAAGAAGGTATAGCTACCTTGAAGTAGGATGAATATCTTGAGAGGGTTCGAATCTCCTCCGGTTGGAACCCGAACATCCCAACAGCGAATGCACAGATTGGACCCAGCCTTCCCGGTTTCTCGCCGGAACCATGTCCAAGTCTCTATCTTAAGCCGTGAGTGCCCACGCTTCATGAGCCAGAGTGACCGTGACGAAAGTTCCATCGCCGAAATGACTCCATCCTATCGAACTTCACCGCCACCAACATGCAAGTGAACCGGACATCGTGACAGACAGCCTACTATCACCATGCAATGGCGGAGCAAAGACGAAGTCTGGACCACCACGGCTCGCCGGTGACAGTGGACTCAATGCAATTGTGAAATAGTAGTCACGGCGAACTCTCGGTGATGTTGGTTCCTCAAATGGCAGGTATAGCAAGACCATACCTTTTGCACGGTGCACATTGTCAACACCAAGGACAGGGTTATGGGTATACCTGCGTCGAGACCTAGCCCCACAAGAGTACGAATTGACAAAATGCACGGTACCGGAAGTATGTCCCTGGCTTGAACGAGGCCACTTTCAAGCGTCAAAACGCGGACGCCTCGGCTTCGTATTTCTCGATGGAACGTGGCAAGGTAACAATCGCATGATGGGTCGATGGCGAGAAAACTGTCCATCACCAACAATGATGGAACGCTGGATCCTTTGCACCGCCCAGGCACCACCGTCGACTCCACCGGCATCGCTCCATGACCTCCGACATCAACACATGTGTCTGTCAAGACATTCTCTTAAGAAGCCTGACGATGACAAGTAACCGACAGCCTCAATCTCCTCATCATCGCCCACCTGACATTGAGAGGCACCGACACCATGCGCATACCGTCTCTCATGTTGCCATTGGCACTGACGGTGCTTGCCAAAGCAGTTTTTGCTCATTTCATGGTGAGTATCGCTTGGCCCAATGCCGTTCATGATCTGGAACTGACGCATCACCATCAAGGTCTCCAATGCCGACAACTACACCGTACAGGACTGGGAATACGACATCCAGCTGGCTAAAGATGCCCACATCGACGCCTTTGCCTTGAACATGGCGTACAACGAAGGCACAGACTCCGTGTCCATTGCGAGGGCATTTGATGCAGCAGAGAACAAGGACTTCAAACTCTTCTTTTCATTTGACTACGCCGGAAGGGTTCCTTGGCCTCGAGTGGCGGTCATGAGTACCCTTCAGGCCTACAAAGAATGGTCAGCCCACTACCGCTACAACGGTCAGCCATTTGCCTCAACATTCGAAGGTCCTGAACGGGCTAAAGACTGGATTGATATCAAGGAGGTGACCGGGTGCTTCTTTGTCCCCGACTGGTCCTCTGTGGGCGCCAAAGCAGCCATGTCGCTCGCCGGAGGCGTAGCTGACGGCCTTTTCAGCTGGGCTGCTTGGCCTTGGGGTCCCCAAAACATGGACACGTATGTGGATGCCTCCTATTTGCAGTACCTCAACGGCAAGCCCTATATGATGCCCGTTTCGCCTTGGTTTTATACCAATCTCCCCCAGTGGAAGAAGAACTGGATGTGGCGCGGAGACAATCTCTGGTTTGACCGATGGCAAGAGGTTATGTATGTCCAGCCAGAATGGGTACAAATCATCAGTTGGAATGACTACGGTAAGTCGCTCTCATTGTCAGGCAGAACCTGGCCAGTAACCCTGGTTGAAGACGGTAGAAAGGGGCTAACACGACTTTCGACAGGTGAATCGCATTATATTGCACCAATTCGCAAGAACGCGCTGGCCGCCATGAGAAGCGTTCCTTTTGACTATGTGAGCAACATGCCCCACGATGGATGGCGGGCATTTCTGCCACATGTCAGCGACATGTATAGGTACAACATCACGTTATTCGACAAGGAGGGGGTTACATTTTGGTACCGGCCTCATCCTCGGGCGGCATGTGGTATGTTCTGATTCATCTACGTCCGATTCTGTATACACATTCATGACGACCTTTTGCTAACACCCGCGATAGGGAGTGGAGGAACCACTGGAAACACCGCGTCGCAACTGGAGCTTGAATTCCCTGCCGCTGAGGTGGCCGCGGACGCTGTTTTCTACACGGCACAGCTGGCCTCCAAAGGCGCAACTGTCACCGTCAGCATCGGAGGTGTGTCGAGTGTTGAAACTTAAAGCGACATACCAGACGGCGAATCTGATCTTTACCACGGAAACGCCAGTTTCAACGGCCGCACTGGTCCCGTTCAAATCACGCTTTCCGGGAAGGTAAGACACTTGCCAGCGGTTCGGGCACGCCTATCTCGTCCTCTTGCAGCCAGCCTCGTCAATTGGAACGCTTGGGTTGGCAACGCCATGTCGTCCGAGACCACCATCGCCATCCCCTGGCTGCAGAAGGATAAGGTCTGTATCCGCGGAACAGGTGCCAATGACTTTGCGGAGCTGTGCGCATTCTCCTGTTCTTACGGCTACTGTCCCATCGGGGCATGTGTGTGCCTCGCCATGGGTACTGAAAGAAAAAAAACCCCTATACGGGCGTCGTCGCATTCCCGGTCGCCGGTAGGAGTGCCGACTACGCAGGTCTCTGTTCATTCAATTGCAATCTAGGCAAGATTGGAGACAAGGGTTGCCCATCAAACATTTGTGGTACTTCAGAAGCGCCACTGGCCATCCCGACTGTGTCTCCTTTTCTACCATTTACTTGCACGGGGGGTCGAGGATCAGCAGGCTGGGAGGGTCTCTGTTCCTACGCGTGCAACTTTGGCTTCTGTCCTACCAATATCTGTACCTGTACCCAGACTGGCGCCCTGAACGTGCCTTCCCCCAAGATCAGGGACACAGTAGGCAGTTCCCTACACCCCAACGTCAACGACTGGAGTCTCTGTGACTTTGCCTGTCCCAGGGGCTACTGTCCCGAAGGGTCATGCAACCAAAGGCCAGCGTCAGGAGGGGGACCGGCAGCACCGATTGCACCCGACATCTAGACCAACCCAGATCCCACCCCCTTGGTTGGTTGCTCGCCTCCTTGCAACCTAATACTGCCACCATACACGCTCCGCACGCCCACCACCATCACTTGCCAGCCGCTCACCACCACTTTCGTGGGCAGGTGGGCCTCCAATTCGGCGCCCGTCACGATGGTCACCACCATCACCTTCCCAGCCATCACTACGACAAGAATTCCTGTTTTCAACATCAACATCACTCAGGCCGCCGTGGACAAAGTCGTGTTCACTGTCACGCCCTCGATATTCTGCATTGAGCCCATCACAGTTGGTCCACCGCCAGGGATAACAGTGCCAACCTGGAGCTCGTCCTTGATTACCTACTCAATTACATCGACCCCGACGCCATCAACAATTCCCTGGCCGCCCATAACTACCACCCACAAGACCAAAGTTAGCTTCACAAGCACCAGCTCGGTGATGCCAACATGCCAAAGCGGCTGCGGCGATGAGTGTACACGCAACTGCAATGACTGTGGCGTTGGCGAATGTTCCTGCATGGATTGTTGCAAGAATTGCGGTCGTGACAATCATGACGGTGGTGGTAGCATCGGTGGCGGCGAACTTGGATGCATCGGTTGGAAATGTGCCCCCAATAGCGTACCTCCGCCCGGGCCGCCGCCTCCGCCGGGAGGCAACGGCGGCGGCGAAGGCGGAGGCGGTGACGACAACCCGTCTTGCACCTCCCGAAGCGCCGTTGTCCATACAACAGTCCACTGCAGACTCTATTCGACCTCCACCAAGCTCACCATGGAGACCGCCTGCACATCCACCGAATCCTCTACTACCTCTGGCTGCATGAAGCCCGCAAGAATGACAACATACACATCTTCCAACTGCCCCCGAAGGGCAGCTTATACGCCGCCGTGGTCTGATTACACAGGGGCGCTGCCGACTCCCGGTGGGCCTGGATGGAATGTGTACACGTGGGTTACGGGGAAGACCTCGACCAAACCGACGGCTCCTACCCCTACCTCCAACCCAAATACCAAGCCCCTGACGAGAGGTCCAATCAACTGCTTCAAGGAAAGTGACTTTCCAGGCCACGCAGATCTTCAGCCCGGTGATCAGGATCGGTTCTCGGTTGACTTTAGTAGTCTACGGAACGGGATGGGTGACGATGACACCATCGGGCCCGGGGATGCCCCGATTACGCTTCGCAAAACGGGATAGCAAAGGGGTGAACTATGACTTTCGTGTTGAGTGGGTGGCCGGGTGTGTTACTACTGTGAAGAGGCAGAGCTTTGGTTTCCCGCTGGGGATGTCGCAGAGTTTGATCACTGCTTATTTGTTGGTGAGAGAGAATTATACCAAGTGTGAGTGAATAATCATCTTTGCATTGCTGAGTCTCAATACACTAACAATTGTGGTTCTTGTGCTCAGGTAACAACGGTGGTGCGGGCGGTACATGTCAAGCAGGGTGTCTGTTGTATACCTTTGCGGGTGCAAGAGGTGGATCGCCAGGTTTCCGACTGGCAGCCGAGCCGTTAGCAAGTGTGGCTGGCAATCAGAGCCACTACGTGGTAGGAGAGAATGGCGGGATTGTGATTGATGATCCGAATAAATCTTGATCGGGATGGGCTCAATGCTAAATGAGGAGGACACGTTTGTTTGGAAAAGCGCTTTCTTCATGCCAGTGTAGATGAGTCACGCCAGGAAAGTTTGGTTGATTTGTTGTATTGGTAACTTCATAGACCTGTAAAGTATAACTTATCTGTCCACTGCTCTTAACCTTGCTGTAGCGGCGATCCATCCAGGGTACTCCCATGCCGGGCCTGCGACAGACGCCTTTGACACAACGCAGCACTTAAAGAGATGTTGACAGTGACCACGGCTGCAGCTATAAACGATAGGCGATGGTGTGCGACATATATCTATTAATGAGGGCAGCTCTATATATTATGGGAATCGAGAAGAATATGATCTTGCCACAGTACCTACCTTAGTACACTCAACCAGAGTCGACGCTGGCGCGATATATCTGTTGATTTGCCACCAAGACAAGGTTGACGTCAATGGAGCATCCAACTCTCTTTTCCGGTGCCAGCTGGAAGCTGAGTGCTTGTGGGAAGTGTTGCTCCGCAGTGGGCAGTCAGGTTGCTCCGAGGGCACAGTTTGTGGGATAGATAGGTTCTCTTTTGCTCTGTTGGAGTTTTCCTGGTTCTGATCAATATCATCACGTTTCTCAGTTCTGTTATGAGTCCGACTACTGCGCTGGTTCTGCTCCACCTTCGAGGGGCTGCTGTCAGCAGCATCGTCTTATCAGGCTCTCTCCACTGCCCAAACGCCAAAGTTCAGGGTGGAGCAACTTAAGATGTGAATTGAAGGCACTTTGACTTTGGTGAAACAAACTCACCTTGACCAGGCAGCAGAATGTGTCGAATCTCACCGTGTATCTACTTTAAGGCCGCCAGAATGAATGCGACTTGACCGGCGTCTTCTTGACTATCCGCCCTAACTGTCGTCCACTGTACTCGAAAGCCGCATGTCGTGGAAATTTTTATCCCTTCAAATACGTTTGCCCCGTAACGACATGTACAATATGCAGCTGGACACCGACTTGACTGTTGGTAACGACATGTCGTTCAGCCTTCAAGTTCCTCGCTATTACAGCACTCAGAGCTTTTCTCACGAAAGCCGCCTCTTCTGGAATTACCAGAATTGGCCCTCGTGGTCCCAGCAACAGTTGGGTAGATACCTTTCACACAACGTTAATTACGACCACAGCTACGCCGATCAACGGTTCCCAGCCAGTCGTGTGCACCGACTGATAAACGACACACATCTGGACGAGAGAACGGTGGCAAAGCAGTCGAGGATGGGAAAAGGAATCGGATCGTTCCAAATAGGCACCAATCACGTTCACGGCTGCACCGTTATTACCATCATCAGCAACAGAGCTGTTTGGATGGCTCATTTTTGGGAGGCGGACTTGGGGGAAGAGGACTGGGAGATTTTATTCCAAAACATGCCCTTCTTCATTGAAGAGTTTCGGCAAGTATTTTTCTTCGTTCCATTTACCACCTCTTTGTTCCCCTGTTTCTCATATCGCCGGCCGCTCAACGACACTCCAGGTGTGGGCATCGAACGCCGCTAACTCTCTGCGTTAGACACAAAATTCTCTGGCCCATCACTGGCGGTGGTCCAGTCGGCCCCGACGTCGAGGTTCTCGACCCCAACCTCTTCAACAGGCCTGACGACCAAACCCGGGTCTTCATTTACACCCCAATAAACCTGCGCTGGAATCCCGATACGAAGCCAACTCGAAACGACTTGCAGTTCAAGTACAGAATTGAAGAAGTTACGAACGCAATCCTGACAAGGATTCCAGGCGCCCAGGCAACGATTTGCGGCTACATCTTCTTGGTGTATGAAATTACGTACAATTACTAACCCACACTGTTTCCCACAGGGGAGGTGAGACATGAGTTCCAAGGCCACGGTCCAGACGCAGCCATGGCTGGAGAAACTGCCCGGGGATCCATCATGTTTCAGTAAGTCCAAACTATATCTACCCAGATCCTCCCCTTGGGCCTTCGAGAGAGCTAACAATTCGACTTTTCCTCCTACGCAGATATGATGGCACACATACTGGGCGAAATTGGCGTTTATTCATCGAGCACCGGATGTATAGAAAGGGAGATTCTCAGGGACTCAACCACTACGATTGTGAGATGGCAGCCATCAATGGAGGTGCGCTCTGGATACCGGTTGAGGATGTCAACTCAAATCGAAGAAGCATGCCAAAGTTCCAGGGGCCAGACCTCAGCATACCTGCTTCTTCGGTCCCTCAACCAGGTACCTGAACCTCATGCCGCTTCTATTCATACCGGCAACCTCCTCGGGGCAATCTCACCGGTCCCATCGCTGGCTTTTGAGATACGGCTCTGGCACAATTCTGCACAGAAAAAGAAATTGCCGACAACAATCGCGCACCCACACACAGTGACGATCGCAGGCTATCTTCAGTCAGGACTTCGTCATACATTACCCCCTGGAATCAAAATCTCAACTCACGATTGTTGTAAACTCCGCCAGGGAAGCATCAAAAACCGGCGTCAACAAATGTATCGCGTACCCAACCAAGAATAAAACCCAAGAATAGCTCATGAGCATAGTCGGGCACTGCCAAAACCAGACCATCTTGCGACTGATCCCCCGATGGAACATCCTATCCCCTGGCCCTGGCGGGGCAGGAGGTTGCAGGAATAAACAGAGGCATATCGCCAGGTCGGCATCGCTGAGCTCGTCACTCGAGTTCTCGGGAAGACGACGAAGAAGCCGTTGGTGCGCCGAGCTGATCAGTGCAAAGAAGGAGAGAAATAAACTCCAGTTCCAGAGCATCTTGGCCACCCAGATTGTTCTTTCTGTCGAGGGCCAGGAGAAGACGCCTATTACTGCTGCTCCGGACAGCGCTGCCTAGGTGCCATATTAGACTGGATCATTTTTGAGGGTTCAGGGGTGGGGTGTGTATACTGACTGCTCCTTGAACAAATCTCAACTCCTCTGATTTAGTCTTACGGAAACGAACCAGTGTTGCGATGACTCCATCCTTGTCCTCGCGAAGGTTTTGGTTGCGCTGGATGCAATGCATTGGCTGGACGGTGTGATAGCGCAAAGCTCCGGAATAGCTGAAGGCAAAGATCCGGAAGAAGATGCTTCTGGGGACTGGGTTACAGTTATCTGGTGGACCTGAGTCCCGGGTGTTAGGTGATCTATCCATGTTGATACAACTCGAGTCTAGTGTAAAAAGTAGCTTCAAAAGGCCAATGATGAAAAATTGCGCTGTGCTGGTGCCTTTTTGATAACTGGCAAGGCTCTAGTATACTATTATCGATTTCGGGCTTGTATGTTACCACTCCCCGATACGTTTCGGATTTAGCTACATGTATCTTGACTCCGAGATAGAATGACCTTGAGCCGCTTGGGGGCCGGTGGCGGAGATCTACACGCCGTAAAGTACGCGCGTACACTGTAACAGCAAGGCTGTCTCGACGTATAAGGAGCCAAACGGCATCGCCACCACTTGAGCCTCGCCCTCACCTGCACGTTGTGATTGGCGATCCTGAATTCTGCCAAGTCCTAGGAAGGAATTACATCCGCGATCAACATTATCTGGTGGAGGCGTAGCTGTACTACCTATGAATCATATCCAGTCATCAGATCGGGCCACACGTCTGGGCACTTACTAGGACTGGCCTGTTCGGTTTCAAGATATGGGCATGATGTCGTCTCGCATCCTGAAAAAGTCCCAAAGCAGCGCAGCCTTGTCTCTGCGAAGAGCATAAAAACAATCCACAATCTCGGGGGTTTCCTGACAGTCAATCCACCATACCATCACCACCACTACCCATCGACACAGTTGCAAACCATTGAACTAGCGATATCCGCCCTACATCACCATGACAGAGGAACAGCGAGATGTCTATCTTTACAGGCGGCCCATTACTAGCCTTGCCAAAGTCCCCGTGCTCAACAAATGGGCCTATGCCTCTATCAACCACTGGGCAGTCTGCGTTGGCGAAACATGCTACGAGGTTGCCCGCATCCACGACCACCATCCAACAGGGAAATCTCACGACATACGCGTCCTTACCAAGGCAGAATGGATTCAGTATGCCCAACAACAAAAGCTTGCCTACCAATATGCGAATTACGGGAAATGCAATGCCAAATGGAAGGATGACGACATCAAGGAATGCGGTAAGTACAGATCCACCTACCTACCTATAGCCTTTTGCCATGACTTGTGCATGCTCAGGCTGCTGACCAATTTCCCTCACCTTCATAGCGGACGACATATGGGAACGAATCTTCGACGGAACCTATGAAAACTTCGAATCGAACTGCCAAGAATTCGCCCATTTGCTTATGCGGTGCATTGTCGACGATCTGCGTGAAGACACAATCCCAAGACGGTGGCAGGAATACAATCCGGATGGTCTCGTACCGGCAACACTGATGGGGGGAGGGCCTGGTATCACAATAGGCGCAATGGGCGCGGCCAATGGGACGGCAGTGGCTGCGACAACAGGTGCAAGTGTAATAACCATGACGGATCTCGTTGCCACGTTGGGCATCCTGACGGGAATCTCGGGAGTGGTTGCCTTTTGGTCATATATATACAAGAAGCACAAACGATACAAAAAGAGCACGGCGGTGGTGAGGGAGTGGCACTCTGCAACGAAGACCACAACCAGGAAAGGATGGCGTCGGGTCTTTTCCAGGAGCTCGTGGCGTCGCATGTGGGATGAACTCTGATTAGCGGTAACTTTTGCTGGAAAGTAACTATCTCCCTCCTCATTGTATGTCTAGGTAGAGAGCTCAACAATCAAGTCTCATAACCACATCGTTCAGCAACTTTAAAGGTGTGCAAAAGGATTGGAAAGTTATGAACGATCGAAGGCGGTCCCTGGAGCTATCTGGTAAAGTTTGGCCAAGGTGGGTTACTGCTGTTTTAGGTTAAGGTTCACGCACAAAGCTAAGTTTTCTCGTTGAACTCCCTGATCCCAACACTTCTTTTCGCTGTCAGGCACTATTTCACTGCTCGCCATTTGATGTTTCCTGCACCGGTACGGCTACATCCCGAAAAACATCTCTCCGACTCGACAGTCACGAACTCTTTACCCTTCAGCATGGCCCTGAAAAAGCTCCCCCTGGAGTTGCAGACACGTATTTGGGAACTGTTGGAGGATCATCGTGATAGTCTGGTATCGCTCTCCTTGGCGAACCGGCATTTTCGGGCGGTTGCCAATACGTGCCTGCTGAACCGTTTGACCTTCAATGCCACAACTGATGGTCTTGAGGAATTGGTCGAAGGTTGCTCCCGGTTCCTCCGCCAGAATGACGGCTTCCGTCACGTCCGAATTCTCGTTGTCCTTGGCTCAACCGTCGAGAGCGAGAACCTCACCGCCAATGGATCACAAAGGGTATATTTTGGGCGAGGCCCCTTTGATGAAGTCAAGCAAGACAGATTCTATAGGTTTCCTTATTACTGGCTGACGTTGAACAACCCACCGACGCCGCCCGCCCGGCATGGCATACCGCCTCATGCCTGGCAGAGTGCTGACCGGTGGGACAAGAATTGGCAGCCATTGGCCAACTTCATCAGCTTGTTACCAGGACTCACTGACCTCATATACAAAGCGATGGAGTAGTTTCCACCATGCCTGTTGCGCGCCATCGAAAGCAAGAGCACGATATCACGCCGTGTGACACGGCTTCACCATTGCACTTTTCGGCTGCGGATGCTGGAAGCTGCCGCGGCAGCCGAGCATCGTTCACGTGGCCTGCGCACTACCTATTCTTACGAAGATGTCCCAACTCCCACAGTACCCGTTGCCGATCCTCACGAATTGAATATCATCCGATCTCCCTGTCTCTATAGCCTGTGTTTGGCTAACGACAAATCCAAGATCGGCCCCGGGCCAAATGGGGGGTATAGCAGGGTTAATGGCATGTACCCGGAGATAATGAAACAAATTTTGCAGACCGAAGGACTTGCCCCGAATCTAGGCGAGATCATCTTGTATCCACACATCTATTCGGCGGTAATGGCATCACCCAGAAGTGGAGTTAAGCTGGCAAGGACACTCGGCAATGCTTTTCGACGTCCGCATCCTCTGGCTATAAAATGGCTCACGTTTCTGGATCTCACCGACTCCATCCCAGCTCAAATCTGTCAACTACTGGATCTCAGAGCTTTGGAGACTCTCAAACTTACCTGGCCTCAGGGTGAACAGGGGGTGGTATTCTCCGAAACCGTACGTTTCCCTTCCCTGACCACGCTCTTGGTGGACTTGTCTTTATGCATAGGAACTGCATTCCCAAGAGGGAGTGCTCAGGTCAAACACTTCATCAGCGCTCATCCACAGCTCAAGCATTTACATGTTGGCAGATGGGATTGGTCATTCGCGTCGTCTGTAGGAGAGGACCACCATGGAATGAATGGTGTTTCCAAAAATGGAGACCTTGTGCTTTCAAAACGAGCGACGTCCTGATTTGTGTCACGTCTGGAGCTCACTGAGTTCCGCCCGTGAAATCGAAGGCCTGGGTGCCCTGTACCCCAACGTCAAGCGCCTGGCCCTTCCTGTGCACGGGTCAAGGGGCAACAGAGCCGAAGTTGCGTTGTATCAAACCATTGGGCACAGCTTCCCCAAGCTTCGGCATCTTTCGCTCCACCTGGATGCGTCATCGAGGCCGGTGCACATGATTGTTCCGCCGCAGTTAATCCCACTTGCAAAAGTCCCAGAATTCCAGTGTTGTAGTGCACGTGGGTGCTCGGAAGGGGAAGCCATTCGCCCTTTTGAGGAACGAGCCCCTCACGATGCGCTTGGAATGGCCTATAGGGGACTGACGAACGGAGATATCATGGATTTCATGGTGAACTGCGCGCTTGATAGCAAACTCGCTAAGCAGATCTTTTTGGCAGTGTCATCTGCGTCACTGGAAACCATGGTTGTGCGGAGTGGGGGGGTGATCACTACTTCTAGACACGCGGATGGAATTGTGTCTACTGGGCTCGGAACAGGAAGGGCTCTGGGGTGGGGTTCCATGCAGTTTGGGATGGAACATTACATTGCGGGTCTGCAGCGCCACTGGGTGGTCGAGAAGTAGTTTTCTGATTGGAAGAAGGAGAAGTTGGGGATCAAAGAGATAAGGATACTGGACGATCGGAAGCTGCATCTAGATTCGGATTATTGGCATGGAGTTACTGCCGGAGTGGGTGAGGGGGTTGAAAACGCTTTGTTGAGATGCTTCAGGAAGCTGTGGTCTCCAAAGGAGGGGAGCCGAGGATTGTGGGAAGAGTGGGAGAGTAGGGATTTACGTGGATTCGAGGGAGTAGAGACTACATAGGAAGCCATCTGTTAAAGCGTCCTAACTTGGTATTTACCTACTCAACCTTCACAACCACCTTCCCAAAGTGCGACCCACTCGCCAGATACTTCATCGCCTCAACCGCCTCCTCAAACCCAAACGAACGATCCACCACCGGCCTGATGTGATGCTTCTCGTAGAACCGACACATCTCCTCGAACCTATCCCTCGGACCGTTGATAATCTCCTTCAACGTCACCGTCCGCCGCAGGGCCAAAGATTCAAATTCGGCCTTGCCTCGCCAGCTTCATCCTCCCGCCCAGAGACATACCCAATGCACGAGATCAACCCCCCAAACCCCATGCAGTCAAGAGACTTGTACTCGTGGCACGACGTCGCTGAGATGGCTGATGAAACGGTAACAGGCAGAAAACACATGTGTGGGCTGCATCGTCCGGCTGATCAAGAGGTCACCGCATATCACCACCCGCGAGACATGATTTCGCTCTGCCTCCGCAACGATCCATCGCCCCATTTGCCGTACTCTATCCAGGTCTTGATGCTTGAAGTGGAGGTCGCTAAGTAAAAGCCATCGCCGCGTGCGAAACGAGGTTATACGCATGACTACTGAACATGGAATGGTTAGAGTTTTCGATGGATGTAATCAACGGGCTATCATGAAGTTCAGCGTGCTGTTCGAGCTGTGCTGATATCTTGGCCGGTTCGTTGTCCGGTGCAAATGCAAGTCTGTCACCCCGCATTGTGCCCCTGTGTTGTTGGTAGAAAATGGCCCATTGAAGCCTCAGACGTATCATTTACTTGCAGGAATGGAAGAGGTTGAAACGAAACTCTTAATCTTTACAACACAACAGAAACGAAAGCAAGATGGGGAGTTTGTCGGACTTTTGTTGATATAAGGTGGTACGTACTAAACAGGTACCAAGATATCCCCGCCACAGCAAAAGCCAGCGCTATGACCCCAAAGGTTCAACTCACCATCTGCGCTACCCCCTGCCTACCTATTGAGCCTTCTTTCCCTCCCTTCCCCTCAACACCCTCTCATCCCTCTCCCACATCAAAACCGTCGCCAACGCCACCGGTCCCCCAGCCAGCAACCATCCCACCATTTTCCCGATCCCAACACAACCACCCTTACCCACAGAAGCCATGCAGTTATACCCAGCCCAAACCACCATCGCCAAACTAGGACACCCAATATCATAATGCAAAAAATGCTTCGTCAACCCCGGCAACCAGCTCAAATCAGCCTTATTCTCCCCTCCCAGCGCAGCCACCTTGGCCAGATCCACCGCAGGCGGGTTCCAAACACCATATGGGACAAACACATTGCTGAAGGTCGTCTGGGTGATCATGTCCCTCAGCCAAGCCGGTCCGAACGGCATTGAAGATGGTGTCAGACACACCAAAAGGATAGGGAGATGGACCACAACTGAAGTGAAGATGACGAAGCGGTAGTGGTTGGCGAGTGACTTCCCTACCCCATACTGTGTCGTTGTCGTGTTGTACTTGCGAGGGAAGCAAACAAAGTTCATGCCGCGGTGAATAAGAAATTGCAAAACGGGGAAAACCTGCCACAGAGCCGTGGTGTCGTAGTGTGATTTTCCTGGGATGATCGATGGCGTAGGCAATGACATGATCACGGCTGGGACAATATATGCCAATGTCATACTCAACGGCAAGTGTCGAACTTCCCCTTCTGGAACAGAAATATCATCCGTCGCTGGGGACGTGGTAAATAAATGCAAAATCAGATATGACGGAACAGTCAAAGCATAGGTGAAACTCTGGATGATATTCCCAAAGGTGTTTGTCCTATTCATTTGCCCCGTCAGTATCATTTTCTGTGTCATGAAGAAACTTGGAAAATGGTTGACTCACCAGCTTACAACCCTCCCTCTATTCGCCCTCCGATGCGCCTCAACACTCACCAGCGCCCATCCAGAGAAAAACATCCCCATTGTCCAGACATAAGCGAGGTCAACATCCCAGTTTCTTTCTCCGTTGACCAATCCGCTGAAGAAGCCGATAAGGATGCCCATGCGTGTATCTAGCGCTTTGTTGCCAGTATAACGCGGGTCAAAGGATTCCGGTCCACCAGGCACGTAAGGTACACCGTCCAAGTTGCCAGAGGTAGCGGTCAGAATGGAGAAATATCCCGTTTGGAAGCCATTGACCATTGTGCCGCAGATGCCCAGGGTCAACAAGGGAAGGATGAGCAAAAGCGGGGGTATTTTGGAGGGGTTGTGGTTGTTGTTGGCCATGTTGGGTGCTGATTGACTAGTTTGGTCGAAAATAAAAAGTGGTCAAAGAGCGGAATGTAGGAAGCAAAGGGATGAGGGAAGACAAGTTTAAAACAACAAGAAATTGATGAGAAAATCGGAGTGTGAATGTGCGGCACAGCACCAAAGTCGTTCCTGCAGGCCACCCTGGCTACCTCTTGGCAAAGCTCAATTTCGAAGGATTCTTGACAAAACAATCCAAGCCGGAGCACTCTTCAATTTTGCCCATAACGAAAAACGTGTGTTCAAGATCCACTGCTCATCTTGCCTCTTTCCGTACATCATCATCGGCCTTAACAAGTTCTCGGCTTGTAGGAATTGCGCTAGAGTCCATCCATACAAATGAACCCAAGGAGAAATTTCATTGCAAACCTCGGCTTCCTCCTCTGTCTTTGACAGTGACTCGATGAATGCAGCGGGACTGATAACTCCCCCGCGATTGAAAAGCACTTTCCAGCCTTGAGTTGTAGACCCTGTCTCCGCTGGCAGAACTGTCAAAGCTTCCCGTAATGAAATGGCTAGGGTCTTCAGCCTCCAGTCAAATACTGGTGCATAATCAGGGCCGTACATATCTTGCACTACTGTTGGAAGCTTTATTCGCAATAGATCAAGGCACTCGGGCTTTGATCAATGAAGTTTTTCAGTAGAACTGCAAAGCAGGGGTGGTCTTTCACCGACTTGTTGACATCGGCGCCCAACAGAATCAGCTCGTAAGAATGCCGAGCAGCTATTGCCATCGGTGCTGTCGAACAGGCGCAAGACTCGGCCAGCTCAAGAATCGCAAAACGGCATTACCCAGTAGGTCAAAGAGCAAAGTGTGGGGAGGTTTTGGCTTGAACTTCCCGACTGACTGAACAACAAGAGCGTTGTGATGTCTTGCGATGTTCATCTTGGAAGTTCAGATCATCTTTATTCCCTAGATTCAAGCATGCGGGGTCGTAACCGGGTCTAAACATACGGTCTAGGACTTCAAAAATTTGCGTATTTTTGCTGAAGCTTGGAGGCATGTTGCTGAGAATTGACTTTACCATCTGATCGTTGCCCATTTTCAACAGCCAACCAGATTGCGGAGGGAGGGATGACTCCAGCAGTGGTCGGAATAGCACCCCCAAAATATCCGTCGCTCAAAGACAACAGTGCCTGGCGTTGCGAAATGGTTCCACGATTTTCCATGCATGAATGGGGATCACTGTTACCAGTGATATCAGGAATAACAAGCAAGGTCTCTAGCTCGTGGAGGGAAAATCGTTCGGGAGCAAGGTCGATCGGCATCGGATGAGGAGTCACACGAGCTCGACGCGCAGAAAACACTTCCAGGAGCTTATCCACAGCTCGGTTCGTCGTATGTGCCACAAAGCCAACATCTTGGGGTTTCGAGAGCCATCTCTCCCTCTCTGTACTCGAGTCTTCCCGGACATAATCTTCTCCTTCATCACCAGAACCCAAATAATGGGGCCGGAACTGCCAATATTGTGCCGTCCAATTCTCGTAGTGAAGCAACTTCTGCAGGATCTCACTTGCGTCGTAATACTCGAGGGGGTCACTCAAAGCATCGACTAAAGCGCAGGCGGCTAACCAGTTGCCATGAATCAAGGCGGTCCATACGTCGGGGATAAAGTCGTCTGGGCCGGGTGGTAAATCCCCCCCGTGGGCGGCACGATGGCTTTCTATCAGACCAGCAATGGTAATCACTGCATTATAGTCGCCACACTGGCCCAGAAACGACGCAACTGAGAATGCGACGTAATCTCTTCTATCGAGGCCGTAGGAAGAGATTACTTCCCCATCACAGTCCACCTCTCCCCGCTTGCGCAACTGAGCAAACAGGTATGTGACAAGGGCCACGTTACCATGGGCGATAGCGGAACACAGTGCACCCAAGGTCATGTGGTTGGGTGTTTGAAGAATTTCAGGGAACGGTGCGTTCGCTCGGCGCAATAGGAAGGCAGTGCTTGTATGCTCACCGCAAATGGCGCGGCCGAGGGGATTCATTCGGTCATAGGGAACATCATCTCGGTCCCCGCCGATACAAGACTCAAAGGTGATCAACAAAGTTCGCCAGGCACGGGCAATACCAATGCATAGGCGTTGATCTTGTTGTGCCCAGCCCAGTGTCTGCACCCGCATCGAGAAGGAGGGAAACGATTTCGTCGTATCCGCGGGAGCACGCAAGCTCCAAGGGCCGTGTCAAGGCACGCTCTCTTGGTGGATGCAGGCTTCCCGATTGACAAGATGTTGTTGGATCTCAGGGGAGGGGGCATGGCGGAGAGCAGCTCTGAGAACGTCGACGTTGTTATTTTGGACGGCCCATCACATCGCGGAGACGCTGCCACAGCAATAAAAGAGGATTGGTTGAAAATGGCGTGACAGCGGCGGTCCAGGATGGCCACTGTGGCTACATTGGAGATGTAGTCGATGCCAGTGAGGCATTTTGGATGTGTGCAATTCTTCCTTGGTGCATCCCTGACACCATCGATATGCCCACGGATCATCAATAAGATCTCTGGCGGTAGGGCTTTGAGGCCAACCATGTTGTTGCTGTGCTGTTGGAGTCGGACGTGAACAGGAATGCAGGACGTACATACTGCAGTGCGGCCCGGCAAACGTGACAAATCCAGGAGAAGCCTTACGCAAGCATGCAGTGCGACCCTTTGCCCCTGTGCCTCTTTCGTTTCCAACCTCTCGGGTCGAGTGCCTGGGGGTGTTGGAGGACGTGGTTTCTGACTTGCTGTGCCGCGTGTTTGCCACTTTTCATGTCGGTGATAGTGGAGCTGTTGTTGGTACCTAGCTATTGGATTGTTTGTTAACACCGAGATCCAATATATCACAGTGTTTCGTTTCCGTGGAATGTTGATATGTGGTAATATCAGCAGGTGTGAGTGCTGCCTGATACCATCGGTAAGATGGAATACACCCCAAGATGTGCTGAGATGAAGAATGGACTTTGGGAGGGTTGATCACACCGAACCTTGTTCTGCTGGGGTCTGAGAGCGGCGTTGGATGTGAGGCATGTGAGGCACGGGACGGTCAAGTCGTTTATTGGACGCAGAAGAAAGCTAGCTGATATTGTGGTTGATCTTGTATGATGATTATCTGGAATTTTCAAGGAGAATGACGAAGACCCGTCAATAGGAATTTCTCAGGATGTTGCATATTCACTTATCTGCCAAATAGGGGTTTTCCTTCCTCGTTATCAAGGGACTCGCCCGACGGTTTGCATCATGGTGTTGACTAGGTAGGTACGCAGACCATGAGCTTCGCATCCCCAGCCAAAGTTCATAACAGGACTGTGCTATGCTCATGAATGGCGGTCTTTTCTGATTCAGTGCCCGGCATGGACTAATGTGTGCCAAACCAACCACTTCGAAAGCTCTGGCCTCCAAAGGCCCGGCGGTCCCGAGCCAGATAATCACGCGGTTGGCCATACTGTAAATTCTGGGCATTAAGGGGATCTGCCCCTGCTTCTCCGTATCGTTGCTTTGGTTGATACAGATAACGTCAATCCACAGGACCCTGACATTCTCAGGATCACGAAGACGCAACAAAGCCTCGTGGAGGTTGTGTGTCACCAGCAGCTCCAGGCCATCAATGTATATACTCCTGGAAAAGCCGCCAGTGACCCAGGAGTAAGACAAGGCTTCATATAGATGCATTGCTCGCGTCACTGGTAGCAAAGGATACTCGACAAGTCTGGCTTCGATCCGACCGTCATGTTCCCGACTGGGTATGAGATGGAGCAGAAGAATATTCCCCGCCTTTGTCAAAGACGCATAAGGATATTCTTGTTCAAGGCGTCCATGAACAGGCGCGTCTGCTCGATCCCTATAGTGTGTGATCGTTCCATGCTGAGTCAGTTGACTGTCTTTCGGGGCCGGGTCATTTCGGGTAGCTTCCTCTTGGGGTCCAAGCTGCCGTGACATGTTAGGACCTCGGACAGCAATTTGCGGTTTTTGATGCCTCAGTTTCGTAGGTACCCGCCCTGTTGCTCTTGATGAAGAAGAATTTGAAGGCAGATGACGCTTGTTCCATATCGTAAGGCATCGTTTGGGAGCCAATGTGGGGCTACACACATTACACACGTGTCCAATGATCAAAAAGAGTCCGCTAGCGCGACTACATCTTAGGTAGTTTCTCCAAAGTCCATTATAATTTACTGCAAGGGAATAAGAGAGTAATCTGTAATCCAGAGACGTATGCATTTATTCTTCTCTAAGCTCTACCATAAGGGATACCTGTCCTGAGAAGACTCCGTGAAGCCGCAGGTCTGTCAATATTCCCAGCACAATGCGCTAATATCGACTTCCAGATAACACCCCCAACCATCTTTCCCTCCAACCCCCCTCCACCATAGCCTCATAGGCTCATAGCGGCAAGAAACCATCAACGCTTGGCGTTGGCGAAGAGGCCAATGGGGAATTTGGCAAGCCGCTGACCGCGCTCAGGCTTGGGTGGGGGAGCAACAATCTTTCGGACGCCGCGCTTGCTTGGGCGAGGCGGTCTTTTCATTCCTCCGGCAGGCGGCGGAGCGGCTTTGGCGGGTGGTGGGGCTGCCTGTCGTACGGGCAGAGCATTGCTTGGAGCCGGTGCAGGGCGACCGGCCTGGACTTTATTTGTAGGAGCAGGTGCCTTGGCTGGTGCCTTGGCTGGTGCTGCTGTCTTTGTGGGGAGGAGAGGCATGGTGCAGGTGGTAATAAGAGTTAAAGCGGTGTGAAGGGTCTCGATAGTGTCGACGAAGGACTGGGGCTTTGTGCTGAAGCAGGAGATGTGGATATATGTCGTCGGGGCTTTGTTAACGAGGTGTGAGGATGTTGCCCTCTGTTTGAAGGGCACCGTGACGGCGGTCTTATAGGTGAACCAAATCCTATTTTTGGACGGCTCTGGGTAGGTAGCTTGTCATCCAAAGTTGAAATGAACTGGAGTACTATAATCCGAGGTCCAAAGGTGCTGGGCCTCACGGCACTGGGCAACTTGAGACAAGACTAATTTGTAACGACTGCAAAAATATAACATAGGTGAGATTCCTCTGTCCTAGCGCTGTTTGTGCCCCTAGCTAGCGGCGTGGGTGTAACAAAGCCCCATGTGCGGCTCAGCTACGGTAGGTGGGGCAAGTTGAAGACCAACAGACCTGCCATCGCACTGCAGCCTTCTTATTGCCCGTTGCCCCACGTTCCCTTGCTTCATCGGCCCTTTACTTGCCAGATTAATCTGACCTGAACACTTGCAAACACCACCCACCATGCCTTCACCTCCCGGAACTAAAGTCCCTGTGACGTGGCAACCGCCGGCGGACCCGGACAAGCCTGCCTGTCCGTACCGCAGAAACTTCACGGTGGACATCAAGAGCCATACTCCTCCCCCACCTTTTGGTGGCCGAGACTACGGTCGTGGTGAAACACGGACAGCAGTGGCCGACCAGACTCTGCGGTCTATTAAGCATACCGAACTTGTCATGAGGAACCCACCCCTGGGAACAGCCAATCCGCCAGCGCAGAAGACTGCGACACTGACCATCAATGGCGAGCTCGCCGTCGCCGATGGCCGGGGTGCACAGTTAGCCATTTGCACCGTCACGCCAAAGATCGCTGGCCAGCGCGCCTTCCAGGCCGTGGCAAAAATTTACGACGCGCTGTATTACTCATTCCGCAACAAGGACATACCATCTGTACCTGTCGATGTTACCTTCGATGCGGACAAGGACTACAGCCGTGAGGCCGCAGCCTACGAGCACCTGAACAAGGAAAGAGAAGCGGGCGCACTGGCCCCAAGATACTTTGGCTCTTGGACCTTCAACGTGACCATCCGAATTGGCGGCACCACTCAGCAACGTCCAGTTCGTATGATTCTCATCGAGAACGTCCCTGGACCTAGCATCAGCCAGCTTTGTCTTCCCAACAGCGGAGTCGCTCTTGACCGGGCATCTCGCCTGGAGATCCTGGGGAGGGTGCTAGATGGCAATGCGAGATTGCTGTTCAAAGGAATCGCACAGAACGATCTGGCTGCCCGTAACGTCATCTGTGCTTACCCACCAGGCACAATGCCCAGCGCCATGCGGCAGCCTCCCCAACGAATCGTCCTGATCGACTACAATGCCGCCATTGTGTATGAAAAGACAAGGCATGGAATTCGGCCCTGGCAGAGACCGAGGTCCGCGCTCCCACCGAACCCCATGGAGCTCTACTGGCAAGATACGCTCGTGGAGTTCCGAGGCTGGATCCCATCAGAGTGGGAAGCGACACCCAGGTTGCGTCAGGAGTGGTTGAGAAGTCGCTTTGGAGGACAGAATGCGGCCAAGTATGCACCACTCAAGACAACACTGGAGATTGCCAAATAGGAGTGTTAGCTTGTGTTCTTGCTCTTTGGCAGCAAGTCAGTTGTATGTACTTGAGAGTTTAAGGGGTTCCTGGGCAACAAATGGGCACCGTGGCTTTGAAGATTTCTCAGGGGTAATATACTTCAGAATGACCAAGTACCTTGGCTATTGGATAACGGAAAGCACCCGGATATCTCAGGAATAGAATGACCACCGTCTATCAAACACAATATCACGCTAGACCCATCGTAAATAAGTATTTGATACTATCATTCTCACTTACCTACATACAGCACTGAACAATGCTTAATAATGGTCGTAATCCAAAGATCCTTGAGTTCTATCAGTGGTAGGCTTCTTATAATATTACCTACCTAAACTATCCCCTGAAGGCATAGTTTCTATCCATGCATGTGTAGGACTTAGTAGCAGCAGTGCTAACTTGCGACGTGCTACACAAGTCGCTTCCAGACGCATATGACCCTCCCAGCAGTCGAGCTCTGCAACGGCTCACGATATCTATTTCGAGGACTATTTTGAGGATTACATGGATACACGTCGGGTCACGACAATCTTCGCGAATTTGAAACTCGACGACCGTCGCTCTTTGAAACAGGGTACTAGCTCCACATCCACACCTCCTACGCCGTACTGGCGCCCCGCCGCTTCCGTCCAACCTATGCCGCAGAATACGAGTAAGACCAACAATGTATTCGAAGCGGCGTTGGACAGCAACCCGCCGCAAGCCATTGCCATAATTATCTACCTTGCTTCCTGAAGCTAGTCGTAGTCTTCAGACTTATATCACATCGTCCACCTCTTGTTCAAGAGCTGATCTGCCTCAAACCTGAACACATCGTCTTCGTCTTACACATCTGCAAAGCAATTACGCCACCTTACACTTCAGACCTCTTTTTCCCAACCGTTACTCTTGCAAAATGGCCCAACCAGTCCGTATCTCCCAATCTTTCGCCAACGTCGCGACAAACGCTCTCCCCACCTACCCCAACCCTCATGGAAATGCCAACGCCACCATCTCCGGTGACTCAACCCGCGACACAGACCCCCCCTATTTTGCGATTGCCTCCCAGAACAACTGGAACAACCTGGGCACCAACTTCTTAGGCAACCACCCCGCCTCCACCACCCCCAACCATCAGCTCAACGTCGAGACCGTCTCCCTCCGCGAAGACGCCGTCCATCACGGCAGCGAAGGCGACGTCGTCCGCTCGGCCGCAATGTACCTCCTCCACCCCATCAATCAAGCCCTCAGCACCCACCCCAACATCGCCATCACCTGCCAGTCCGAAGCCTCCACCAACCGCATCCGCAGCGACATTACCTACTATCGCCACCCCAACACGGCCAACCCAAACTTCAAGGCCTTTGCCGTCGTCGAGTTCAAGAAGCGCGGCGTGATCACGGCGACCGAGTTCGCCGCCACGATCAGGTCCCAAACCGTCCCCACGCAGCAGGTAGTTGACAACACGGTGGCAGCCGCCATGGCCCTGCCCCACGGCAAGCAGACGTACTTTGACGGGGACTCGTTTGTGCTGATCAAGCAGGCGGCTTCGTACGCGGTGGCGCACAGGACGCCGTATGTGGCGCTGTTCAATTGGGATTTTCTGGTGCTGGTGCACTTCACGCAGATGACGCCGACGATGGACTATGTGGGGGATTACTGCCAGCTGCAGGTGATTCCGGCTGCGCAGTCGTCGGCGATGAGGGGGGCGTTGTTGGGATTTTTGGCACATGCTTACGATAATGCTCCGGCTGTGTAGGTCGAGTTCATACAAGATTGGGTAGGTAAGGTATGGGGTGCGAAGGGGGACCTAGATATCAAACAACTTGTGGTGGGGTTCTGGGAAGACTGGCCGGAACGAACCGAGTCCTGTTAGCTTGCGTTGCGCGATGTAGCAGGACTCAGAAGGATCAAAGATACCGTAATATTAAACATATCCTAGACCCTGTAAGACAGTTGTATCTGGTAGAGCCATCATGAACAATCTGTCAAATATTCCTAAAAGCCTCCAGACTGCCACTGCAGTCTCGTTGTACTTCATCTTCGCCCCAAGTAAAAAACAGTCATCCTCCAGTGGATGGTAGGAGAACAGTAGGTCAAAGGAACAGCGTGTGGACACGTATCGGAAGCTTGTGTGATCTCTCATACTTCATTTGACAACTAGTAAAAGCAGTCGAAGGGGTAAGTCAAACCAATAGACATGGAAAAGTGGAACATAATGTTGATGGGAAGCACATTTCTCGATTGTTGACGCCATGGTCTACATAGGTGCTGTCTCCGAATCATCCCCGCCACCCCAGCCCTTTCTCAGCCAATGAGACCCCATCTAACCGCCTCTGCGTTCTGCGGCTCGATCAACAAGCGAACATGCGTTGCCGTGTTGATTCGTCTAGCAGTTGTCACCAGTGACATAGACGTTCCAGCTTCCCTTGAAGAAGTCCTGAGCGGAAACCTTGCACTTGCCCGAGTCGAAATCGCAGTGGGTGGACTCGCGCTCGTCCTGGGTAGCCAGGGTGAGGAGGCGGGGTCGGTGTCTGGATCGGTGAGGTTCATGCCAGCGGTGAAGTTCTGGGTCCAGCCGGGGTGGGAGATCTCCATCTTGGCGATGGCCTCCTGGACTGTGCCGGTGACGACCTCGCGTGGGCCGGTGGGAACGTTAGGATCGATGGGAAGATTCCACTCGACCTCGTTGACGGCGTAGTTGGCGATGGGAACAATCACGGCGCCATGGGCGAGCTGGGCGAGAACAGCGCCGATGGCGCAGAAGATCTTGGAGACCATGTTGACGGATTGGGGAGTTTCGTGGAGTTTGTTGGTTGGTAGTTGTTCGTGTCGTTGATGTTGCTGGAAGAAGAGATTGACAGAAATTGGTCTGGCGATAGGTATGTGGTGCTTTATACCCAGGCCTAGAGCATCCCAAGGAGCTTCTTCACACAGGACCACAATTGTTGAGAGCTTCCCATGTTGCTCTTTGCCCTATCGCGTCACTTCACTTCAGGCGTGACCGTAGGTAATCATCATGGACGGAGCATCTCGACAAATTCACTAGCTTGGAGATGACTTCAATGCAGGCTCCGGTGGATCTTCACTGATGAGATATGTCCTGGTTACTTTATAGAACCCATTTTCTTCGGACTGCGTTGCTCTCAGATTCAGTGGGGATAGGTACTCTCAACGAGAGTTGATAAGGTAGCTCATGACCACCCTTTCAATAAGAACGTCATCAGTCAAGACTACCGAGGCCGGTTAAATGGTATTGATCTCTTGAACCGCAGCTTCGTGATTTTATAGCCTTTTTTTCAAACCCTACCTTGCTAATTGCGAACGTGGTTGGAGAAAGGGTTGTTTACGTCTCACCTCTTTAGTCCTACCTAAGGTACCTATGATGTTCCGATATCCAGCCATCACCTTGTGCCAGGGATAACGGGATCTACCTTCGTACTCTACTATGCTTCATAGAATGAGTAAATATTCCCATGGTGCGCTCTAAGTTTACCAATGACTTTAAGCCTCACAAGCCTCCCAAGCCTCCCAAGCCTCCCAAGCCATTGCGCTGCCTTTTTGTCTTAGCTGGAGGGTAGAGTTTAAAGTTTTCAGTTGATAAACTTTTAAATAAGATACCTTACCTGCAAACCTTGCCCTCAAAAGGCTTTCTTAGTGGGTTCTAGTGGTGGGTTTTAGGTGTATATAAGGGAGTCCGCTCCCACAGGAGGGACCTGTTCCTTTCCTCTCTTCTCCATCAGACAATACAACCTTCTTCACACTGGTCTTCTTCCCTCTCGGGCTCAAACCATAATAGCCAGCAGCACCTCCAGATAGACATATATCCTCTCCACCATGGACAGCTTCATCAACAGCATGAAAATCTTCGATTGGCTTCGGGCACCGACGCGCGACAATGACGGTGATGATCTGCGTCAGAAGACGGACCAGCAAACCCCAAAGACCCAGCCCCAGTGGCATGATCCCGACGAACGCGCTACCCTCTACCAGACCTTCGTCAAGGAGCGTCTTGAGCTACAACGGAGCCTCAACAAGAACATGATGCCGCAGTCAAAACCGAACAGCCCCCACATCAAGAAGATGCAGAGGGAGATGGCTGCTTTGAGACACGAAAAGGATGACTTGCAGCGAAGGTTTGTGGATGTCCAGGACGAAATGCATGAGTTGGAGCGAGCGTTTAGGAATACCTGTAAGACGCTTGCTCTTACGCAGGTGGAGGTTACCAAGCTGAGGGCGGAGAAAACTAAGTATCGCTGTCCGGTGGATATGGACATTGACGAGTTTCTGAGAAGGGGAAGGGAAAGATTGGAGCAGGTCGAATAGGATGTGCTTCTGGAGGTAGATGAGGAGAAGGGCGACGAGTTATTGGCTGTATACAGGATGATAGGAAAGCTTGGAGAGGAAGAACGGCGACAAGATGCTACTGGCGGGAGACTGGAAGGAGGACGACTGTTATGGGATGAGATCCGGTTAGGGTTTGGAAATCTGAAGACTACAACCTCCGTACGGATCGTTGGGAGGTCCCACAGATGAGGAGGAATACGGAGGGGGCGCAACAGGCTTTACCAAGGGGGCGTGATAGGCTTGTTGATACCGATATGAGGTGGCTTTCTCAGTGGGTTCTAATTACAGTTCAAGTCGTGTATATAAGGCTGAGGGAGTCCGCTCCTGCAGGAGGGACCTGTTCCTTTTCTTTCTTCTTTATCTGACAATTCAATCTTCTATGGAGACCTACTCCTGTATTTAGTCGTAGGCCCATATCAGCCACTAGGGATATACCTATCCTGTTTTTGTCATTGCTTTCGTAGATGTGTCCTCTTTCTCATCAAATAGTAATGTTATAAGGTACTGCTTTTATATATGTAGTAGCGTCACCAACTGGTCACCATCAATGCCCTCTGGTATGATCTATCATGGATGCCATGTTGGAAGAGCAACATGGCCGGGTCCTCTTATCAAGTACGACGCATATCTGACACAGAGTGAATACATCCCATTTCGGAGCATTCCAGGTTACCATGGAGCATCAATAAGGCAGGTAGCCTGCAATTAAGGCACACGCGAGTATCAACGGAAATAGCTGAATGACGCGCTATCCCAACAAGTCCCATCGAAGACATCATTCAACAAGGTCTTGGAGCAAGAGAACTCTTGCTCCTGATGACCCAGTAATATAGCTATCCACTTCGTGACCGTACAGGTTCAGCAGTTAATTATTTACTGGAGCAGACCTGGACTCTAACAGCCATTCAGTTTAATCTTGATGCTTTCCCAAGGTGCATATATTTCTGGCAACTCTATCCTTGGAATAGTTTTCCTCTTCACCAACACCGACTCAATTGTCATAAGATACAATCTTTCGTGAGCATCGTCCTTGCTGGCCTTCTGGCCGTGCTCGGGCTCTTCACTCAATCAACATCCGCCGCCGACATTCTACAGGTACACAATCATTGCAACTTTCCTGTTTGGTGGTGGCACAGCGCCATTGCGGAAGATCCGAACCCCTGCGATAGAGGTGTGAACGGCCAATGCATTGGCAAGGGTGGTGAGCCTTTTGAGGCTCTCGCTGGACAGACCACTGCCTACCCTTGGCTGAAGAACGACAAAGGTGTCTCTATGAAGATCCGCCGCGGAGACAAGGTCGACAAGTACACGTTTCAAGTCCCAGTCTTCCAGTTCGAGTATTGCCATTGCACTCAAGGAGAGCCCTGGGATCAGGGTCTTTGGTGGTAATCTTTAGCTTTTCACATCCTCGAAAGGACCATTCTTGCTGACTGCATCCTAGGGACCTTTCTGACATCGACGGGAGCGGCCCTGGCCTCTATGACACCCCGTTCGGCGACCAAAACGTTTACGTTCAGACCACTGGTGCCGGCTCTTCTGATGCTCAATACAACACTTGCCGGAATCTCAAGTGCAAGAAGAACATGTATGATTGAGGGTGCCAGGTGGAAAGGATGTCAAGGTTTCAGAACATGAAACCCACAAGTAATTTTCTGAAGTTGTCATTTTAAACTTCGACACACCACACCACATTCCCCAACAGTTCAACTGGTTCCGTACTTATGAAGATGGTAGCGGATACCAATTGCCATGGCGCTCCGGCTGCCTGCTGCCCCGTAGTCGCTCGGGAAGCTCTCTCGAGGAGCTTCGTGCTGCGGTGGAGACATAATCGGCAGTGACCGACTTGTTTATTCAAGCAGTAAAAATGTCTTCACGGTGTGCTGAAATGAGATGTTAGATATGTGAAACGATAGATACTCTCACGGTACCTGATGGTCAAGCCACAATCTGATAAGATAAGGGAAAGCAAGCCATTGACGAAGTGGAAAACTCACGTGTTGCCGGGGTTTGGCTTGGTCTCTAGAGTTACTTACGTAATCTCCAGTGCGCTGACTGTGGAACTGACACAGTGGGCGATACCCCTGCAGCAACACTGCTATCAACGAGCTCACCCAGCTGTTGCCATGCTCTCCATTGCGTCGTCATCTTGCCCGCTAGATCCAGACCCAACACCCGCCATCACGAGATATACGAAGTAACCAAATTACACCATCCCATCCGTACATATACTGCGCTGGTCGCTGGCAACCGATACATTTGAAGCAGCCCATCCGCAACATGTCTACCCCCGCGCCGCCTGAGGACCAGGCCCGCCTGCTTGAGGATGCATTAATTGCCGTGCGCCAGCAAACAGCCATGATGCGCAAATGCCTGGATACTCCCGGGAAGCTTATGGATGCCCTCAAGTGCTGGTCTGTTTTCTGACTGTCAATTGTCGTGCTAGCCGCACCGCGTGCTGACTGAACGTCTTACCTTGTAGCTCGACTCTCGTCTCCGAGCTCCGGACAAGCAGCCTCGGCCCGAAGCAATACTACGAATTATACATGTCAGTTTTCGATGCCCTCCGATATCTGTCTGTCCACCTGCGCGAAAATCATCCCGTCAACCACCTTGCCGATCTCTACGAACTTGTGCAATATGCCGGCAACATCATCCCACGCCTATACCTGATGATGACGGTCGGGACGGCCTACATGTCGGTGGAGGGTGCCCCTGTCAAGGAGCTCATGAAGGATATGATGGACATGAGCCGTGGCGTTCAGCACCCCATACGTGGGCTGTTTCTGCGCTATTATCTCATGGGCCAAGCCAGAGACTATCTGCCCACCGGCGACTCCGACGGGCCCGAAGGAAACCTCCAGGACTCGATCAACTTTGTCCTCACCAACTTCGTCGAGATGAACAAACTGTGGGTGCGTCTCCAGCACCAAGGACATTCAAGAGAGCGGGACCAGCGGACGCAAGAACGCAAGGAGCTTCAGCTGTTAGTGGGGAGCAACATCGTGCGACTAAGCCAGCTCGTCGACCTTCCGGCCTACAAGAATGGCATCCTCGCGCCCCTGCTCGAGCAGGTTGTCCAATGTCGAGACGTCTTGGCCCAAGAATATCTTCTCGAGGTTATTACCCAGGTTTTCCCAGACGAGTTCCACCTCTACACATTGGACCAGTTTCTTGGCGCCGTCTCGAGGCTCAATCCCCACGTCGACGTCAAGGCTATTGTGATAGGCCTGATGGACAGGCTGTCAAGTTATGCAGAACGCGAGTCACAGGACGAGACAGAGGAAGACAGGGGCAAGATGGAGGAGGACGCTTTGACAGAGTTGCTCGAGAAGGTGAAGCTGGGCAAACTGAACGCAGAGTCGCCAAGTACGGAGCCACCAACTGATACAGCCGAAGTCCCACGAAACGGGGACCAGAATCCGGATGATGCTTCTTCGACAGCGGAAACACTAAATAAAGACGATAACCAGCCAGCCCCTTCAGTCGCTGATACCGAAGCGACCGCAGTGGACAACGCCGAGGCTGAGCCAGCCAAGAAGCGGCGAGGCATTCCGGAAAACGTCCGGCTGTACGAGATATTCTTCGGCCAAGTCAAGAATCTTGTGCAAGCACAACATCTCCCCATTCAAGATACAATTGCACTTTGTGTCTCTTTGACAAATCTCGCCCTCAACATTTACCCCGAGCGGTTGGACTATGTCGATCAAATCTTCGACTACGCCAACAGCAAGGTGAAGGAGCACGCCAACAGCCCAGATCTTCATTCGCAACCAGCGCAGCAAAGTCTTTTGGCGCTTCTCCAGAGCCCGCTCCGGAGATATGTGTCCCTTTTTACTGCGCTCTCCCTCCCAACATATGTCCCTCTCTTCCAATCACAGACCTACCCGACTCGGAGGGCGGTAGCCGGCGAGGTAGCCAGGCACCTCCTCAAGAACCACACTTTCATTTCCACACCCGCACAACTAGAGAATGTGCTCGAGATCCTCAAAGTTCTCATCAAGGAAGGGTCCCAAGCACCAGCGGGTTATCCCGGCGTCGTCCAGCCCCGCGCCCGTGCCCTCGAGACAGACGAGACAATGGAAGAGCAAGGCTGGCTTGCCAGACTCATCCACCTTCTCCACTCCGAAGACAACGACACCCAATTCCGCCTCTTGCAAATGACGAGAAAGGCCTACGCCGAAGGCAACGAGCGCATCCGCACCACCACCCCACCGCTCATCACCGCCGGCCTCAAGCTCGCGCGCCGCTTCAAGAAGAGGGAGCACTACGACGACAACTGGTCTTCCCAGTCTTCCGCCTTGTTCAAGTTTCTGCACTCTGCCGTCTCAACGCTCTACACAAGAGTCAATGGCTCCGGCGCGGCGGAGTTGTCTCTGAGACTCTTTTGCTCGTGTGGGCAGGTGGCTGACCAGACGGGTTTTGAGGAGGTGGCGTATGAGTTTTTTGCGCAGGCCTTTACGGTGTACGAGGAGGCGGTGAGCGATTCGAAGGCGCAGTTTCAGGCTGTTTGTGTTATTGCGAGCGCGCTGCACAGGACGAGGAACTTTGGGAAGGAAAATTATGATACGCTGATTACGAAGTGTGCGCAGCATGCGAGCAAGCTGTTGAGGAAGCCGGATCAGTGCAGGGCTGTGTATTTGGCTAGTCATTTGTGGTGGGCTACGCCCGGGGCGGGGGAGGAGGAGGAGGGAGGCGGGGATGTAAGTTTCTCTGGGATATCCGATGATGTGGGTTGTGCTGACGAGAAGTTGAAGCTCTATCGTGACGGCAAGAGGGTGCTCGAGTGTCTGCAGCGGGCGTTGAGGGTGGCGGATAGCTGCATGGAGACTGCGACGAGCATTGAGTTGTTCGTCGAGATTTTGGACCGTTATGTGTATTATTTTGATCAGAAGAATGAGTCGGTATGCTGTCTTTTCCTTGTTGCCCATTCTTTGGCAGGTACTGATATTGGTGGCAGGTCACAACGAAATACCTCAACGGCCTTATCGAGCTTATACACTCCAACCTTGCCGGCAACCAGCAGGACAGCGCGAGTGTGGACGCTAGCAAGAAGCACTTTTTGCAAACGTTGGAGATTATCAGGAGTAAGGAGTATGAGGGGGTGGTGTTGACGCCGAAGTGAGGGGTTTCTGGGGGGAGTGTAGGGGTGATGTGGAATTAATGAGACGGGATAAGGTCAAGGGAAAAGTCCGAGCGTATTGATAGGTAGTTTATTGAATGGGAGACCATGTAAAAAGTACAATTCTGTGAGAACCTCCTGTGTTCTTTGCGTGCACCCTTGCTGGTGTCTTGAGTTTATCTTGTACATTTTCTCGATTAAGATCGTCTTTCTCATATACAACCCCCATTGCTCTGTGTAGATCTCCTCCTTCTCCCTTTATAAATAGATACAAGAAATGGCGGGGACTAAGAATACAAACAAAAGACAAGGAAAAGTTTTGTGTAAGCTGCAGTGGACTGTTGTAGGTCCAGGAGAAAAGGAAAAAGCCGAAACGCCATGCGATGCAAAAACCAACCCCTCAAAACAGAGCCTCCTCGAGGAAAAAAGGGTCTAGGACAAACCAAAAAAACCAAGAACAAAAAAGAAAACAAAAATCACCTCGCAGCCAAATTCTCCGCCGCCTTGACCATAATCCCCGCCACCTTCTCCAACCTCCTCATCGCCTCCTCCCACTGCCCGTCCTCAATCGCGTCCCTCACAGCAGGGAAATACCCCTCATCATAACTCGACCACCTCTGCGGCCCAAAAACCACATGTTTAAACTGTTTCCTTCCCGGTATCTAATTTCCCATCATTAGCACACACCCAACGCCGTCAGAGGAAGAAGAAAAAACTCACCCCATCAATATCCAACAAATCCGAATCAAACCTCCCCATCCTAGCATTATACTCGGCCCTCATATCCCCCAGCCCGTTCGTCTCGTACCCATTCGTCGCAATAACCTTATTCTCCCACTCCGTCTCCCACTTTACAAACCTCCTAACCGCCATCCCGACTTCATCGGCCGCGTCTCTGAGTTTCGTGACCTTGAAGATCTTCTCGTCGTAACCTGTTTGGTTTCTCGCCCAGGTTTCCAAATCACCAACCCACTCCGAAAGCTTATCCGCGTAAGCGGGCATGTCAAACGGCATGATTGGGCGGTTAGACAGCTCAAATGCCAAAAGGCCGACGACGCGGCAAAGAATAGTGTGGTAGACCCAAGACGGGTCCCCTTCAACAGCCATCCAGTCATGGCTCTCGTACGACGAGTGGGCCGGGTAGCCAGGTCCATCAAAGTGGAGGTCGATGGAGGCGGTACCGGCGATGTCCTGAAAGGCGACATAGTCCGAGCCGGCGCCGAGTCCTTCCAGATCAGCCGAGCGTTCGTTCCAGAGGTCGAGGAGGGATTTGAACTGGTTTTTCGGGTCGGGGTAGTGTTCGTCTGTTGTCCTGGCTAGGACTTCAAGCAGGAGCTTCTTGAAGACGGGGTTGCCGGCGGCGTGGAACTCGCCCCCGGTCACGGCCGTGTCGAGGTTGATGTATGCTAGCGCGTTCTCACGTAGGAAGTCGTCGTTTTGCTCGACGTATTCTGTCGAGCCGATGAGGTTGTATTCTTCCGCATCCCAGGACATGAACTCGATTGTGCGCAAGGGGCGCCAGCCTTGCGCCAGGAGGCTGCCAAATACTCGGATGACTTCCATCATGACGGCTGTTCCAGAGGCGGGGTCGGCAGCTCCAAAGGCCCAGGCGTCGCGGTGGTTGCCGATGATGATGGACTTTTCATCCTGCTCAATGCCACCGATGCGGCCGTAGACATTCCAGATAGCTTGCTTCTCGACTTCATCTTGCTCATTCTTGAGGCGGACAATGGGTGATGAAAGGTTGCCGGTCCACCACTCGTCGATGGAAGGGACACCGCCGGCCCAGCCATCGGGAATATGTTGCCCATGTCCCTTGAGATGCTGAAGGAGAATTTGGGCATCGCGCCAGCCAAGGGGAAGACTGGGGATTTTGACGAGACCCTCGGCCTGGTCAACCTTGACACGAAGCTTGTCTTTCTTACTGCCCCAGCCGGGAGTCAACACATCACCCACTACCCAACTCATCAGACTGACGGAGCCTCTCTGGACACCATCAGCTGGCATCCAACGGCCCAATGGTGCTGTCGGACCCTTCAGGTACCCGGCATCCTTTGGATCTGTGTAGATGAGACAACCTGCAAATCCGGCGAGCTCAGCAGCCTTGACCTTGAGTGCCATGTCAGTTTGGGTGCCATAGTATCTGACCAAGGCAATCGCACCCTTCGTGTCGATGCCTCTGTCTTTTAGCGTCTGGAAGTCCTCCCTCGAGCCGTAGTGAGCATAAATCAGGGGCCCTTTGACATCCCCTGACTTGGAATGTCCATGGAAAGCGTATGTTTGACGGCCTGTCGTTTCACCACCGACTTCATCTTCCTCCAACTTGGCCGTCCACTTGACTTTACCGTCGTCACCCAGAATCTCCACTGCTCTGCCCCCAGCCTTGGGGTAGTTGAGGTAAACATGGTACGTGTCTCGCCTAACATTTTCCAATCCATGCCGACGGAACTGGGCTTCGGTGTACTCCATGAGCGCAAAATCTCCTTCAGTCCCTGCCAAATGCGCATAGCTGGTGTAGCGCTTGGAGTACTCTGCAAGATGATCTGGATTCATGGAATTCTCGATGTACAGCCTGATCCTCTCCGGCGGGAACGCGGTGCTTCCCATTCTCCTGGCCATGCTGGTGAACATGTCGCTGGCGAATATCAAGTAGAGAAACCCAAGGAGCATGAAGATGGCGAGGATGCGGGCGACCAGAAGCAGCAGCGCCGCGCTCCCAAACTGGGGGAACGCAAAGCGCGAGGCTGGTGTTTCTGTCTCTGCATTTGCCGCCTCGGGGTCGGTATTGCTCTCCTCAGCCGTTGCAGCTCGGCGATGTAATCTTGGTAACTTCCACTTCCACCTCCAGCGCCACTGTGGTAGTGAGAGCCCTATGCGCTTCCCCCACGACGGCCGGCTTCCCCCGCGCACGTCCGAGTCGTCAATCTCCAGCTCTTGCATTTCCCGGCGCACTTGGCGGGTCTCTTCATCTGAATCGGAATCATCGGAGCTGAACAGGCTGTCTTCGTCGTCGGTTTCAACAGTTGGCGCTCGGTAGCCACCTGGTCGGCTGCCACGCTGTGAGGCAGGATCTGTAGGATTGTGTGCATGTCGGGAGCCCCTTAGGAGGGATTGCCCCTCTACTGCGCCGGCTCCGGAATCGTCGATCGGGGAGGGGGCGAGATCTCGTTGCTGCCAGTCGCTGTTGCTGCCGCTGGCGACGGCCTCATCGTAGGTCGGTATCGGAGGTACCGGTTCGTACCGCTGTTTTTCGGAAGGCATTGTGTGTAGGATGTTGCGCAAGCGCTGTGCACATTCGGGAGACGCGCGGAGGGCGGAGGGGCAACAAGAAAAAAGGAGGGATGGCCAATTTCTAGAAACGGACAAGGCAAGGCAAGATTAAATGATGGAAAGGAGGAACCGTCTTCGTTGGATGGCCACGGGCAGGGCAAATGAGCGTGGTGAAGAGTGTTGTTATCTTGGTCGTTCTAGGTCTGTAGGGAGATGCTCATCATCAGTCCAGCTGGTGTTGGAGCTGGCATCGATGGAAATGTGTTCGGGCAACGTCGCGTGCTTGTGTTCCAGGGCGGTTTGACGTCAAAATTGTCTTCCGGGATGTCGACAGCCCCCAGAGAAGGGGCAATTGGGGAAACGGTTGCCGACTTCCCGCCTGTGACAGACAGGGGACGCTTGGCGGCGTGCGACACCCAACAGCGGCCTCAAACAGGGACCCACTGGCTACTTCAGCTGTGCGTCTGCGAACTTGCTTACCTAAGGAATTATGTCCCATCCCCTTGGCACCGCATCCTTCGACATTTACACCCATGCCTCACCTTCGCCCAGAACTATTCCAACTGCATTCTCCAAGACGCTCAAATAGCAGCTAATGCAACATTCTGTCATGGTCACTCGCCCATGGAACTCCCACCCTGTTCAACGGCACCAATCATCCAACTACCCCAGGACACCAGGGTGCCTTGCGTGATGCCCTTCTTCAAAGAAATGCTGTAGCTCCGGGCCTGGGTTCAACTACACCATGATCCATATGCATGGCTCAGCCCAATAGTGATGCTGGCGACCAGTCGGATGTCGAGGATGGCTCTGGGCAGCCTTCTCGGGCAAGCGGGGTAGGTCGCAATGAACCCGTCCAACATATCCCCTATCCCTGGTCCCGATGCACACCTTGCCGGGTTCGGTAGCATGTTTCTAGGGCTAGGTCAGGGCAGTCAGCATCACATCACGACAAGTCTACCAACCTGGCAAGGCGCTGGCAAGTCATGCAGTGAGCCAACCACCCGCGAACACCTACAAAAGCCATGGAGTCCGCACCTCGGGACAGGATTTGGTGTCCCATCACCATCACTCCCTCTGAACCCAAGGGCCTGACAAGATGTCGCTTTCCAAGTTCTGTCTGTTGGCGTCTGCCTCGTTGGTGAGCTTGACCACCGGGCTGAGCACACCACATGCCAATATCAAGCGTCAGGTCTCCCAGTTGCGTGAGAGTTATGACTTTGTCATTGTTGGCGGAGGTACAAGTGGTCTCACGGTAGCTGATCGGTTGAGTGAAGCCTTTCCACAGAGTAAGCCATCTCTCGTATCTGATCATCCACATCGTCATACAGCTAACCGAGAACCAGAAACTGTACTGGTTGTTGAGTACGGCGATGTTGAGTACGCTCCATCAAGCTTCGATCCACCGGTCGACTGGTACGGGCCGAATTCATTTCAAAGCGCCTCTCTCTGGGTATTTTTCTCCCAGCCGAACCCCGAATACAACAACTTGACGGCCCTCAGCTTTGCTGGGCAAGTGGTCGGTGGAAGCAGTGCTATCAATGGCCAATTCTTCGATCGGCCATCACGTCACGATCTTGATTCCTGGACCCAGCTCGGCGTTTCTTCAGACTGGAACTGGCGGGGAATGTTTCCCTATTTCAAAAAGGTACCGTGTGACATTTCAGAGCATAATTGACCACAGAGACTGACCCCAACGAACACAGAGTATCAAGTTCACCGCACCATCAGCACAGGTGGCTCAGCAGTACAACTACACATGGGATCTTTCTTCTTACGGCGGCACGACACCCATCCATTCCAGTTTTCCCCCCTTCCAATGGGCCGACAACTCCGTCGTCCTGAACGGCTGGAGAGAGCTGGGTGTCCGCACACGTCAGGACTGCGCTGGCGGTGACAAAGAGGGTCTCTGTGCAGTTCCTACTTCACAGCATCCCATCACTGCAAGACGTTCTCATGCTGGGCTTGGCCACTACGCCGATGTAGTTGGGACTCGCTCCAATTACGATCTGCTTGTGAAGCATCAGGCAGTCAGAGTCGTCTACCCCAACGGAGTCAATTCTGGCCCTCCACTTCTCGATGTCCGATCGCTAACCACCAATGCTCGGTTCAACATCACCGCCAATGCTGAGGTTGTTCTCTCGGCTGGCGCCTACCACACACCCACTGTTCTTCTTAGAAGCGGCATCGGTGCTGCCAATATCCTTGCAGCGTCTGGAATTACACAGGTGCTTGAACTGCCAGGAGTCGGTGCCAATCTTCAGGATCATCCTGGGAGCACAGGCGTGGCTTGGAACTGTATGTCATCCATCCCCACAAATTATCCTTCTTTTTCTAAATTCTAGTAACCCTTATGCTAACATGGTCCCTATAGACACCAAGCCTGGAAACTGGACCCCAATGCCAGAGGAAATGGCCGACCCAACTTTCAAGGCTGATGCCACGGCTGCGTTTGACGAGGTGCCAGCGCGCGGTCCTTACACCATGGCCTTGGGCAACCAGGCCATCTACATTTCTCTCCCAAACACCACGCCCAACTACCTCAGCATCATTCGCAAAATCCTCAGACAGACAGTAGATGGATCCGCAGCATCCTTCCTGCCAGCCGACTACAGGGACAACGCAGCACTGGCCAGAGGCTACAGAGACCAGCTCGCCGTCTTGGCCAAGCTCCTCCTCAACCCCAAGGCCCCCAACCTCGAAACCCCATGGTCAACAGGTTATTCCGCCCCAGCGATCCTTCTTCATCCCCTCAGCCGTGGGACGGTCCGCCTCAACCCGGCAGATCATCTTGCTCAGCCCATTGTTGACAGCAGACACGGCAGCAACCCAGTCGACTTTGACATGCAGCTTGCTAATGTGAAGTGGTCACGAAGACTGCTTGACACACCCACGATGAAGCGCTACGGCGCGGTGGAAACTGCCCCGGGTGAAGCTGTGCAGAGTGATGCGGAGTTGTTGGCGTTTATCAAGAGCGCTGCGACGTTGAGTTATCAGCATCCGTGCTGCACTGCTGCGTTGGGACCGAAGAATAAGGGGGGTGTGGTGGATAATAAGCTGAGGGTGCACGGGGCGAAGGGGTTGAGGGTGGTGGATATCAGTGTTTTGCCTTTGGTTATCAGTGCGCATACGAGCTCGACGGCTTATGCGCTGGGTGAGAAGGCTGCGGATGTTATTATTAAGGAGTGGAGGTGAGTGGAGGTTTGTTTGGTGCATGTCTGTGGCGTGGGGATTTGCCACGTGTGGTTGGTCAGGAGTAATGTAGATTAGGCAGGAAGCGAGGATCAATAGGCTGACGGGCTCCCTCTTCTTTGATGATTATCTTTGCGTTTTCACAGAAACACATTTCGAGTTGCTTGTAGCCGCTGCAATGGTTTCTCCCAAACCCCCCGTGGATGATGGTCCAAAAACACAATGTGACCAATTCCTCGCCCTCCTCCTCTCCACCCACCGACCCCGCCCCCAGAGACAGCATCACATCCTCTGGGAGGCAGCCGTCACCCACGCCACCAAACAAGACTGTTCCCTCTGCAAGATCCTCACCGACGCCCTGCAAGTCTGGTTCACGCCCTCGCAGCTGGGAGGCGTCCAGCTGCAGGTCATGCTGATCATGCAACAGAGCAGTGAGAAGCAAGATCGGTTGTTGATTCAGTTCAGAACACCGGCGAGGGTGACACCCTGGACGGAGGGGCAGACTGTTAACTTCTTTGTGGATGATGGGTTATGTGGGACTGGGGGGTGGAACTTGATGAAGACCCCGGCTGCCTTGAACAAGGAAAGTTTCGCGTGGGAAAGGAAAGTAGAAAAAATGAAGGCGTGGTTGGGGCGATGTCGGGAAAGTCATGAGATGTGTAGGTCTTATGGGGGTGTGATGCTTCCTGAGGGGGTGACGGTATTACCGAGCAGAGTGCTGGATTTGTTACCTGGGAATGGGGGCGTGAGGTTGTATGAATCGAGGGTGGGGGAAAGGGGGAGGTATGCTTGTCTTAGTCATCGGTGGGGGAAGTGTCAGCCGCTTACCACGACCCGGGCGACGTTGGGGGATTGGAAGGAAGGGTTGCCTTGGGAGAAGATCCCGAAGCTGTTCCAGGATGCGATCGACATTGCAAGGGAGCTGGGGGTGAGGTATCTCTGGATTGATAGTCTTTGTATTGTGCAGGATGATGCGGAGGATTGGTATAGAGAGTCGAGGAAGATGTGCGCGATTTATCAGAATGCGGTTGTGACTGTAGCTGGCACGGCGGGGTTTGGGTGTGAGGATTCGTTGGTTCCGACGAGGGAGAGGACTGTGGCTGGAAAATTGAAGGATGGGACGGGTTATAGGTTTGAGGTTAGGTTGATGGATAAGCATTTGAGTGGGTCGCCGAGTCATGTTCATTTTGGGAAGACGCTGCTTGGGAGAGGGTGGGTTTATCAGGAGAGGCTTTTGTCTCGGAGGATCATACACTGTTGTTCGGATGAGTTGGTGTGGGAATGTATGGAGTCGGTGGAATGTGAGTGTCCTGAGGGGGTTAGCTGGATGACAACCGCGGATCGGTCTAGGTTGGAAATCAAGGCTATTCAGACGCGGTTGCCAAGGGAGGCGCCGGTGTCGGAGCAGCGGAGAGTCTGGCATGATATGGTCAGGGCTTATACCACGCTGGATTTGACAAAAATATCGGACAGAGCGGTTGCTATTCTCGGACTGGCAGTAGAGATGCAGCATTCAAGGAAGGGATTGTATGCCGCGGGACTATGGGAGGATAGCTTTCTGTGTGATCTTGCCTGGCATACTGGGACGGCAACTCGAAGGGGGAAAAGGCCGACGGATCCTAGACCAAATAGGGATACGACAAAAGCTCCTACATGGTCTTGGCTCTCAGTTGGTACCTGTTGTGAGTATTGGTCTCGATCGGATCTCGGGAACGGGGAGCCATGGTGGGAGGATAGCGGTACTGTTGTCGAGAAGATTGAACTCCCTCCGTATCATACGCTTTCAGCTGCAGCACAAGGTCTCGGCTTGGTTCATGTGATCCCTGCCACGGATCTCCAGGTGGATGGTGGCACCAGCAGACTGACCACTCATGGTTGTCTGACGCTCAAGGGGAACTTGCTGGCTGGAACATCCAGTCAATCAGTGCATAACGACACACTGGAGTGGGCGGGCTGGTTCCAACGTAGCTTTGGGATCGATCTTAATCTTCAAGAATCGAGAGCACGTGGGTTCCTTGATATTCAGACTACAAGCGAAAAGCCTATCATCCGACAGGGACAGGCAGTGTTTGGTATGCCGCTTGGTACCAGTATCGACACTGAAGGGATTCTGGATCCGATATATCGGTATCGGTACCTCCTGTTGTTGGTGTTGGTAGATGCCGATGAGCAGTTGTATGAGCGGGTGGGGATGATTGAGCTGGCCCATGGCGATTATCAGTGGAAGGCACCTGCGTGGTGGGATATTCCTTTTGAGGCCGGGACCATGACTACTATGAGAATCATTTAGGACGCTTTTTAATAGTCAGCGATGTAATGGAGAACAAAGAATGGATTTTTTTGATTAGACCCCTTTTGTGATAGTGCCGATTACTCTGATTGGAATGACCGTTGTTGGCTTGTGCGATTCCGTCCGACAGTGGTGACTTGAGAGAGAAGCTTGCTTAACCTTCCTGTGTGATAATGACGGAGATGGGCCTTTGTCTGGCGGATTCAATAGTGAAGGATGCTCCACGTCGAGAACCAAAGCTGGATCAAAATGATGAGAAGGGTGGTTGACCCGAGGAGAAGAGAAAGGCGCGTCACAGCCAAGAGTAAACGCGACCTCGTCCGCAAAGCCATCTCACCTGGCACGAGCCTTTAGGGAGCTGCCATAAACGGAGCAACTGTCAGACGATAACAGCCAATGGGAGCAAGGCCCAACACCTGTCACCTCTTAGATCAACTGTCGGCATGCCAAAGGTATCAAAATCAGAGCAGTCACTTGGTCAAGTGGTCAATGCTACCATCACAGGTTGCGCCACCTCTAGAGGCTGTGGGTTCAACTCCCACTTCCTACTAGATGTTGCGGGTTCAACTCCTGCAACCAGCAATTGTCCATGGCATGAGGGATGAGGGCTTGATATTGCATCACTGGTGGTTACGACCTACCTAACCGCGGTATACGTCTGTGGGATTGCTGAGTAGACTGGGGGTTTCACCATGACTTCCACTTCCTTTTTGCCATCCAGCTAATCAAACTATTAATAGCCCATGACTTATGGGTTGAAGGATATGATTAGCAGTTCATATATCTTATTTATTTTATCATTCTTTTTCCTCTTTGCTTGTGTGCCTTTTCCAGGCGGAGCAGATGGAAGAGCTATCGCAGATTGATCTTTGCGCCTGCCCTGTTGGTCGCATGGCACCTTCCTGCCTTTTCTGCTCGCTGCTCTTGCTGAGTCAATAGCTTGAAAACTTTCTGACAATCGTAAATAATTGGCAGGACATTTCTTCAACCCTCCATCCCCCATCTTCACCATCGCGCACGCCTTTCTACTATCTCAAAACGCCTTCAAAACAAACTCGAACGCCTCTTCATTTCAAATGTATGTGTTCAATCTTCTTCTTCAGGTCTTATAATGATAGTTTGACGCGTCCAAACGATCATTTGAGGTGTCACTATGCGACTTTGAAGCCTTATACTATCCCGAAAAGACCTCAAGTCTATCTTCGAGGGGGTTGATTTGCAAGCTCAGGGCGTCAAGATGTAGAATTCAGGCATAGAAAGCTAATATTAATTCCTCAGCAGATACCGAAGATGTCTGTCGTCTCTCTCTCAAAGCGGCGTTGAAGGTCAGCGGACTGGCCTGGCCTGGCCATGACAATGTCCTGGCCAGACGCAGTTGGGACCACAAAGTCGAGAAGATACTGGCGGAGTTGAGGGTGCCCGCGGGCAAAAAGCACATGGTGAAAGCGATCACCAAAATGGTCGAGGAGGCGACCGATTTCGCGCACAGATTGCGCGACGAGCCGGAGGACCACTTTGGCTTCGTCGAGATGTTCGGCGCCCACTCGCGCCTGGGGGTTGCGCTCGCTCGTGCGTCGCCTGCCGTTGTGCAGGTGTTTGAGAACCTCTTCTTCGCGGTTGTGATGGCTCGCCATCGGTACTTGGAGGATTGCTTCGAGTACGACAAGGTATGTTGCCATTGCAAGGTTGAATTGAATCAATTCCTAACACCTTGTGTTGACAGGAACCCGTCAAAGAGTTCCAGCTCTCTGCCCTGGCCAAGGCCATTGACCTGTTCAATGGGGCCGTGAGGGGCTTTTGGTCCAATACCGAGCTGGAGCTGTACATGAACGAGGCGGCGGACGATGTCGAGATCTTTGAGGAGGAAGATGGCGCTACTACTGGCGGCCAGCAAGATGTGGAGATGGAGGACGTTCGTGCTGGTGTTGAGGGCATGATACTCAACAACACGAAGGATGTGGAGATGGGGGGATGTTAATGCTGCTGGTGGTTCGTTTAGAGATCGCATTTGATGACACATGGTTCTTTCAGTTTCAGCATTGGCATTGTTTTGCTTGATGGTCTCTTTTCGTTCAAGGCGTTCATTCGGGTTCACAATGGGCAGCATATTCTGGAGTTGAGGCATGGCTTTCTCTGTCTTTGGCACCGGATTGGTTGGCGCGCTAGGGATAGGAGCATTGTTTCGTTGCTATGAGTTTCAGGAGGCGTTGACTTCTCAGGCTAGCACATCAATCGATTGCTGATGCAGCCTTTACCTTGATCCTTTTACTCGTCAAGCAAGTGAAATCATGTCGTGTCACCAACCCCTAATGCCCAAAGTAAACATTCATCCACAGCATCGCAACCGGCTGCATAGTGGAACTCGGCGTTACAGTGGGGCCGCGCATCTTCCGGCTGATGTCGGGCCATGCCGAGCGGCTGTTCCGGGAAGCGAAGACGCATGCCACAACGTTACACTAATCCACAAGCCACACTGTGTTTTAACCCCTCCCTTGATCCATGCCGAGACGTGCTTTTTTCCTATCTCTTTTCACACCAAATCCCTCGTTTCTTTTCCACAATTATCGTTTCAAATCATCACTCCATCCATCTTTGTGTTTACCTTACCCCTGAGTCTCCACAACAATGACGTCATCCACCACCGCTGCCCCCTTTTCCCTCACCAAACACCTCCTCTCCCTCGAACCAGAGGAGTTCAAAGCCGCGACTCAGCACCCCTTTTTGCTCGCTGCAGCAAAAGGGACGCTCCCCAAAGATGTGCTGAGTCATTGGCTGGTGAATGACCGGTTGTATATCCATGCTTATATCCGAGCTGCGGGACAGTTGCTCGCTAGTCTGGAGCTGCCGAAGCATTTACCTGGGGTTGAACAGCCGGGGGAAGAGGATGAGGCGTTCGAAGTTAGACTGGTGGATTGGCTGATTGAGGCTTTGGGTGCGGTGAGGAGGGAGGAGAGGATGTTTCTTGAGGTTGGGGGGAGGTATGAATTGGTGGATTTTGTGGGAGTGAACTCGAGGGAGGCGGGGAGGGTGAAGGGGTTGGGGGTTATTGAGGGGTTGTTTAGGGATGTTGGAGGGAAGGAGAAGGGGAGGGGGTTGGGGGCTTGGTTGTTGGGGGCGGGGGGAGGAGAATTGCCGATGAGTGAGAAGATTCCTTGGTTGGAGGGGGCGGTGACGTTTTGGGGGACGGAGAGAGTTTATCTTGAGGCTTGGAGCTGGGCGAGGGGGCAGCAGGAGGAGAGGCCTAATGGGAAGAAGGATGAGGATGGTGGGGCGTTGAGGAAGGAGTTTATTCCTAATTGGAGTAGTGATGAGTTTAGGGGGTTTGTGGGGAGGTTGGGGGTGTTGATTGATCAGGCTGTGGAGAGGGAGATTGGGATGGTGGGTGAGGATGGGCAGAAACAGGAGGAAGTGAAGAAAGAAATCTTGGGGAGGGTGGAAGGGAAGTGGAGGACCTTGTTGGAGGGGGAGAAGGGGTTTTGGCCGGATGTGTGATGGTTGAAGAAGCATGTGCGAACTGTAGTGTTTTATTTTCTGGGAGACGCAGCTTCGGATTCCCTTTCGCCACTTTTTAGAAGGCCCAAACAGACTCAGGAAAACCGGCAGGTTTGAATCAGGGATAAGCAGTCCACTCGATGTCTGTTATTTTACTGGGCGATACACTTTCTAAACCAAGGATTTGGAGTGGTTACGTCTATCCGTATACATTTCATCGAACTGAAACCCAGTCCCAATGATATTCAAGGTCCCAGTATCAAGGGACCCACCCTCTGGGCCTCCCTCACACTTGATAGCCTCTCTACCATTCGAACTCAAAGAGCACAACAGCCTGTTGTCTCGCACTATAAAATGGGGCCAGGTTTTACATAGGGCATTTGGCCATTCTAGTCCTCCGGCTTTGCTTACCACTACTCGAGTTTCCTTCTAATGCTGGCTTGTGGGTAAAATAGACATCCAAATCACTATTGTTTACGTTGCCAGTGCCATGATTGAGCTGATGATTGAGCTGGCAAAGTTTAGAGCGTTCTACAACCAATGGCTCTTGGTCGGCTGGTCGCCTTGCCATTGGTAACAAAGCTGTCAGGTGGTGGGATGACATCTTGCCCATCTTAAGCCTGAGGAAGGAACTGTCTGTGCTTAATCAGCGGTAGACTGCTACACTTGCGGAAGGAGCAACTACCCCTCATCAATAACAGTTCTGCAGTACCTTCCATCAACAGCACAACCGTGTTTGACCAAGTGGTCTGGTTCTGTCATCAAGTGCCACCGCTAGTCTACGGACACCATGGGTTCAATCCCCATGGTGGGCGCTCTCTATCGCAACTGTCGATTTCCAGGCTGCTTGATTCCTATGTTCGCTTCCGCTTTAGACCGCGCTGAGGGTTGTGGGTCTGGGGGATGGCCAACACAGTACTTCCATTTTGTGTTTATCTCTTTTGTAAAACAATCACTTCTTTTTGATCTAACATGTCATGAAAATTGATTGAACCTCAGACGAGTCTCTGTCCCCAGTACTATGTCTTAAGATATAATATAGTAGAATTGATATGAGCCGCGGTGTCGCCCCTTCCCTTTAAACCAAGTTGCAGGCAGACGCTAACTTGCGAAGCTGTGACTGTTTGTTTTGGTTTTTCTGCCCCCCTTATTCGCCTGCACATGACTTGCACTGCCGATAAAAAATTCTCTTGCTCGCGATTTTCAAATTCAAAAAGTCTCCTTCGCAAGCCAACTCCCGACCTCGACCACACGGTCACCACCGCCCTCGCTCACGCCTGCAATCGTTTATGAACGAATTTTGAGAGGTATGCTCGGATGAAGAATGTAACTTATTCAAATTTGAATTTAAAATTGACAGAAAGAACTTAGTAAGATCGACAAGATGGCTCCCCAACTCCGTCGTTTGCTTCCCAACAAGGGATTATCCTGGTCTCAGGGCGACGTAGTCTTGGGAAAGACCAGACGCGACAGGTCCGTGGTCGACACACTGGCCCGGGTCATGCCTCTCGACAAGCAGAATGTTAGGGGTTTTTTGTTGAAGATGGTGGAGTTCGCTTTGGGGATGGGGAGGTGGTTGGTTGAGCAGCACGAGGAATCCTGCGCTCCTCCGGAGACGGTGGTGGAGATTGACCCGTTTTGGGTGTTTCAAGAAATGCACATGCATTTCACCCATGAGATGGGCTGGGAGAACGAGATGGACTACGCCTTGTTCATTTCGTTGTTTCAGGAGTTGATGTATGCCCGGGAGAGGTATCGGAACTGGTGGGACAGCACTCCGGTAAGTTACAATCTGTTTTGCAAAAAAATCAAAAGAAAAATAAGAAAAAGAGAGTTTTGTGCATGGATGATGAATCAAGTTGTTAAGATTTTGTGCAGAGAACCAGCACCATGCAGGGTAACGGGTTGACCGACGGCTTGGACAAGCTGTATTTCGAGGTGCCGTTCTTCGCCCGGAATGAGCTGGAGGTGAATTTGTGGGTGTCGGCGAGGCTGCGCCAGGACGAGCGTAAGGAGGGGGAGGCCGCGGCGTTCGACAGCGTTGCTGATGGCCTCCAAGCATTGGGGGTCAATCCCGCTGCTCCTCCACGCGTGGACTTTGAGGACGTGCGCCAAGCACTGAAGGATATGGATTTCGATGAGACCATGGAAGATGCGGAGGTTGAGGGTGAGGGGAAGGGTGATGGGATGGAGATGGAGATGGATAGGATGGATATGGAGGAGTAAGGCTGCGGTCGGGCTGAAGGAAAACAGTAGACCGGGGGAACCTGAACCACCTACAAAACGGCTGAAGGACAACAGTGTAAACCCGTGGGCTGGCAACCCATGTCGGGCGGCGAAGACAGACTCTGTACCTCCACGTGGTGCCGCCTGAGAACCTGGGTCTTTGCGTTGGAGTTTTCCTCCTGACATCTTAGACCCAGAGCCAGCACAGAGACGCGAGCTTTCATCAGACAACTTGCCTAGCTGAAGCCTTGTGGCTTTAGTGGGCAAACATTAAGTTGTCCTTTCATGCTACTGTATTTTCCACCCTCTTTCCCCGTTTTGTGTGGTCACTAACCTTTGTCACCTGCCAGCTCTCATCTTCAAACAACTCGATTCCAAGATTTGTCCACCGATCCCCTCCATCAATGTCGCGTCCATTGCCTCCTCCCCATACCACGACACTCGATCCGCTACCCCGGCCTAGTTGCCACTCCGTCGCTCCGATGATGCCAAGATACTCCGTCTACCACCTTCGTCATTTCTGCCGAGGGTGTCAGGAATACGACGCATCGCGGTGTCCACCGCGCCCAAGATACATAACACGGCATGGATGCAAAGAGGGTGACGGGGTGTGGTTTACGGTGGGCACATGTACATTCGGCTGCGCTCCTTGCGGAAGAGCTGAATGTGGGTTCCCATTTCCAGTGCTGTCTATTCAGCATCCCTGCAGCGGGGGTGACCTCTTAAGATGATAGGATCTGATGAGAGATTGGCTTTAGCTAGCCATGATGATAAAGTTGTTTAGCATTTGTGGTTACCTTCTATTGTTATTATATGTGTTTATTGTTTTTTATTACATGGTGATGCCTATGGCCACGTGGAGGCTCTGTGTCGTGTCACCGGGGTGTTACGACATCTCAAAGGACAGAAATCCGTGCTGGACAGGATTGCTGGAGGTTTGTAATAGACCGGCGTTGAGAGGACTATTGCCAGGCTGATTGTTGACATGCACGGGCCATCTCTTTTGACAGCAGGACGGTTGGGATGGCGAAATCGAAGAACCGCACAACAGAGGACTGGGAACAAGACAGGCTGGTTATATATTATTGTCACCTATCGTCATATTTAGCTTTGCTGGCTTCAAGGAGTACATGGGGTTCTCTCCATAGTACGCTACCTTGGGTATTGCCCCTCCGTTAACTAGCCGAAAGATACAGCCAAGTCTTTGAGCTCAGATACCTCACTCAATGCCACCCACAATGATTTAGCGATTTGGTCTCTTTGTCACTTTCGTAATCTTCTGGGATATCTCTTTTTAAACGATCCCTAGCAAAGAAGGTTATGTCTGGTTGTGGGTAATGTAGGTAATTGGGTGGTTTTAAAATCAGTGCAGTGCCGCAGGAGTAAATTATCAAAGGAGAGAATGGCTTCGTCGAAGCCGTATGGGGGGTTGAGTTCCAGGTTTCCTCTTCTCCAATTGCAGTAGTCCAATTGAGTAAGGATCAGAACTCCTTATCAAAGCATTGATTGTATGATGTCTGAATTCTTGTAGGAAGCTTGGATGGAATTGGAGGAGCTTGGACCACCAGCAACTTGCTCCAGGTGTGTCTCTCAACTCCCACCTCTTTTCGACTTTCTTACTCGTCTGTGAGAGTCGCTCTTTTTCCTTCGGCACCGTCATTTGCGCTGTCTGTCTGCTCCTGTATGTACACCACTGTCTCTCTGGCCTTTGCCTCGTCAGAACAATCATGCTACTATTCTCAACCACTTTGGGCGGTTTATATCTGGATGCTTTGCTGTTGGAGTCGCTCGCTTGCAAGTGGCAAGCTGCTTGCGATGGCTCGGCCTTGGCCTCGCACGCCCTCGTGGAATTGGACGTAAAAACAATGCGAACAAACTTTGCAGACACTTCCAAAGATACTCTCCGCCGCGCTGGTCGGTCTCGTCTCTGTATGTACAGTCGCAACTTTGCTTGAGCTCCAGCCAGGCTTGACGCTCTTGACAACTAACTGTATCCTCAGATTTCCTTAAACGACGCCCTTGGGACTCTTCCGCCGTTCGGTACGCTCTCCATCAACTTCTCGACAGTTCAAAGCTTCCAAGTCTTTGAACTTCCCGGTTCCAAACAGATGTGAAACGAATGTCCAGGTTACCAGCACACTCCATTTACACCGGGGCTTCGCAGGTGCTAGGCAGATTTATCTGACAGTTCATTTGTGACATGCACATTAACATCAGATTTGCTGTTTCTTCTTTTCCCTCTGTGAGCAGCATCTCCTTCAGGCGTTTTGTGGTATCAACCGCACTTTGACACTTTGGTCAAAATTGGTGCAGCAGCTAACATTGTTGTCGAACTAGTCAACAGCCTGACTCTCTACCTTTTCTTCCCCTGGGACCGCTTGGTGAGTATAAACCCGGCTCCCTTGACTTGTGTGGCCTGGATCCAATACTTTCTTCTTATGAAACGAAAGCTAATAGATTGGAGACAACAGAGTTCTTTACCTTCCTCCTTGCCGTAAGCCGATCGTTATCCCCACAATTACAAGCCTTCAATCGGCTCGTCGCTTTGCTTCATCTCTCATTCCCAATCGCGAAAACGACGTACCGTTAACTAGAGACGTAAGGGGGCTGATCCTCTTGGTAATTGGCAGTTCTCTCAAGAAACCCACTTTGTGGTTGCCTGTATCGCTGTTTCTGTAAGAATCTTCCTATTGGGCTACAGTCGTCTGAGCCTGAGGCTGGGTGCTAACTCCAGTTGATAACAGAAGGCCGACTGCCAGCCCTTCCCGTTTCTTTGGTCCTTTCCCGTATGCTTCGCGCCTCGTCTCGTGTTTCGTTTGAGGAGCCGTTGACCGCTGACAGTCCTGCCCAGAAAACAGCACAGGCTCTCCGTTCTCTCCGGCGTCCTTTGATATGTTGGCCCGATTCTCGTGTTCTTCGATATCCCTGTTGTGGATAGCCGTTGTTGATCTTTCTGAGAACCTAGAAACTGACAGCTTAGTTTTAGACAGAAAACAGTTACCATCCCGGCTTCTTTCCGTTTCGTATGTGCTCTTGTTCAAGCCCACATCAGTCTTGAACATCAAGACTCATTAAAGGTGATATCTAGATTATCACAGCGGTCAAGCTCGTCTCTCCTCCTCTTTCTGAGTAGCTACCGGGCTCTCTTTGCGTGGGAAGACTTACCCTAACATCGTGGCTGGGACAGAAATAACCAACATCAGCGACCAAACCCGTTGTTGTTATTTGCTTTCGGTTGACTTTGTCCCGGTATGTTCATGCCCTTTGTTGTCCCAGGAGTCAATGACGAGGGTAGGGGCATCATGTTCCCCAACTGGGCTCAAGAATGCCTGTCTCCTGATGTGTTTGGGGGAAGTAAAGCGAGGAAACTTCAGGGGCACTCCATTCAAAGATCGAAATGCTGATAATACCTGTAACACAGATATTTAACCCAGTGTCTTTGTAAGTCATGCGCACGTCAGAAGACAGGGACAAAAACTAACATGTTGGTGCTTAGCTTTTTTTTTTTATAAAAAATAGAAGTCAAATGCCCGCCCGTGAGCATTTTTTGTTGTTGGCCCAGATGCTCCCTCGCGAGAGCATGGCTTAGGATGTTGGTGGTTGTGAGTCGGAAGCTTGGTAAGTTGCATCCCGTTCAATCATTTGCAAAGTGATTTTGCGTTCTTTTATTTCTTTTTGGTGATGCTATGTGGTGTTGATATCGATCAAGGCTTGTTGTATGATGCTGAAAGACTGACATGACACTCTGATATCCCTAGCCCACAAGCTTTTCTGCCGCTTGTTTCTGTCCCTGGTTGAGGGCAGAGACCGGTTCCTGGAGAGAACCCAGGCTCGACTGTAAGTATATCTGAAGCATGGTTGAACATAGCATGCATGGTGGCTTCGAGCTGGGTTTATGCTAACCTTTGATGATATGGAGATGGGGGTATGGGGAGTATGCAGGTGGAGGATGCGGAGTTGGAGGACGTCCGTGCCGGCATTGAAGCCGTGGACATCGATGGTAAGATGGGGTTTTGTGGGAGTTCTGGTCTGCGTGCCCTTTCATGGACTAATATGAATAACCCACTCTTTCTTTGGGGTTGTTGAGGCTGATTCCCACTGCGGATTTTGTGCTCGGATTTATTGTAAATTTGTGCAGTCAATTACCACCTACCTAAGTCTTGCATGCACTTGGGTGATATTTCAATGCAGGGAAATCTTGAACAAATCAAGGATTTTATCTAGGAGCTACCTCTTTGCAGTGCGGATTTGGATCATCAAAGATTTGCAAGGTATCAGGTAGACTGACCTCTCCACAACATCTTCGCCCTTTTTCTTTCCCAATTGCCCACAGCAAACAATTTGATCAACATATTTTCGACGACCTTGGGCAGGAAGCCCCAGTTCTTAGATCCAATCAACCCTGCTACCTATACCAAAGTTGTATTGTATCACCTTAACCTTGACAGGGTTGGAATTCTTCGAGTTTCAGCTCCAATCGGGACTCTGGACTTCTGTATCAGCAAAGCAAGCAACGCACATTTATTATGTTGACACCCAATATGTAAAGATTCCCAGGTGAAATAGAGCGTCTTCCTCGTCGCCACTCCCCTTTGACTGAATTATGGTGAAAAGTAGTGCAGCACTCTACTACCAATATCAACTGCCCCAGCGGCGAATATTAGAATCAGTGGGAACGGACATTACGATAAGGTATGGCGACATCGGACGCAACCACCAGTGTCATTTCCACTACCGAAGAACTCCAGGCCTTTATCTCTTCTATTCCCCCCTCCAGCGAGCTGTACCTCGATCTCGAAGGCAAAAGCCTGTCCCGCCATGGAACCATCTCCATCATTACGATATTACTTCATCCGGAGGGATTAATTGGACTTGTCGACGTTCAACTCGTGGAAAACGCGTCTCGGACCGGTGACAAGACATATCTCAATGGCTTGGAAAAGGCTATTCGACTCGATCTCAAATTGGAGTTTGCCGATCTCAACCGTTGGACCAGATCAACAAGGAGATAACAGGCCTGATGTCTTCTAGCATTTTTGCAGTTTGACCACTGGAGGCCAAAACAGTTCAGTACTGCATCAATAGCGTTATATCCACCTCCCCTCCTTATACGATACGTACCTCATAAAGATCAGCCTTCAGTGGTTAGCAAAGGTGAAGGAGGAGAGCTCTCGGGGGGTCGATGAGGCTCATGGTCTTGGGTATGACCCTTAATCGCCTATGAAGGCACGGAGGCCACGGGGATCAGGGATAGACCAGGCCCATTTGACTTTGGATGAGCAGTTTGACAGAGAGATGTTCGGATCTGACGACGAGGATTACCCCGATTACGCTGAAGATGACGAGCGCACAAGCTGCAGGGATACCCTTGATGATATAGATTACTATTTGTATTACTCTAACTGATTTGACAAGAGGTCTCAGGTTTCGTTTGCGGAGGATGGCCGGAGTGGCCGTTGGAATCAAATATGAGGTGTCCAGTAGCTCTAATCTAGCGTTTTTGTTCGGTGTTTCTTCGTCTCTCGCCCTGGTTCTGCAACCTGAGCTTCCACACCCAATGCTGTCACCGGCATGACAGGTGACAAACCAGCCAGATAGCTGGAGCGACTCCCGTTCTTGCTCCTTCCTGTGCCTTATAATGACCAAACAGGACACAGCTTCCATCAAGAACCAACACTGTGTTTGCCAAGTGGTTTGGGTGCTCCCTTCGAGCCCCACCACTTGTCAAAGGCGTTCTGGGGTTCGATTCCCGGAGTGTGATTCTTGTCCATGGCAAAATAGCTACATAAATGAGCGGGGCCAATTCTCTGGCTGCCGACGGCGGCGCCCATGTGTATGGGAGTGTTACATAGCCTTGCGAGACTGGGGGATCTTGCTGGACTGGGGGCAGTTCAACAACGTAATTTCTTTTTTTGCCTCTCGATATTTTGCTCTCTTCTTTACTCTGCCGCCTCGAGAGTTCCTCCACCAGCACCTCTCCGTATCACCCCAGCGCTTCTCGTCAAACAATCATTTGCACTGTAAACATGCTAATGACTGCACCCGCCTGCCAAACGCAGCGGCAAGCAACTAGCCTTTCCACGTTTGCAACATATCCTACCCGATCGAGCTTTAGAAGCCTTCGGCACCGTCGCCATCACAATCATGGTGGTGACGCCCCAGATCGCCAACTCCACAAACAAGGCTGAGTGAGATCTCCACCCCCGCGAAACCCACCCACTGCCCCAATGACCCGCCGCGCTTGTGCGCCTCCACTAACTGCTTGTTTTGACTTCACTCAAGTTCTTACATTCCCATCAGCACGACAGCTCATCGCTAATGATTCCAACGTTACAGGCAGCCACCGCCAGAATAAAAGCTGTCTGCCATCATTGGTATTGCAATTGATCGCATTATATACACCCATCTCATCGCCTTCTACGTCATAACAGGACTCCGCTACTCCCCATCGACCGACTGCACCCATTCCGACATGAGATCCTCATAATCCTCCGGCCCATACGGCTCTGTTGCCTCTTTTAACCACCCCGCCTTCCGATGAACTTTCAAACCCATATCCCCCACCATCAAATCCAAGTACGGCACCGCGTCAAACACAAAGTCCGGCAGCAGCGCGCCCTTCCCGGCCGGATACCTCCATTTGCCAAACCGAGCATGCAGTACCGTCTCGTGCTGAACCTCTTCCAGCGTCTTGGCCCTCCCTTCCCGATCCCTCTTCCCATCAACCGGCGGAATCGTCCTCACAGGCAGCTGGTCAGCAAAATACGCCGAGATCCACAACCCCTGGATATGCGCCATGATCATGGTGCTGAAGTTCATGCAGATACCCGCAAAGGCAATGTCTCTTGTCTGCATGAACCTTGCTGAGGGTGGCACCATAAACCGGTACAGCGTCCATGGGGTCAGAGGAGTCGAAGGGTTGATCTTGTCTGTCGTTGACAGACCCTTTGTTCCAAGGAGTGGCTTCAGGTTAGGGTTTTGAACTGGCTGATCCTTCAATCGCGGAAATTTACCGAGAATTTCCTTGTCAGCCCTTTCGACGGCTTCCTTGGTGAACAGCTTTGCCTTGCTTGGTGTATGAGGCAGCCCAATGTCTAGGTCGATTCCCTCGGGGAGAAACTTGACCGGTGGTACGTGCTTCCAGCCAGTCACACAGCACAGGGCATCAGCCGGAAGGTCTGTACCGTTGGATAGGTGGACCGTTTTGTGGGACAGGCCGGTGATGTCTGCAATGTGAACTTTGACGGTGCCTTTGGTCAAAAGGTCCCAGAAGCTGGTGGGGTAATTGTAAATGGAAAAGGACGAAGCGGTGAACATGGGGTGGCTCCAGGGCTTGATCTTCTTGAGCTCGGGGTGGGAGTCGTATTTGTTGAGCGTGATGACGTCGTTGCCGAGGACGGACCAGAAGACGTTCGTGATGGCGCGGCCGAGGGCGGTGCCGTGGTAAAAGTTGCGGAGCGTGTTGTACCCGTCGGCGAAGCCCCAGATGCAAGGGCTGAACCAGGTGAGCATGCGGGTGTCTGGGGGTTGCGACGTTAGTACGATGATGCACAAGAGGGGTGTGGTTGGTCGAAGACACATACTGACCAGCTTCTCTAGCCACTTCTTCAATGGTGTCACGTAGGGTGGTGCCATCCACACAGCACCATGGCCGCTTTCTCGGATCACCCAGTCCACGTGGATACCCTTCTTACCGTACGCATAGACTGCATCCCAAGCCGATTTACTCCCACCGAAAACCGTCACCTTATGAGTGGTTTCGAGGGTATCGACATGCTGAAGGAAATCAGCACCATGGAACAAAGGCGCGCTAAACTCCTCTTGTCCATCAATATGAGGCAAAAACGGCTCAGAAGTCAACCCGGTAGCGACAATGAGCTTCTTTGCAAAGATCCTGCTCGTCTCGTCGTCATGCTCTACTGTCAGGGTCCAACCACCGTCCAGTCCATTCTGGTGTTCAGCAGTCACAACCTTATGACGGAAGCGGATTTTATCCGCGATGCCAAACTTCTCAGCATAGGCTTTCAGGTACTCGTGCACGACAACGCCTGGGATGTGGTCTCCTGGCTTCACACCGAATTGCTCGGTGGTCATCGGAAAGTCAGGGAACTGATATGTCCCAAGCATGTTGTTTGTTCGGAGCTCGGGGTAGAGCCGGCTATTGGCCCAAACACCGCCGACGCTCTCTTTGTCGTCGAGTAGGGCGAGAGTCTTGCCATTGTTGAGCTGGTGGTAGGTCTTTGCAGCGGAGATTCCGGCGATGCCTATGCAATGCAGTTAGTTCCGGGTTGCGACACGCAGGGCGGGTGGTGGCATACCTGCGCCGATGACCACGAGGTCGAGGGTTTCCATGGCGGAGGATTTGAGTTGCCCGTTGAGGTACTCGGTGAAGGACGGTGGGTGTTTGCTTCGAAGGCTGTTCCCTGAGCGCAGCAATGGTTGGAGGTATGACCTCTTTGACCCTCGGACAACTCGGGCCCTGAATGCAGGTACGTCCGCTCCAAGTCAAAAAGGAATGTTTCTTACTGTCTCAACGGAGGGTATGTGCAGTGCCGTGATCTGATTATGGCAATTGCAAGTTGAAGCCCTTCTTCATTGCTGACCCCGCTCACTGAAGATTTCTTTTTTTTCAGGAACAAAATCACCGAGGGGCACGCTGCTGATGTGTGATCAAGGGAGCTGGTCCCGCGGTCTCGGCGCATGCCCTTGAATTGGGACATATGTCCCCTGTTCTTTTATCAGGAGGGTTGCAGTCGGATCCCAGATGGGATGCCAGGCAAAGAACCAAACTGCATGTTCGGCCGTGCTTACAATGCATCCGATAGGCAGAGGCGAAACTCTCTTCCCTATTCACCTTGTCGATTTTCCATTCTGACCAACGAGAGGCATTAGAGAACGTGGGGAAGCTGACTGTGTCGCGCTGAGGGGCTTGATGCCAAGGCCAACATTCCATTGAGCTGTGAACCGCTTTGCGCCTGAACTTGGCTGCGATCGGCGGGGTGCAACCCCCCCTTTTTTGAGGTTGTTTCAGGGGTTCATCGTGGTTGATCCTTGGGCCTGGCCAGACTCTGAGTCTTGTAGTTTGTGGGGGATACCTTATCATGGTGTGGGGATGCTATCAAGGTGCGTACAGTAAAGGTTGTCATGAGCTGCCAAAATGCATTGTCAGCTTGCTGCGGAGATTTCTTGAGGCTGGAACCAATAGCCTTCTCGTCGCATTCGATAGCGCATGTAGTGTCACAACCGGGAGGCTCTTGGGGGAGAGGGGGGTTGGGGGTCAGCAATGGAGAGTTGCCATATCATTGCAGGTGAGCAAACACATCATAAAGTAATGCATGGTATCTTACTGTGCTACCGTTGAAACCGATATCGCCCCTTCAGGACTCTAGGGATTATCAAGGACAGCAAAATTTTGGCATCAAGGCCACCGTGCCAGCATCAGACACATGGAGAATCCTGTCAGGGCAATGATGACGTGCATCACTGACTGCTTTCAGTCCAACACCCACCATCCAGTAAATTCTTCCTTTCTTTTTACGTGGGGGGGCTAACGGCGGCGGGCGTTGTGTGGGGTTGTTTACGACATTCTACACAAAGAGTGACGAGATTGGTGATGAAATCTGAAGAAAAGAAAAGGGAAAGATGCCGGTCAATGTCATAGCAGACAAAGAAAGACCTGAGCGGTCCGTCCGTCCACAAGCACGTGGGTTTTAGATCTCTTCAATTGATCAAGTCAAAGAAATGCTCTTCCCTTCGGTGCTGCCGATGAAGAGTACTGTACCTCTCCGTCCCCACGTGGCCGTTCGGCTCAACCCGTTGTGTTGAAGATACCCCTCTCAACACTTCAGCAGTTGCTCCATGGAGATATTCTCGCTCGATTTTAATCCCCTCCCGGTGCAACACCTCCGTCGGCCTACCTTCCCATCCCATCCCGGAGCCTCGTCGGAGATTTTCTTTTTCTTTAACGGCACACTGCAGCCACTGGTTCGCTCAGCTGAGCGGGTTTGCTGCTGTGAAACCGGATCACTTTACCACGTGCAGCCAGGACGAACATATTTAATGTTATAACCAAGGGAAACTTGCATGCGCCCGAAGAGAGAAGGGAATTGCTTTTTCTTTTCTTGGTGGTATTTCTACCCGTCAATGTGATCTGCGGTGACGAGTTTCACAAACGGTTGGCAGCAGGAGGGGAGTAGGGGATTGCCAGTGGTCAGCCAATGCAACGGGCCCCCTTTTTTGGATTGCCAGGGGGTTTGGGGTGGTCAGCAGTGGAATGATATGATCGGATTTCGGGGGGGGGGGGTGGGGGGGGTGGGCTTGATGTAATTAGGTAGATATGCTGCTTGCCTGATGCTGTCCTACGGGGTGGATGCTGTATACACTTCGCTCCTCTGGCCGCCCGCGCTTTGTTTCTCCTGAGGCTTCTTGTGTTCCCATCGGAAGCATGGTGCGCAAGAACGGGGTGTTATCTACCTACATTGGTTTCCTTTAAAGAAGAAGACGCCTCGGGTACCTTAATCTGCTTTTGCTTTTCCGAGCCGGGGGCGTCCTGCTGGAAGTTTCTTTATCGTTCTGGACTTTGTTGTATTTTTAACTTGTGGGCTTCTGTCTGGCGGGTGGTGTTGATGAGGTCATCTTTTCTTCATGAAGGTTAAAAAGACGGAATCTGCCGTTTTTTATCTCTCCTTCGAGGTCTTAGCGACCTTATTGGGAAATATTGCACGCCCCCTTTCCTTCCCACGTGGGCCAAGATCGATATATCGACCTTACCTACCGAGCGCTTTGACGGACAGTGGTGCCAGATTCACCATGGAGGCGTTTATTATTGAAGCGTTTACCTTGTTGGGAGTTGCGTTGGTGGTTGTTGGGATGAGGACGTATGTTAGGTTGACGACTGTGGGGATTAAGGGGTTTCAGGCGGATGATTATTTAATGTTGGTTGCTGCGGTGAGTTTGTTCTTCTTGGAGATGTGATGATGGGGATGGGGAGAGTTGGGGACTGATCACCTGTGTTGTGGGATAGGGCGCGTATACCGTGGAAACATATCTTGCGTACTCGGTGGGTGCGTTATGGAAGGGGTTGGCGAATAATGCGATGACGGATGAGCAGAGACGTCTGCTTGATCCGAACAGTGAGGAGTTTAGGTTGAGGTATGTTCTGACTACATCACGGCCTGCTGGAGTGTGGTAGCTCATGATTGGACTGCAGGGTCAACGGGTCCAAAACTCAGGTTGCTGGGTGGTCGACGTACACATTTCTTCTGTGGACGATCAAGGCGGCGATATGCACCTTCTATCTTCGCCTGACGGTGGGTGACAGACCAGCCACTGTATCATCACGATGACTGCTTGCTGATACCGGCGTAGGAAGGGTTGGAATATCGCAAGCGCATCTTCACGGGCTTCGTGTTGATCTTCACCACCTGGGTTGCCGTCCTCCTGTCAATATTGCTGGGCTGCCGTCCTCTCGAGAGGAATTGGCAAATCTATCCAAATCCCGGCAGCAAGTCTCCAATCTGTTGTACCCAAAACACCGAATGCTAACGCCATGTCAGATCACTGTCAACCGGCCATCTCCAACATTGACATCTTTGTAACTCTTGGGTTGAATGTCTCCACAGACATTTACCTCATGAGCATTCCCATACCCATGCTATGGCGTGCTACCATGAAACCGATGAAAAAGATTGGGCTCATTGTGTTGTTTTCTGGTGGAGCATTTGTGACGGTGGCAGGAGTGTTGCGATGTATCCTGATTGTTACAGTGAGTTATACAGAACGTCAGTGCAAAAAAAGAGACAGTAACTGACCTGGGGTGTTGCAGGATCCCATCAACGGCGCTCAACAAGCAGGTTCCTGGGCCGTCCGGGAGACGTTTGTGGCTGTGGTGACTTCCAATCTTCCCATGTGTGTTCCCCTAATTAACAGATGGGGTCGACCAATTTTGGGAAGCCTAAAGTCCCTCAAGTCAACAACGGGTAGGATGACACGTTCTGGCCGTTCAGATCCGAAGCATGGAGCGTTCAGGCTTGAGGATAAGAACCCGAGACGTGGAATGGGGCCGAGGAGTGTCAATCCTATTACTGAGCTTACGATATCCGAGACGGAGCTGGCTGAGATTCAGCACCAGGAGTATTTTTGGAATCCCAATAAGGGTCGTCACGACCCAGAGAGCGGACTGGATGGTGAGGGTACGAGCCCAGGTGGGTTGATCTGGAAGCAGACATCCCTCCAAGTGTCGGAGTCGAGAAATTACCATGGTCATGGTGTGGATGAGATTGACTTTGGGGATTATTATCTTGTGGAGCAAGCAAAGAAGAGCGCCGAGATCATGGCCACTTCGCCGACTGGAAGGAGTTGGAAGACTTCGAATAACAACCGCCAGGATCGACGATCACCGTGAATAGCAGCATGATGTCGACACTGCCGTGAATACTGAGGAAGTGGGGTTCATGTTTATTGTGGTCATTCCACAATAGAGGGACAATAGTGAATAGAGCGCACTAAAAAGTGCATTGTCGAGCTGCCAGTATTGGGCCGTGGTCACAACAATGGCAGGAGCGCTGGGGAAGCCCACCCACCTTTTTCTTAAGACTTGCTTGGATTTCTCCTTTGAGTTTTTTTTCTCTTGCACTTGACATCACGATATCCCAGCAAACCTCATTTTGAACGTTTGCAAACGAAATTTGAAACAGCAGAAATGTCGTCGTCGAATGCTTTCCTCGCCACCTCGCGCGCCCCCGGTCGCCCTCACACACTCGATTGGCACCCGGGTGCGTGGTGGTTTGCGGCTGGAGTTGTAAGTTTTTCACCCAAGCTACTGACATCTTCGACATGATTGTCGCTCTGTGCCTTGGACTGTTTGATCTTTCAGTTTCAGCCCACCCCAATCCATCACATTCACCACACAATCTTCCCTTGTTCTTCCCTAACCTGGGATCACTAACAAGTCTTGAATGCCAGAACCCCGATCATACTGACCTGGCCCGGGCCAAAGAGAACGCGGAGAGGGTGCAGAGGGAGAGGGTGGAGGTTATGAGGGCGAATCCCTGCCCCCAGGGACTCCTTTGTGAAGTTGCTTCGGGACGAAGATTGTAAGTTTCCCCACACATTTTTGACTCTGGCTTTTTTCTCTTGTTACTTTTCTTTTTCTTTTTAAAAAGAAACTCTAATATTTTTAGGGGAACGAGTCTTGCCCGCACGCGTGAGCCCTCCCGCGACGCCTGTCCGCGCATTTGTCAGCAGCTCGCCCGAGCGCAAGACGGGCGTGGCCAAGCCCAAAGTTGCCGTTCGTGAGCGCCAGGGGGGTAGTCCTGCTGGGATGGTTTTGGGAAATGTTGGGATGAAGGAGAAGGTTGGGAGGTTGGGGGTGGACTGGTTGAGGCAGCGGAGGGGTGGGTCCAATGCTGTAACGGGCACAGATTGGATTGGGGTGTTCAAGCAGTTGGTGGAGTGGGTGGTTGGCGAGGTGGGCGATAAACTCACTGTTGCTGGGTTTATGGTGTTTTTCGCGCTGTTGTGGGCCGTGGTCATGACGGTGGTGTGGATGGTGCAGGCGGTTGGCCAAATATGGCATACCTGGTATGGGCAGCAGAAGATTGTAGTCTTGGAGGAGGTTGATTCCGAGGGCAGGGATCGCCACAGACCGGCTTTCCTTGATATCAATGTGGAGGAGATGGCTGGGAGTTTGCTTGGGAAGCGGAGGGAGAAGGGCACCGGTGTTGTTGGGGCCGAGGCTGAAGATATCGAGGCGTTTAGCGGACGGCTCAAATCTTTCGCTACTAAGCATCCGGGTCGTCGTGGGAGGAGCTCGCCATAGGCTTTATGCCTTTCCCAACACCCAACAGGCGTCATCACTAACCGAGTGGGCATTATTGAAACTCGGCGAGGCGCAGACAAATGCAAACGACACCATTGGCGGGCATGATCAGCATCCGATTGCGCATTATCGAAGGCTGGGTCAGCGTTGATGCATTGGAGGTTATTTTGAAAGTCCTGTCCGCGACCGCAAGAGGCATACGGGCCATCCAAGTGGGCATTATCGAAACTTGGACCGGCGTTTTGAAGACCCAAGCGGGCATTATCGAAGCTTGGGCGGGCGTTTAGAGTGTATTGGGAGGTCTTTAGTCATTGGAAGAAGGAGTATGGGCCGTTCAAGTGGGCATCATCGGAACTTGGATGGGCGTGGGAGACCTGGGCCGGCGTCATCAAGCTCGGGCATGCATCTGCACATGACTTCGTCACCTCTCTGGATCGTCAGGACATTATCTATCGTTGGGCTAGGGATGCGTTGGAACATTTTAAAGGTCTGTGACGCAGGTTGCTAGGGGCATATCGGGTTATAAAAGGTGTTCAGGAGGTTGCTTTATGGGTAGATGGATACCAGCCAGCTCTTTTGTGTTGTTTATTGGGCGTATATATATATTACGGGATGCATTTGTTTAGATGATCTTTGGAGATACCGCAGAGAACCCGTCTCCCCCACAGAACGCTTGAAGACTGCCAGCAATATATCGCTTTGCCCGAAGTGAGACTATTCCCAATGACGTGATACCAGTCCCCCCGCATTTGCCCCTTTTGCTCCGCGCTATGCCCGCCAAGCCGTAACGTTGTGACACACGGCTCTTTATCTGACGCGCCCTTTGCTGAACTCGAGCAGAATGCTCACCTAACGCAAACGGTGTTTATCTTCCTGTTTGAGCCGCTTGCGTAATTCATCGTCGTTTCCTGGGCTCGATATAATAAGGCCTGCTAGAAATCGGCCCATACACCGCTGAGCATCACCAAACCCTCACCAACATCAACATCAGCAATCATGGCCTCCCCAGACAAATCCCAAGAGCAAGGAAAAGGCTTCACGCTCTCGTGCGAATGCGGCTACATAACTATGACGACCCCCTCCCGCACCCCCTCCGGCATGGCACATTGCCACTGCCGAACATGTCAAAAACAATCAGGCTCGGCGTTTGGAACCTCTGTTTATTACCCCACCGACCAAGTCTTTCCCTTACCCGTGGACTTGGAGGCGAAGTTGTCAGTGTTTGAGCACGGGACTGACAGCGGGAACACAATGAGATGTTATTTCTGTCCCAAGTGCGGCGTGAGGATTATGCACCAGGGAATTCTGCCAGATGGGAGCTGGAGGGAGATGATGAGCTTCAAGGCGGGGACGTTTGATGACTGGCCTGAGGAAGGAGGGCTGAATTGGGAGGGGATGGGGGCGAGGCACATCTGGACGAGGAGTGCTAGGATGAATCTTTGTGGGAATTGGGAGGCCTGGGAGAAGTATCCGGATGATATGGTGGATAAGAAGAAGGGGGAGGGGGAGGGGGAGGAGAAGAAGGCGTAAGGTTGGGGGGTTGGCGGAGAGGGTTAGGGGTAGGGTTGGGCGAGATTGGGTCAGATGTACTCTGGCTTGCTGACAATGCGTACGATGTTTAATCTATCAACGAACCCTTATGTTATGTAATCGCATTAAAGCAGAAAAGTGAGGTGCCTGTGACTCAGATACCACAATGTCATCCTCAAAGTCATGGGTGTCGTCATTCAGGAACAGTCAGACCCTGAAAGCCAATTGAGTGGGGCAGTTATGCACGCCAAACTTTGTGCCTGGGCAGAACCCTCGTCAGAGTGGCCCAATTTCCAGACGGCGCCTTCTTTCTCCAGACCATGCGACCGTTGCAGCAGCTTTCCCGATCTTCGTTCAACGTCCTTCGTTCACGCTTTGTACATACAATGGCTCCAGGTCAGTTCCTCTCCTCGTCTTCTTGCCCTGATAGCGCTGAACCCGGCCTTCCGCGTTTTCTGCCCCGCCATTTCCGAACCATCCGAAATCTCGAGGGGCATGCGCACCTTGACGAACACCGCTGATGTTCCTCGACAAACAGTCCCTGATTCTCGTCCTATCGTTATCTCCGGCCCCTCCGGCGTCGGAAAGGGAACTCTCTACGGCCGCTTGTTCCAAGTATGACCTACCCTACCCACGCGCAACAGTTTCCCAGCACGAGACCACGAGACCGACGATGTTGACATGACCCGTCTACTCAGAACCACCCCGACACATTCACTCTTTCCGTTTCGCACACCACACGTGGCCCCCGCCCCGGTGAGACCGATGGTGTCCACTACCACTTCGTAACAAAGGAGGCGTTCGAGGCGCTCAAGGCAGCTGATGGGTTCGTCGAGAGGTAACACGCCCGCCGCACAAAGATCTACACAGAGAGGAGGAAGAAAGCTGACTAATGCCTTCGGAATAGCGCCAAGTTTGGCGACAACTACTACGGTACCTCAAAGCAGACGATCGAAGAGCAAAAGGCCAAGGGCAAGGTCACCGTGCTTGATATCGAGGTCGAAGGCGTGAAGCAGATCCAGGCGCAAAACTACCCCGCGCGGTATGTCTTCATTGCGCCGCCTAACGAGCAGGCGCTGGAGCAGAGACTGAGAGGGAGAGGCACCGAGAGCGAGGAGAGCATCCAGAAGAGGCTAAAGCAGGCCAAGGTTGAGCTCGAGTATGCCAAAGTGCCGGGAGTGCATGAGAAGATCATTGTCAACGATGTAGGTTCAGGGTGTGAGTCTGTCTTGGTTGCAAAGAGAGGTTCTAACGTTCTGGGTGTCTAGGATCTGGAAAAGGCGTACAAGGAGCTGGAGGAGTTTGTCTTTGCGGAATCCAAGGCGTAAGGAAGGTTTGGAGTTGGAGTTGGTTGGAGTTGTATAGATGGAATCCTTCAACCTCGTCGTCAATTTCGAACGCTAGCATCCAAGTCCATGTGCTCATTCCAGAAGAAGGTCGCCACTGTTTGACAATGCGGCTGACTACGAGGCAGTTGAAGAGGTGCAGGGGACTTGGATCATCTGTCGTCTTGACCTGCGATTCCGCCTTTTTGCATGTTCAATTCGGTGTCTTTTCGTCTGAACCTACGAGCCGTACCCCATGACAGACTGGTTGCCGCCCTTCCGCTATTCCTTTCGCTTTCCCTCCTCTGTTTATACTTTGACTGGACCTCCTCCCTCTGCTTCGACGTGGCCAACTCGAAATGCTTCTCTGAAGACGAACCACCACGGAGCACCCGCCATCAACACAATCAACGATGGACGGAACATCTACAAAAGACGATGCCCTCTCCGGTATGGTTGACATTTTGTCTCTCGCCATGGACAACACATCTTTCAGCTCTACCACTAAACCAACCGCGACCTTTGAGCTGTTCAGTCAATTCCCCGCCGAGATACAGTGGTGCGTCTTCGAACAATTGCTCGACCTAGAAGGCCTAGGACGTGGCCCAGCAGTGCACTTCCTAACCGGTTTCCCCAGAACGTTGGCAAAGGCACTGTTCAGCTCTGACCCAGACGAGAGGATGGATACAGGGCTCAGGCATAACTTTGCACAGGGCATCGACTTTGTAACTCATGATACCATGAGCCTTCTCGGAAGTTTCAAGCGCACAGATCGGCGCGGACGAGAGTATATCCCAAACGCCATCCCTCATCACATTCGTCTCCCGCAAATTGCCCAAACATGTTCGCTCGCAACGCGTGTAGTCCGAACTCACCAACAAAACAAGACGCCAGTTGGCCTGCACGGTGGCAGGTCTATTCTCGTCAACGAAGAGGATGACTTGTTCTATTTCGACATCCTCGTCCTGTCAAAGAAGCCCCGCTCAGACCGTGTTTTGCATCTCAGATCGGCGAACACCATCAACGAAGAGCTGACGGACTGTCTGATAAGTCCGGTCCCCATGGTTCATGGTGCAGATCTTCTCAAGGGCGTCCGCCGCTTGGCTGTGCCGGGCTGGGTGTCAAAGCTGACCGATGGCGGGTGTCTAGGGTGGCATTTCCAGCCGAAACGGCAACGTGATCTGGTGGATTACATTGATAGCTCTTGCTCGGAAAGCGATTCGGAAGATTACGATTCCAGCGATTGGCTTAAGAAGGTGCCCTGTGACAGGTGCGGTCGCGTTATGGGAGGACATTTCAAGGTCACCTGGCCGGAGGAATACGTACTACTGGCTGCCGCTTGGCTTCCTGCCCTCCAAAGCATACACTATGTTGTTCGTAACGAGATTCCACCGCCGGGTTCACTCGGCTCTGATTACGCCCCCTGGCGGGCCCTGGCAGGTCCGAGCCCGCAAGAACCAGCCTTGGTGTTCGGAGATAGTTGGGTGACGACCGCTACAGCAATGTACCGACATAGAGGAAATCGCAAAAGCTCACGATTCAGCACAGTGGGGGCTGAGCCTCCACAAACCTTTCAGTCTATCGGAGGATCCTTGGTCGAGCTGTTTGCTCCTATTGACTTCCACGTCTTGCTTCACGCTTTCGTCACAGTGCCATTTTTCGATCTGGATTGGGCAGCATCGTTTCCTATGGACAGTCAGCTTCTCAAGGTGTGGAAAGACAAAATTCCCCATCTGAGCTTCAGATACCTCAGATGGGTGCCAGAGGGGTCGGACTTACTTCCTTGGAAGACGGATCTGAAGCCGCATGGTACACCCAAGAAGAGGCGACAATGAAAGCGTCGATAGGCTGTGGATTAGAGATCGAGGGATCGTCGTATGGATTGAAGGGGGAGATGTCAATCTTCCGGCCCTGGTGGCTTGTACTAACTTGGGAAGAGTATGATTAATGGGGTTTGCTGGAGCATTGCAGGTGGGGTTGAAGATGGCCGCGGCATAGAAATAGACAGGGTTTCAATGATTAAGTCTCCAGCAAACTTTGCCATCGAATTTCTCCCCTCCACTTGAGAAAGCCTTCTCTTTTCATCAAAGCTGAAGGCCTTGGTGTCTGGTCCGCATTTAACTAACCCCAAGGCAAGTTATGCATACAATATGGTACCACAATAAGAGAAAGCCTGTCTCAAAGTCCACTCGTATGGAAGTTGCGGAGGAGACTTGCAGTCGGACTAATATCAATGCCTTCTCCATAGCCGACACACTATCATCTTTCCATGTCACTTTCCACGTTTACTTTGCAGGCTCTGGTCGGCTCGGTGTGTGGGCTCGGTTTGTGGGCTCGGAGTGTGTTTTCGCCGTATTTTCGCAAAACCAAGAGTGATGCGAAGGCGGTGGCCTCCAGTGGTAGTAACCCTCCACAACGCGTACCAACTGTCTTCTCTTTTTCGAAACTGCAATATCTTGTTCGTATTACCAGTAGAGAGATCACCGGAGGAGCCATTCTTTCTGACCATTCACTTGTGTGTTATTAATCAGCCTCAAGGAAAGCCCCGCCGTTCAACCGAGTAGCATAACGGAGATGTTCGGTGGAAGATGGATCTGAAACGGTGGGTGGAGAAGAAGATTGATGGTTAATTTTGCATTTGGCGGAGTTCATATTTTGCACAAACAGCGTGTCTATACCGGGGTACTTTGAGCATCGTGGACTTGGGATGTCAGCGGTCAGGAAATATACCTAGACAACATGGCAAACGATCATTCCTGAGATGACCACGTCATCCGCCCCCAGTTTCCGCCCTTTCTGGTGCAATATGTTCGTTTATCCGGAAAGCATTCGACAGTTGACATGACAATGGATCACATGATGTCTCCACGTGGTAGGTAGCCTACGACATTTTGCCGCAGTCTTCTTCCCACACTTGCGTTCATCAACCTCTGTGTTATCTGTCCTCGTCCTAAGCGACTTCCTACGAGGCGTTAGCAAACCCGAGGCCCAACACCAGCGTAGTTTCCTGAACCTACCTACTCTTTTGCTCTATGCCCGACGCCCGCCATTCCCATGGCTGTTTCTGGCTCAATCGACTCTTTTTCAGCCACCACGAGCAACAACAACCCCGACCCAGCTGAAGATGTTACTCCTCCTACCATCACGACCTTCGAATACTTCGTCAAACTCCCCCCTGACATACAGTTTTGCATGTTTGAGGAGCTCATAGCCATGAAAGGACTCTGGATGTCCCTACTATCCACTTCTTTGCTGCCTTTCTAACCAGTTTGTAGCCCTTGTTCAGTCAGCGAAAAGAGAAGAAGCATCAAGAGGCCACCGACGCCCTGTGCCAATTCTTCAACAATGTCCGTCGACCCGTCGCGCGATTCCTGTTCCTCACCCATCGCCGATTTCGAGATGGTATCCGGTTCAGAAAGTCTCTCCGAAAGCGAATACTTTTCATGACGTTCGACCAATATCAGAACATGGTGACACCCTCAGATCTCCCCTCCTGGTTTGGGTCTCGTTACTGTCAGTTGCAAGAAGTTGCAAGTGTATGTCTTACTGCGAAAAGACTTGTCGAAAGACTGCATCAGGCTCACCAAAGCACATTACCCTTTCACTTATACAATAACCAAACAGTTTTCGCGAATACCGAGAACGACATATTCCTCCTCGAGGTGTTAGTTCGCGCCTACGAGAATTACCCCGGAGACGTGGCCTGTGTAAGACAAGCACTTGTGATAGAGGATCACTTCGGAGACCTTTTCAGGATACCACCACTTGTGCTCCCTGGCTCTAACCTTCTCATTGGGGTTCGTCAGCTTGCTTTTCGCCTTTGGGCATATGAACAGGATGAGGGACCTGAGCCAGGTGAGACTCAATGCCGGGACTGGAGGTGCGTCCAGGTATCTTACGAGGAGGAATTCGCGACTATATCACTAAAAGGCGGCCCCGCCGTCTATTGGTGGGACAGTAACTCCAATGATTATGAGGCGACAGTGTGTTATAGCTGCTCTTAGCCCGCTGTTAACCACCATGCTTTCGGCTCCCGGCAGATAGAAGATCTGCTAGTCACCGCCTGCCTCCCTTCCCTGGAGTCGGTCAACATCATTGTTCATGACGACGAGAACGCTGAAGTCAATTTGCTGGACTCGGAAGATAACTATCCGTGGCGACTGCTCCCGTACCCGAACTCAGACGATAAGCATCCAACAGGGGAGCAAAAACACATATTCATCCCTGCGTCGCCTTCCTTTTTCAGCCGTCCGGAACTGGATCTCTGCCCCTGGATGCAGCAGGCACCTTTGAAAAGCTTCGGCTATTTTGGAGGATCAATGACTGAGTTGTTCCTTCACGACGAGACTTTTCGATGGATGCACACTCTTATGTGACGTCAGTTTTGCGGCATTGTATGGCGGGACGAAATTTTACTTGATGCCGATGCCAAAGGAGCAAGGAGAACAAGGGCCATTGGACTGCGGTTTCATTACCTACGACCTGTGACAGGAGAGTAAGGTGTACAGTCTCAATGAACCCAGTAAGTAATACGCAGCACGCGGAACACGGACATCCGAGACTGTTGCTCTGCGGCCGGGATCAACGTACTCCCGAAACGACAAAGGACTTGGAATTGAAGATCTTGGGTGTGGGGGGCCGGGGGGGGGGGAGACAGGTTTGACTGTTAACCATCACCACTTCTCTGACCAAGCCTCTGGGAATCATTGGGAGGAAGAATGTATGCCCGGAAAGGTACGCTGTTGGCGTGGTATAACGTGGGATTAATTTTGACACACTCTTGAACGCTGTTGCTTCAATACAATCCCATTGCCGTGTCACAGTGCATTGACTCAGAGATTACCTACACTCTCTGGTCAGTAGCTTGAATTCCATCCTTCGACGACCTCCTCTTCACCCCTTCCAGTTCCACATCGAGCACCTTGTCCACGTTCTTCTGAATCTTGTCCTGCATCTCCTTGCCCTCAAACATGAAGCTGAGTTCCTCAAGTGTGCGATTGTGTGTCTCAGGGAAGAGAAGATACACCGTAGCAATCTCGATCAGAATCCAGACGCAGTACACAATGTAGTACTTCCATCCAATGGCGTCTAACGCAATGGGGTTGACATATGTGTTGAAGAAGACCGCAAATCGGACCGTCAACTGCTCAACCGCGATACCCTTTGCGCGTTGTTGATAAGGGAAGATCTCAACCATGTACGTGTATGCCAGGGCGTTCCAACCAATGTTGTAGAACCTACCCCTAATGTCAGTCAAATCTCCCATGTCAGGATACAAAAATACTCACGGCGAATAAACAAAAATAAACACCAGCACCGGTATGGCCGCAGCGCTACTATTCTCAATCGTCGCCCTCGCGCTCGCAATAGTCCAAACAACATACACCACCGCCGTCCCAATCGTGCAAATCAGAAACATCCTCCTCCTCGGAAACCTCGGCGCGATCAACGCAATCGGCACAGCATTGATAAACCCCCAGCAAGTATTGCTCAGAATAACCTGCTGCACCGTCCTATTATCCGTAATGTTCACCAACGCCAGAATCTTCTTCATGTAGAAACTCAACAACCCATTCCCTGACCACTGCGTGAAAAACCCGACTACCGCTGCGAGGAGGAAACGACGTCTCATGGCAGCGTCACGGAAGACATCCCCCCACACAAACCGCGAGGCAAGTTCTTTCTCCGCCGCGATGGTAGATTGAATTTGCGCGTATTCCAATCTGACAAACTCGTCCCCGTCTTTACCCTCAGAGTGGTATTTTTGCAGAATGGCAAACGCTTCCTCACCGCGGTCTTGGCTGACGAGCCAGCGGGGTGACTCGGGGCACCAGTGCATGAAGCCGAGTTGGAACGCGCTCGGGACGAGTTGCAACAGGCTGGGGAGACGCCAGGCCCAGGTTGATTCCATTTGAAAGGTGCCGTAGGTTGTCCCTGCTGCGATGATGGCGCCGACGAACCAGGATGCGTTGAAGAGGGATGTCATTACCGCGCGTTCGTTGGCGTAGGAGAGTTCACCGATCATGGAGGAGGCGTTTACGATTGCGAAGGGGATGCCGAAGCCGAGGACCCAGCGGGAGGCGAGGAACATGTCGCTGTTGCGGGCGCCTGCTTGGAGGCCGGCGCCCATGCACATTATGAGGGAGGCCATGAGGATTGTGCGGCGGCGGCCGAGGTACTGGGAGATGGTGGGGATGAAGGGGATTGCCATGAGGGCGCCGAGGGAATACATTGCGTTGAGGAGGCCGAGGCGGGAGGAGGTTGGGTTGTCAAAGTCTATCGGGGGGTCACCGCGTCAGTGTAAGGGATGCGGAGAGGGGATAAGAGGTAACGTACAGTCAGTCCATGATTTGACAGCCTGGAGACTGTTCATCATCGAGCTGTCAAACCCAGAGGTCCATTCCACCCCGAGGCCAGTCGGCACAAGAATCAGATACAGAAAGCGAAGGTTGGGTTTCTTGTACCAGGGGATGTCATCCGCCTGCGCAATGCGGGTGAGCCGAGGGTCGGCATGTTCTTCTTTGGCGCCGATGATGGCCATCTTCGTGATGGTCGTTGCTGCTCTCTGTCTTGCTCTGCTGTGGTGAGGATATCCGGTAGAACGAAAACTTCACGGCAGGGTCATCAATTACTTATACCTCATCACCCCCAACAATCTCCAACTACCCGGCAGCCGGGTATGGTACATGCATTCCCCCCATCCTGCCGTATCATCTTCCCCTTCCTGATCAACAAGCGGATCCTCCACCATACGTTGCGAGCTCAAATCCTGCCTTGTAGGTAAGGCATCTTGCACCTCGATAACGTGACGATCCTACAGGTCGGGCATATTTTTGTTAGAGAACCGATCCCGCGAATCAAATCGCTAACTACCAAGTATCGCCTAAATGGCACCTATGTACCGACATGCCAAGTCAACTGTTTGGAGTTGTTTCCTCCGACGTATGCGGGGTTGGCTTGTCTGCCCTGCCGTGCCCGGCCGACGGCGGATTTTGGGGAACGCGGGAGGGTGACGGGATGCAACGGTGTTACGTGGGGACCGGGACAGGTGTGACCGAAGAGCAGGGGGTGGTTCAGGTGTCGGTGTTCGGAATAAGGAGCAATGCTGCTTAGTTAAGAAGGATATCAAAGGCTTTGTCATGCGAGAGGGTCAGTAAACAGAGGGAACAATGGAACGGGAGTGGATTAAAACATTAGTCTATTTTTGGGTTTTGCCTGGGTATCTTACTTTGTCTAGGTTATCTTGCCTCTATCATTATGGCAAGGTGAGATTTGAAATTAGTAGTAAGCAGCCACTGGCCCGCCAGTGATGCCTGAAGATTGTTTCTATGTGCATAGTACAGATATTAGTGTAGAGTTGGCGTGCTCACTTGCTACACCTGTGTTTTGCTGTTTGGGTCGCTGGCAAAGCGAAAGTCAAAGAACAGAGGATATACCCGAGCAAAGGCGGCCCTAAAATCCTCTTCTGTCTTGGCACCGGTGACCACGATCTTTCCGGTTGTAAAAATGAGAAGGGTTGGACAGGAGCGAGGTGTCCCATCTGCTCGATAGCCGAGATACTGCTTGAAAGACAAGCCTGGGAAAATCTCGGGGACAAAAGAGGCGCCAACAGTGACATACTTGTTGGCTAACCCCTCAAGTCTGATGTTGAAGCCAACATTGGCACTGCCAATGATATTCTGGACAGTGAAGTCGCGGAATTTCGGAGTGAAGCCACATTTCTGGAGGGCGTAAGTGTGTTTCTTAGCGGCAAGGCGAGCCAGGGCTTCGCTCTTGGCACCTGTGACAACCATTCTGCCCGTTGCGAAGATCAGTGCTGTCGTTCGTGGATCGCGGATGCGCATGATCACAGCATTGAAGCGACGCGGTCTGTATTCGACATTGCGGGCCCGTTGGGCTAGGTAGTTGAGGTCAATGCGACAGTCAAGGTTGACGGTGACGACGAAGTTTTGAAGTTTGGGAATGGGCCAGCCTGGAGGGTACTCGTGGGATTCGGTTTCTGGGATGATGTCTTGACGGCTGTCCATCTGGTTAGAGTCGGCCATTTTGAGAAGATCTGTTGTGCTGTTACCTTGTTATGTTGAAAGACTTACCGTATCTGGCGGCGCTTGGTGAATGAGTTAGTAGGAGGTAGCCAGTTTATGGAGGCAGACTGGGCGATGTTATATCTGATAGTCTTACTTCAAGACAAAGACTCCGACATCAAGACAATTAAAGGACAATGTCACTGTCGAACACAAAGGCCCTCTGTCCACACTGTGGGTCCAAGTATGACAATGCATTTGTTGAAATTTCGGTGGGCAGGTTTCGACCTTGAATTGTAGAGCAATATCGGAGAAGCCTTAGTTGGATAATTGCGGCGGTGTTTCGGGCAGGAGCTCGGGTAGGCATGCGACCTGTGATGTAAACGGGCACTTCGGAAACTCTGGAAAGCTGGAAAGGCATGAGGACGGGAACTGGAAAATGGAGCAGTGAGGATCAACTAAGCGGTGGCCCGAGCTTCGTGGCGTGCTCGCTAATCTCACTAATGCTAGCGCCCCCTGCTTCCAAGTTATGGGGCATCAATCGACGAACGAGCCACCGGAACACCCCGCCCGATTTGCCAACGTCTCCATGGACTCGACATCAAACATCATGCAGTTTTCAAAACTCTTGACAGAGGATGATTGAACCTAATAAAATCTTTTACCCACCGGCACCGCCTTGTTTTTCAATCTATGAAGGATCGCCAAAGAAGAACGAAATGACGTGCATGATTGCCGTCTAGCCAACCCTCTCGGGCTCGGAGTGATGGCCCGAATTGACTTCGAGGCCGGCCCTTGAAACGTCAACACCGAAGCGACTGCCTGCGCTTGACTTAGCTTGTTTCCCCGCATGTCAAGATGGGAGCTACTGGCCAAACGTTTTGCTCAGCATTAGCACCCGCAGTCTCGAAGCCCGGCACGGGCATACGATGATGGCGATATCATCAATTTTGACCTCTGAAGACCCGCTGATGACGGAACAAAAACAGCAGGGCCCCCTCTTCATCACCCAGACACCCATGGCACCATGTACACCAACAGTCCAACCACTTTTTTAGCCGTTCGATAACATCCACGTTGCCCCTTGCCACAGCACAACGACACCGGCCGGGATGTCTCTGCTCGCCTTGTTCAGAAATCGAGATGCAAAAACCCCGACCGAGTCACTTCCGGCCAATGTGTCCAAGAAACGATTGAGGAAGAAATCTTTTGCTCGTCTCACAGAAAGAAACATCGAAGCTGTCCAGGAATTGAGCAGCCCCATGGGAAACCATGTCTCCTTCGAAAGCAACCCACGGTCCCAGCGCCACCCACGCGCTTCCGCCAACATCCCCGAGCTGCCATGCTTACCCATATATGAGACCTTGACACTGTCTATGGGATCTTCCAACGGGCCATGCCATGGTGGCAGTGAAACGTCGTCAACGAAGGTCAAGGAAAAGCCGCGGCCTCTATCGAAATGTATGCCTCAGAATACCTCACGGGTTCACTTTCTCCCACAACAAGAGTCACCAACCTTCAAACTCGTCCCCAACATCCACCCAACGCTCACCCCGCAGCCAACTCCGAAATCCCCGGTTTACGACCGAGCTTCGATACTCGCTGACTCGTATCGATCAATACTTCCCGACTTTGATGCCATGGAACAAATCATCGAATCGGAAGATAACCTCTCTCTGCCAAAGAGTCCCTCTGAACAATGCCCCCATATTCCACTCTGCCGGCACCCCACCAATCAGTCGGTATGCCGGCAGTCAACAGTCGCCAAGCAAGTCATCGTTGAGGTGCCATCCTCACCTCAGCACCACTCCTTCATTGCGCAGATAGATTCAGTCGTTGAGCCCCAGTCAGCAGCATCTTCGTTTACCGTTGTGGAAAATAGCGAACGGAGTTCCGAAGACGAGGCCACAGCGCCTGCCATTCCGCCTCAGGCTCCTCAACGGAAGGTTCAAGCCATCAACCAGAGTCGTGCATTGCAACAGTCCCCGTCAGTCGCAGCGAGCAGTAATCCTGCCTCCCCGAGGCGACCAAGGCCTCCTTCACCGCGGTTTAAAGTTACAAAAGGGGACAACACCAAGAGCTCTCTGGCGTTGCAAATTTGCACGCATATGCTCACTGACGAGCTGAAGAAGGCGTTGTTTGCCAAACAGGATGGTGTCGATGAGGATTCACAAGCTGCGAAGCTGCAGGTTTTGTTGTTGATCGAGGCTTATGAGGGTGTGATGGAGAGCTGTAAAGAGCAGCTTGCACAGTCAGAGCAAGAGGGGAGCAATGTCGAAGTCAAACATGCTAGGGAGGCGGTGGATATTTTGGGGCATTGGTTGGATAGTTTGTATGAGATTTATGGCGAGGCCTTTGGACGTGATGAGGACTAATGATGGTGGGTAATGATGGAGTTGTGATGCTTTTGATGGTAATGATGATCGATTGGTGGTGGTTCATGATGGAGATGGGAGGCTTTGTCCGGTTGCTTTCTCAATACACTAGGGTATGTAGGCGTTTGTTTGATCATAGTATATCAGTAATAATTTTGTACATAGCGATCACATCTCAGCAACAAAGTTGACAGTACTCTTTATGAAGGATGAACTCAATTAAAAGCAGAAGAGGTCATCGAAAACAGTCTTGCCCGTTTTGCCTTTGCCTCTGCAGCAGCGAGGTATGAGCATTTGGAAACACCCCAGCACCAGGAACATGCCAATACAACACGGCCAGGTCTTACTATCCGGAAGGTCCATGATGGAGTCTCTGCCAGGCTCAAGTCTTCTCGGGGGGTCGCTCAATAGCCCCATCGACCTTCTTGCCGTCTCCGTGTCCGCTCTTCTTGGGAGGCTCAAGGGCGCCACTTCTCTTGAGGGGTTCAAGAGCTCCGCTCCGTTTCGTAGGCTCAGGTGCGCCGCTTCGCTTGGGGGCTTCGATGGCCCCTGATTTTTTGCCGCGCTCAATGGTGAACATTGCTGGTTGTGCGGTCGTTGTTTCTGTTGATGGTTTAACTCGAGCTTTACTTGTGCGGTGGAAGATGTTGGGTTGCTTACGGGAAATGTGATTTTGTGTCTGAACAGATTGTAGACTTGTTTGCTGTGATGGTTGAAGGTAGGGGTATATGGAGGGGAAAAGGAGGGTTCATATACATGTGTTTTGGTGGTCAGCCGGGGAGGCTCGGTCAGGAGTATGCTTGAAGGCGAAACGGAAGCAGGCTCCAATGACCTTGGGGAAGTTTCGTGCTGTGGATAGTCGTACCAGGCCAGCAAGGTGTTACCGCTTCATGGACGTCCACAGAGTGTCGTGTGGTTTGGTGAAGTATGGACACGGGCGTAACGTGGGGCTGTGCGACGGGTGTGATACTGTTAAGAGTTCGGATGCTAGGATATAGGTGTGCCGGGAGCCTCGTGGCAACAAGTCACCACGCTGTCCTGTGCGAGTTGGGTATCAGGGATATCTAAGCTTGCATGTACCACGTACAAAGCATTGAAGAAGGCAAGCAGAAAAAGAACATTAGCGGCTAACCTCTGCTATGGTCGTATGATAGCCGAAGCAATCACCCCCTCTGAATCCGGAGCTCGATATCGACTCCGATTACTCTTCAAATCCCACCTCGGCAAGGGCGCATCAGGCGGAAGCGCAGACGATTACTACGCTTGCCTGTGGTGCGTGAGTGCGGCTGTGACAGTGCGGGAGAGCGACGCGACTGTCTTCCGGTCAGCGGACGACCTCCTGCAGCATTTATCCCGACACCCGCAGCCATTACCTCAAATACCTGGGGTGAACGTTTGCTTATGGACCCGAGCCAGAACAGCCCGATTTTGACCTGCACCTGCCCGACGGCCCTGTGCCCGTACCCATGCCGGACAACGTCACCCGGTTGGCGACGGCTATTGCAATCAAAGACCACTTTCGACGTCATGGGCGAGGGAAGCTCGAGAAGCCGCCGAGGTATGATGGTGAGATGCTTGAGTTTATGGAAGGGGCGAGGATCATGGGGGTCATGTTCCCCGAGAAGTGCGAGGGCAAGTGGTGTCTGGGGAGACATGACGGAATGTTTGGGGCTGTCCCGTCGAAGGTGATTGAGCTCCGGGCGCCGCAGGAGAGTGAGGTTCCTGTGGGTGGGGAGAGTGGGATGATTGTGACCACGCGGTGGAAGTGGACTCCTCCCAAATCCGGCGGTGTAGCTTGGGTGGCGTTTGGGAAAGGCGAGGTCATCACAAATGTCCAGTGTAGGTTGAAGTTCTGCAGCGCGATCATACGTCACGATTTTGGATTCGATCTAACTAGCGTGCTACAGGTCTTTATGCGGATTACTGGTGCTGGTATGGGACAAATAGCAAGGGCAAGACTGGTGCATTTCCCCAGTCACATGTCGATTTGCAGACCCTCAAAGCGCAAGAGTCAACTGCACCGAGACGTCCAAGCCGGGGATTGTTTTTGTTTGGAAGATAATCTCCGCGTCTGAAACATTATGGTACTCCTCTTCCTTGCCTCACCCTGTCTGTACCGTGGTGTGTGCAGATGGGGAACTGGCACTGCTCATGATGAAGGGGGCTGAGAAGGTAGTCTGTATGTCGATAATGAGTTGTGAGGGCCACGGGGTGACCAAGCTAGCAAGCTTGAGTCCACATGCTCATTCTTCCCAGTCAGCTCGGCTCCTTCACTTCTCTGCTTCACCAAACCACATACCTCATCACATCACACAAGCGGGGTTGAACAGACTGCCCAAGAGTAGCTAGGATGAAAAGTTCGTTTACAGTCGAGGCAGCCTAAGAAGGAATGGATGATTCGGGACCTACAAGGCCGAATCGGCAGATGGCCGGGGAGGTGTTAAGATTTTTAGTGTTGTTGTAATGGTTATGGTAGCTACCTGGTTTGTCTGGGGCAGACCAATCAGCGTATCCCAGCGTACCCTGTTGCACATTTGTTGCCAGACTCGTCTCGGTGAGACGGCTTTGAGACCTACAATAAAGACCTGCTATCGCCTGACTATGGGCGTGTTCGAATTAGGAATCCACTTCAATTTGAAGCTAATACTTTTCATCCAAGACTAGGTACCGGGCCCTAGCCAGACTTCTGTACACTGTGGGACTAGTATTAGATTACAGAATTTTTCCACCGTCCACAGGCTCATATACGTATCTAGTTAGACTTTGGGATAGGCGCCCGCACCTTATCCTTTGACAATATCCTTCAAAGGAGAGATGATAATGTCTCGCTCTACCAACGGTACTCCTCAACTGTCACGAATGAGAGGCATAAGTAGGTCAAAGGCCAATACCATTGCCAGTCTATCAATGTAATCGTAATATAAAGAAGAAAGGAAGAAGTGTGGGCTTGCAGCTCCATCTTCTTATCATAAACCCCGGTCAGAGCTCCGGGTCTTGCAATCAACCCTAACCCTTCATCCTGAGTAATCCTGTCCTTCACCACCAAGCCGTAACATCAACCTCTTAACTTGGCATTTCAATCAGATGTTCAGGCCTCTCTCCTACATCCAAGCCTTCTGTCGTTAGGATTAATAAGACTGACGAGGTCCTTGATAGACATGGCCTGGATCGCGCCAAATATATGTTCGAGGAGCTGCAACTCAGGGAGATAGATAGGAGCCTGTCACACGTTATCCACCTTGGCTTGGAGCACAACCAACAACACAGTGAACTGAAAGCTCTGAGCCGGTTGTTGAAAAGTGAAATGAGCGACGGGTTACCGGCGCAAGCAGCAGAGGCATTATTGACTCGTGTATAATCAGAGGGAAGCGCCGGACTTAGAAGATGGCCAAGGCTATCACAAGCACGGACCTCTTTGAGATAAATACATGAGCAGAAGAGCAGAGCAGTGGGACGAAAGGATTCCTCATCAAGGATCTTGAGGCCACTGAAGATTATTGAAATGAATTGAACCTATGTTGTTCCAAGCCCTGAACTCCAGCCCTTGTCACAGTTACAGCAAGGCATCGATGCATTCTTGTTTAAAAGACTGGGAACACGTCAGGACTCCATTGGTTTCAGTACCCGCGCATCTTGATAGATAAAATAGCGAAAACTAGTTGGGAGAGGTGCCGAAGGACTTCCAAAGCTTCTCTACGTAGGTATGCTTCTATTTCGCACGCAAGCGGGGAGTGAACCCAGAATCCCCTAGCCGTGAGAATAGTGCTTCGACAAACGCTCGCTGTCAAGGTTCCAACTCAGTAATGACTCCCAGCGCTACAAGCCCCTGAAACTGAGCCCCATAGAATCCCGTAATAATGTAACCTGGAGGTGATGTGAACAGCTTCGTCTTGACGTTCCAACTCCGTGGCTTCGGTTCGTCCTCAAACTGGTAGTACCGTCCACGGTTGGTGAAGACCTAATGGTTCATTCTTCTGTTAGCTTGAGACCATTCGTCAGCCCGGTTGCTGTCTGTGTTGACACTCCCTAATAAGGTGGAATGGGCAGTGGCTGCAGGTGTGCAACATACCTTGAACAGCGCTAATGCTCCCTCCGACATCAACCATCTTTCACCATCTTCCTTATAGTATTTTTGACTGATTTCAATAGCGGTGATCCTTTCCCCTCCAGGGCCATCGATATCAAAGATATCGAGATTGTCCTCGTCGTCTGAGTCAGGCAGCGGAGCCCGACCAAACATCCGACAGTCCAATGGAACGTCCTCCTTTTGAAACTCAAAAGCCATGATCTCGTCTGCCGTACTCCATGATATCCTATGCAAGTCCTTTAAGTATATACCTCCTGGTCCGCCGAAATGGGTCCAGAATAGCGGCTTGAATCCTTGAGTGTATGACTGGGCAGGAAAAAAGAACTCTTCGTTGAGGTTGAGGTGAGCCGGTGGTATATCAGGATACCATACTGCGGAGTTTCTCAAGATGATGTTGTTCTCCACGTCGCTACAGTCAGCGTCTTCTTTCTTGACAATCGCAATTTCGACAAGTCTGAATCCCTATAGCACCTTGTTAGCTCTGCATCTTCCATAGGATTTTTTCACATACGTCGGACCAAACTTCCAGTGCTGCAATATCTGCTACATTCCCAAGCCGTGTTGTTATTGCAGCATCATCGGGATCACCAAGCCAGGGGGCTGAGCTTGTTGAGTCCGCAAACAGTAGAGCGTGGATACCTCGTAACCCGACAGCAACGTTGAAAACTCTTAGCTTAGAGGCATCCAGTTCGATAGATCGCTCCTTTTCCTTGGGACCAATGTAGCCGACCTTGACAGTTTGTGAGTCTGATACGACTGATAAGCCCGCAATATACGTGAAGGATCCAGCCGTTATCGTCGAGGCGGAAATTCGGGCCCTTTCCTGAGGAATGGGCAGGTACTGCTTGTATCGACGGCGACATCCAGGTTTTAGCGGGCTCCATATATCAGAGTGCTCCGCTGCCGTCCCACCAACTCGTAAATTGAAGCCGGGTTTTGGAACCACCTGCTCATCCCCTTCTGCAACCGCGACCTTTGGGGTTAAACGAAGCTCCAAAATTTCCACAATGGGCAGAACGGAAAGCCAAATGTGTTGCCTGTTGTGAAGAGCGCCCCGGATCAGCTCATTCCAGTTATTGTCCTTGTCAGTGATTTGGTGGTACAGCCAGCGCCAATCGCGAGCACCTCTGTAGGGATGCCGACGAACTTCAAATAGCCATGAGAGGTCTGAGTTTCGACCTATGAATCGGGATGCCCAGAATTGTTGACAATCAAATAGATGCCAAAAGGACCGTGATGCGAGGCGGGCGTGAAGAGCATCCTGTGTAGGCAGATAGAAGGCAATTGCAGTGCAAAGCTCTTCCGGAAGTGAAAGGAATGGATCGTTTCTCGATATTGGACCAGATGAAATGTTGGCCGGGGGGGCAGGGACTTCACAAGTTCCAAACCTTCGGCTCAATATCTGATCAACGTCGATGGAAAATGGATCCGATGAGAAAGGGGGCGCCGTCACTTGCCTACTGTCAGCGACTCCCTCCCATGGGAATGACTGCTTCACAGCGCAGCCGTCTGGCGGACAGCATTCTTTGTAGCCCCAATCAAGCTTTCCGTACATAGCGCTTATTAAAGAGTCCAAGACATCGAACAACCTATCAAGAGGCACCGGTTCTGGGTGGATGGCTTCCTCCAAAAGTTTCCAGCAGGCGTCGTGCATAGGAAAGCCGCGTCTGTTGTTGACTGCATATCCCCAGGTTCCAAACTGGTCCTGTTCTGAAATATTGTAGCCATCATCATCATATCGGCTAGCTGTATTCGGTGGAGCGATAAAGACGCCACCTTCAGGATCGCTGTAGAGGCCAACACCTGTCAGGGTAATCTTCTTTTCCGTCGAACATAAGTAAACTGAGTAACGACGCGTCAGCAGGCGCGCCAAATGAGGTGACCTTTTTTGAGAGACTTACGGCCACGAAATTCATTCATCCAGGATGATGTGGCTGAGGGTTCGTAGATGCGCCATCCACAAAGGGGACAAGTAAAGATGATTGGACTCATTCTCTTGTCATGGTTGCTCAGTCGAGATTGATAAGCGCAGGATGGCCGCTCTTTGTTGTTATTTGTGAGAGAAATTGCATTGGATGAAGACCAGCCGGAGTGCGGGGTTGTGATCGCCTGAAAGCGTAAACAGTCGCAGCAAATGATTGGTTAGAAATGGTTCAGGCCTGGCTCTGTTTTCACAGCCACAACAAAGTCCCCCAAATTTCATATTATTACGTGGATGGAACTGTGCCGTCTTCACCTTGTATCAGCGGTGGGTACCTGAATGTCCCCTATCTAGACTTGTCACTTTTTTTAGAGTCAAAATCCGCCACCATTGCGACCGTCTGTGGCACAAGCCCGCCTAAGTCCAGCCTCAACTCCACCGGCTCAAGAAAGCTTAGTCTACGGCGTGAACTGGCCTCGGCCTTCTAGATCACCAACTCATGCAACGTAACGTCACAGTGGCTCTGGCAAGGTGTAATGTCACCGCATAATCACCAAGCTCCATTGCTGCGCCTGCGTTGGTTTTAGGACACCGCGGTGTCGGCCAGGGCCGTCCTTGATTAGAACTCCTAGCATCGAGATTTGAAACAACACGATGGCATTCCCGAATTCACTTCCATGTCTTTGAATTCCCAAAAAAGAGCAGTTGGGAACGTGACAGATTTTGAACCCAGCAGCTATGGGTCACCAACGGCCCTCGACACCATGAAAATAACCAAGCGCGAAACTGAACCCAGCAGCTATGGGTCACCAACGGCCCTCGACACCATGAAAATAACCAAGCGCGAAACAAGGAAGACGAACTGATGTTGTGTAGATGGGATCTGAAACTATTTTTACAACCCTCTTCTTTGTATAAAGATAGGATATCTGCACCGTCCAAGCAGTGAAGGTCTATAGAAGCAAAGCAAACAACAGCATTCACGACTTACAACTACCACTCACAGTTAATTATCTTTTCCAACTAACCACCAAAGACTTTTTTTCAGTAACCTTCAACATGTCTGGATACATGCACATCAGGGCCATCCTCAAGCTCTACGAGGCTTTGAAGCCCGGGAGCAAGGAAGATCGAGTTGACGCTCTCTGGGCCAACATCCTCCCTCTCTTTTTCCCTATCCTGGAGGACTTCGTCACCGAGACCCAGCCTCACCCCAAGCCGTCCACCGATCTTAAGGAAGACGTTAGAGTACGCTACGTCGAGCACAAGTCGGACAGGTTCAAGCCCCTCTTCGTCATCGAGAACAAGCGGACCGAGTTCGAGACCCATGGAGCAGTCTGGGACTCCGCCGCCGGCCAGCTTCTTGACTACCTCGAGATCGAGCGTGACACCGCCAAGCGCCAGGGCTTCAAGAACATCACCCTCTATGGCGCTGTGACCGTTGGCCGATACTCCAAGTTTTACATCTTCCCTGCCGAGGCCAAGAGCCTCCAGCCGTTCGAGTCCCTCGACCACCTCGAATTCAAAAAAGACGAGGCTAAGATTGTTGCTATTCTCAAGAAGATTTATGGTGCTGCTTCCCGCCCTCCCTCGCGGGCTGGTTCTGCCAGTGGCGTGGGGTCTCGCCCCGGGTCCCGCGGTAACACCACGGCTGCTCCTACTGGTCGCCCTGGAAGCAGTGGCAGTAACACTGCCCGGCCTGGAAGCAGTGGCACTACCGCTCGTCCCGGTGCTACTACCACTGCTTCCCGCCCCAGCACCACTGCCTCCCGCCCCGGCTCGAGCGGCAGTACCCGCCCTGGTTCCTCTGGAAAGATCTCCGGCTCCCGCTAAACCGGCATTGAGGATTCAGGACAACATGGTGGGTTGACTGACCCTGTCTAATTGGATACAAACGGTTCCAACTCTTTGGATATTTCTTCCGGCGTTTCTCTGTTTCTTGTGAGTTGAAATACAGGTTGGGATAATGTTACAGTTATTGGGGAATTAGGCCTTGGAACGGCCTGGAGTTTTACTAGGATAGATAGATTTGGATACGGTATGCACAGGGACAAACAGCATAGCAAACTCTCACCCTCCATCGTCTCTGGCAGACAGTGGGCGGCCGGGACTGCTGGACAAATATATTGTTTGTTATATAGAGCCACCGAGTCACCGCAAAATGCAATCCAATGTTACACTCTCTCTACACCAAGTCAGAACATCACACATGGTCAAACGCCTGAGCTTGATACGGCGATTACACCTATTCAGACAAAATAACAAATAACAATGAGCTTCATGGTGATGGGTTGCCTACTGAGTTTGATGGGACAGAGCTTACCTACGGAGCTGAATAGTGTTGGCTTGCCCGCTGAACTGACAAGTGAGACGGAACCAACGAAACTGCGGGTGGAACAACGAAACTGCGGGTCCGGACCTGTCAGAAAGAAAGGGATTTTACTAGCAAGGAGTTCATCCTTCAGTTGGCGGTAGCCATGGTCTGTCGGCCGCGGCCATGGTCTGGTGGCGGTGGCCATGATATGTTGACCATGTGGCAGAAGGAATCCTGCAGAAAGGTCTATAAAAGAAAGCAGGAACAGAGAGAAGGACAAGCAATACAAGGACACAGTTGCGATCCCCATAATATGGACCCTCATAGAGTGCATCGAACTTCTGACAGTACCCCAGCAGTTTTGCGGCACGAGTCGGACACATCACCAGTTACATTTTCTAGACCCTCAAGTGCCCTAATATGAAACGCGGTGTCTGGTGTGGTGAAAATGCGAAGGTAAATCTTCCCGTAGAGACTTCACGGTTGTATTGGGACTTAACTGAGGGTCATGAAGGGGTGAGGGTTGCAGAGACGGAAGATCTGTCCACGTTGAAAAGTATGACCCCTTAGTAGAAGAGGCAATAAAACAAACTTGGTAAAATTAAGTGTATGCAACGTGTGACGATGCCCTGTCCAGAACCTCTGAAAGGGATACCGGTTGAAGGCGAACTTCTAGATAATGGAACGGTGCAGCTAAACAGTGCACAACAAGATGTCTCAATGTAAACACAAGATACCGTGAATACAAGATGTGATTGCATACTGCGGAACTGTCTATCTACACCAGCCAGTTCCTCCGTATATATAGACCCTGTGCCAAGCCTGGCACCGTCCTGGATCGATAGACTCGAGTATCGATCCCATCGATACTGTCCATTTTGGGATTGACTCTTCTGGATCGATCCTCGATCCCAATGATCCTGTTCTGATTGGTCCTTGACCCTGCACTAATGATTGGTCCGTGGTGCGCCTGCGCCCCACTGAGTGTCAAGCCGTGACACTACTTAGATATTCTCCAACATGAAGGAAGTTGGATACTAATGCACAGTGAAAGCTACAGGTATCACATACAAGCCATCGAATGGAGCAAGCAATGTAGAATCATGTTTCGTTCCTAATGACTAGCTAGTTAACCCCTACCGGAAAGCAAACTCAGATCCCAGCCACAGTCCATCTTGACCTTCCACACGAGCGGGAATCTGTCGGTTGTGGAACCTGGAATCGACGTGCCAGAAGCATAACCTCGACGACCGAGTTGCTGGGCTCCCCGTACAGCACAGTGAACATGACCATAGTGAGTATGTAGGAGATTACTTTGTCTTGACCGGCGGCCTCTCCGCGCCAACGTTGGGCTTTTTGGACTCAATGCTGCCATAAGGCTTCTTGGGCTCAGACACTTTGAGAATATGTTGATGCATGGGTTGGTATATAAGACAGGTGAGTTTCTTTGCGGGTGTCAGCAAGACCGGTGGCTGGTACTGGGATAATGGATCAGTGTTGACGTACAGGTTTGAAACCTAGGTGACTGGTTGATAATAGTTGTAAACTTTCTATGTGTGGGTAATGTTGACTGAGTCAGTTCGGGAGGTCTAAGAGGGTGGACAAGGGTGTATTATAGCCTCCCCTGAGCACCTTGATGACCTTCCTGTTAATGTGAACGGAAAATGCTGAGCTATGGTGCGAGCTTAATACATGTTGGCTTTAGACTGAGCATCGATTTGTTTTATGATGGCCCCATAATCCGCGAACACCCGCACTGTGATTTTCAGCCTGAGTCGGTCGGTGGCTATCGATACCTCCTCGAGAAAGCCGAAAAGATGACGATATTCTGGCTATATGTGATGGGATAAGATCGTGATACTAACAAGGAAGTCCTGCGCCAATTCTTCTTCTGGTGAGTGATAGTGAATGATACAACTGTCACAAAATTGGCGAGGTCAGCCACGCTGGCAATATAAACAAGTCATCGAGCAAGCGGCCTCGATATATATTTGCAATTGAAACTGGGGATCCCATTGCACGCCTGATGACCCCGCGTGGCATTGCGTAAGGTATCTACCTACCTGCCTAGGCATCCAAGGCAGTCCCTCTGCAAGGTAGACATGGAGCAGGCACACCCCGCCTTGAGCCGGTGCCTCGTGTAGGTAGTTCGGAGAAGAGCTTTCTGCACCCGTGACAATTCACGTGCACCAATTACACCCTGTCGGGGAGGTACCACGTCCATGCACCGCCTCAGTTCCGAGCTGAACCCAACCGCCCAACTAAAACACGACTGCTCAACTACCTAAGGTCGCATCGCTTTTTTGCCCATTGACCTGACCACCCAGATGCTTTCTTATCCATCACCATCGAGTAGCTATTTCATCAAGTCAGACTTCATCCATCTCCATGGCAGAGATTGCAGGGCTTGTTGTCGGCACGCTTGCCCTAGTTGGTGTCTTCAACGATTGCCTGGAGATGATGTCCAACATATCCGCGCTTCGCTCCATGAAAAATGATGGAAAACTCCTCAACACCAAGCTCGATCTTGAAAAGACATTGTTGCTATAATGGGCTAACAGGGTTCGAGTGCTCCGGCCAGATTGTGACCCACGACTGAACAGGACCGAGACCAAGGAGACTGTTGGAAAGGTTCTCGAAGCAATGAGCTGCTTGTTCGAGACTTCTGAGGGGTTGAACTCACGATATGGCCTACGTGAAAAGCGGCCAGATTCAGGTTACCAGGCCCTTCCTCCAGCAAACGAGATAGGCGAGAGAAAACAACTAGCCTTTAGGCAAGCCTTCAACACGCTACGGACCGGACCAAAGAAAACTCGTAGCGACAAAGGCAGTAATGAAGCAGGAAAAGGTATCTCGGCATTATCAAAGTTGGTATGGGTGGCTGCTGACAAGGACAAATTCGGGAATTTGATCGATGACATCTCCTATTTCATTGCCAAGTTCAACGAACTCCTACCACCGACGCTCATTTTGCTTTCCAGCATGGCTCTTGAGGATATAAGCAGTAGCGGCATGACCACAGCGGCTATTGAGCGTGTGGCCCATCTCAAGTTACCCCACAGGGCAGTTCTTGAGGGCGAGTTGGTGGCTGCTGCGAAGGTTACAATGGTGACTGGAGACATCGCTTGGTCGAGTTGTTTCTCAAGCTGAGCGTGGACAAGGACAAACTCATGGATGAGACGCGAACAAATCAAAATCGGTGGTATGATATTCCGCTGCGCGAGGCGCTTGTGGATGCTCATGCAGATGAAGAGTTGAAGCAGTGGCAGTGGGACATATTAAGCCGGTTGTTCGGGTCGAAGATGGGTTCTGACAACCCTGATCCCCCAGGAATTCTTCCGACCTCAGAGCTGGAGTAGGATGTGAAGGACCTGATAAGCTAGGTACCTGTCTTCAGTAAACAGCAATCACATTTGCCAGGAGTGTCGGTGTCCAGCAACACCAGTGAGGAATTACGAGTGGCTAAAGGGCCCATTCACGAGAACCAGGACTTGAGTGAACTCGGTTGGGAGAGGTTGAGAGACCGCAAAGATGTGACGGCTGACAAAGACATAATGGATGGCTAGCCATATAAACGGTGGACGCTGAGGTAATGAGCTAGAATATACTTGGTCTCATTTCAACTTATGGTTCTGCAGTTTGTCAGTTTTGAGGTCTTGCCAAAGAGACCTTTACTATTCACGTACACCTAATCGAGCGATCTCGTATTGCGACTGAGTTGAATCCTTCGATGCAACCCAAGCGAATCACAGCATCTTTACCTACCTGAGCTGAGCTTCAATGACGTCGTTGTCGAGGCAAGTCCGATCAAACCAATAATGTGCGTAGTGTTGGCGATAGTTTTGAAGACCGCCCCGAGGCAAGCAAAAAGAGAAAGATTCTATGATTGGACCGTGGTCTTCTGTTCAGCGGCACGGGTAGCAGATGCCGTGTGAGTGTGTGAAGTTCACGCTATTCGCAGGCCAGGGCGGGCAGGGGGCCGCGCGGCCTTTTCTCTCAAGGTGCGCAACACGAAGATTTTTGGCTTATAGTGAGTTCAGAAGGGGGATAGTATACCACAAAACCGTGCATGAAGGCCTGAGTCATCACAATGCGACCTGAATTTCCTGGAGAATGCAGAATGAAGTGGGATCATGAGGAGCCAAGCAAGAAAGTGGCCTCTGTTTTGATGCCAAGAACTGCGCCCCTTGTTCCAATTTCCAGCTCCACACACAAGGACCACACAGATCTGGAACCCCAGAATCGCTGCCTGCTTGGACGAGTGGATTCCAAGAGGTTGGAAATATTCTCTTCAAAACAACGCTGTCGCCTCGAACTTTCAGTTCTCTGAATTTTTCTTCGACGATCACTCGTTTTCTGTCACTCGCTTGCATATCATTCGCTTTAAACACTTCCCCATGAAGCAAGGGGCTTTGTCACTGGCCGTCCTGTCGGGCGCTGTCAGCACCGCGTGGGCAGCTCTGAATGTGGATTTTGGATCTACAGGTACGTCGCCGCCCCTGTATCGGCAAGCCCAAAGCTCCACAACACCAACTTACGACTCGCCGTACTAGATTCGATCAAAGCTGCAGCCAAAGATGTGGCTTTCGACGCCCTGTCGTACTACAAGGGAAACGAGTCAGGCGAGATTCCCGGGCTGCTTGGAGATGAACCATTTCTGGGTGGGAAATACTACTGGTGGTCCGGCTCAGTTCAGTGGTCAACCTTGATCGACTACTGGTATTATACCGGGGATGATTCGTACAACAGCGTCGTTTCCCAGGGTCTGCTCCACCAGCGCGGACCTAACAATGACTTCATGCCTCCCAATGCCACTGCCTCCCTCTCCAATGACGATCAAGGCTTTTGGGGCATTGCGGCCATGCAGGCGGCCGAGTTGGACTTTCCAGCTTCTTCAATCGATTGGGCCAACTTGTCTCGCAACGTTTGGACTACCCAAGTCCGGCGCTTTCAGCAGGAAGAAAAGGATGAAACCTGCGATGGTGGTCTGCGCTGGCAAATCCTGCCAACCAATGTTGGATTTGACTACAAGAACACCATCAGCAATGCCGCGTTCATCAACCTCGGAGCCCGCCTGGGTCGCTGGACTGGCAATGCCACTTATGTTGAGTGGGCTGATCGCGCGTGGACCTGGTTGACCGACATTGGGTTCTTGACGGAAGACTTCAGCGCCTACGATGGCGCCCATGTCGGGGCCAACTGCACTGATATCAACAAGGCGGAGTTCTCTTACAGTGCTGGTCTTCTTCTTCAAAGTGCCGCGTTCCTTTATAACCAGGTATGGAAACTATTTCCTGGTGTGTCCGGCATGTACTTACTGACACTTTTGTTTCGATAGACCACGGGCGATGACCAGAAGCGCTGGCGCGATCGAGTCACCGGTCTTACCAAGACGATCCTCGACAAGTTCTTTGAGGAGGGCTATCATTACGAAATCGCTTGCGAAGGTCGTGATGACGCTTGCACCCCCGACATGCTCTTCTTCAAGGGCATGGTCACTCGCAACCTTGCATCAACGGTTCAGCTCGCTCCCTTCACCAAAGACGCCATCTCCAAGGTTCTCAAGACCAACGCCGAGGCCGCAGTCAAGACTTGCACCGGTGGTGACAACAACCGCCAGTGCAGCTTCAGCTGGGCCAAGGGCAAGTTCGACAACGAGACTGACATTCCTAGCCAGTTGAACACGCTGTCTGCTTTGACTGTGCTGCTGCAGGATGAGGTCTCCCAGAAGGGCATTGCCACCAATGCCACTTCCAACCCCGACGGCGGCTCTGATGGAGGAAACGGTTCTGGCTCTAACGGCAATGGCAACGGTAACGGCAACGGACAGGGACAGAACGGCAATGGCAATGGAAATGGTGATGGTGGTTCCGCCGGTACTACGACTCGTGTGACCGTCGGTGTGCTGGTTGCTGGCTTGTTTGCTGCCCTGTTGTAAGCTGATGCGGCTCAGCCGATGTGTTGGACTCGGAAAATCTAAAGCCTTGAAAAGAATTGAAGCCTGCACCAGGCACTTTGGATAATGTTGTCAGGTTGTTTCGCGCTGATCGTTAATGGCTCCAATGATGTTGACCAAAAACATGTCCTGTCCAAGGTGCGCTGTACCCCGCAAAGAAGCTGCAGAATTAAAATTTGACCTGCTTGATGACCGTTCACTATCAACAGCAGGAAGAAATGCCACCCAGGTCGTTTCATTGTATGTTTTGTTCCACCAAATCATTGCTGTCGTCAACTGAACACGCCAGCCAAGAATCCAAGACCGCCTCTCAGCTTGGCCGCGGCTACTCCCGACGACATGCCTTGGCACAACACATCTGGGGATGTGCCAAAAGGTGGGAGTTGAAGCACATTTAAGCACCCGATGGCCCGATCAATTCCCCGGATTTTTGAAAGTCAATTGCCGATGACGTTGACAGAATTTTCACCCCAATCGCCGCAATGCGACGCTGTCCCCGGCTGGCGCTGTTAAACAGTGGCGGAAATCTACCGATCTTTTCAACGCTCAGGGACGGCTTACACATGAGTTGCCTAAAATGGTCACCAGTCGCCCACGATTTGCGGGGGAGTGGGTCACCCTCCAGTTCACAAAACAAGATGTTCGCAGACGGACACCTCCTATCGGCCCTACCGGCAATGCTTCTCAGGGACTTTTCTCAACGGCTAGCTCACCGCAACCTTGAACCAGCTGGCCGACAGGGTCCTCGCCCCGCCGGCTATCAACCGGTGTCGGTCCCTGGCGTTGAACGAATGATCACTTCGGGTTTTTGACCCGGTGTCCAAATGACGAGCGCCTCGGTTGCCACCTACCTCGCTGATATCAGAGATTAAATATACGACATCAGCGCGGGTTGTCCCTCAAACCCCGCAGCGGTTCGACATTCCGGTTCAACCTTGTCTTACCGGTCCCTCATTGTTATCTCTGCAACCCTTCCTCCCTTCTTCGGTCGCCCTTCTTTTCTGTCGCAAATCTGGACGGCAAGACATCGCGGCCCGGGACGACAGCTGCCTCTGTTTGGCAGCAACGCAAAATGGCCGACGAAAGGAAACCCGCGGGTCCGCCATTAAGATCCCAATCACCGCGCCCAATAATGGATAGCAAATCACCACCCTCACCACCCCCTTCCGACAAGGTCTCCTCGCCATCACCACCCCATACCATGACCCCCGAACGGCGCACCATCGTGGAGAAATCCCTCAAGCGCAAACTCGACACCCGCTGCTCCCTGTTCGTCCTGATCTACATCATGAACTACCTCGACAGGAACAACATTGCTGCCGCCCGCCTCCGCGGCCTCCAAGACGATCTGTCACTCGACGACCAGCAGTACGCTACTTGCCTCAGTATTCTCTACGTGGGGTATATCCTCATGCAGATACCCTCCAACATCGTCATCAATCTCATTTCTCGACCATCACTCTACATCGCCGTTGTGATGCTCGTCTGGGGCTTGATCTCGACATTGACAGGTATAGTCACTAACTTCTCTGGCATGGTCGGGACGAGATTCCTGCTGGGATTTGTGGAAGCGGCGTTTTTGCCGGGGGCGTTATTGATTTTGAGTAAATGGTACACGAGAAAGGAATTGACGACGAGGAACGCCATTCTTTTCTGCGGCAATCTCATCAGTAACGCTTTCTCGGCATTGATTGCCGCCGGGGTGCTATCCAACATGCAAGGAGTCCTAGGGCACGCAGCATGGAGGTGGCTGTTCTGGATCGAAGGCGGGTTGACCATGGCTGTTGCCATCAGCGCGGCGTTTATCCTTCCTGATCTTCCGACAAACACTAGGGGTTTTACGGAGGAGGAGCTGTATGTTGCGCAGCTGAGAATGACAGAAGACGTTGGCGAAGAGGACAAGGATGCAGAGGGGCAGAAAATCTTTGATGGATTTTTTATGATGGTGAGGGATTGGAAGGTTTACGTCATGATGCTGGCTTTTACGGCCTATACGGTCGGGTTGAGCTTTAATGCGTTTTTCCCGAGCTTGACACAGACATTGGGGTTCAGCTATGTGCCGACGCTGTTGATGAGCAGTCCGCCTTGGGCGTTTGCTTGTGCGGTTACGTTAGTGGTTTGTTGGCATTCGGATCGGACGCAAGAGAAGGTGAGTTTTTGATGATTTAATATCGCCCGGTTTTTCAGGGACGGCTTACTGACGTGAGATAGTTCTGGCATATCACGCTACCCATGGTTGGTGGCTTTGTGGGCTTCCTCATTTGCATGGTCACGCTCAACACGGCAGCTCGATATGTCGCTTTGTTTCTCCAAGCATCTTCCTACGCCGGGTTCGTCGTGTTTTACTCGTGGATCTCGTCTTCTTTCCCACGACCACCTGCCAAACGCGCTGTGGCTCTCGCTGCTATCAACGCCTTCAGCCAGCTGGGCAATGTGGCTGGGATGTATGTCTGGGACTTGAAGGAGGATGGTTACAGGAAGAGCTATGGTATTGTCACGTCTATGTTTGGTGCTGCGATCTTCGGGTGTTGGGTGTTTAGAACTATCTTGGCGAGGTTGAACAGGCAGTTGGAGAGGGAGGAGGCGACGGCTGTTGCGGAGGGGAGAGTACCAGCTGGTGAGAAGGGTGAGGGTGTGGTGACTGGCAGTGAGACGGAAGATGGAGGTGTTGTTGGACCGAGGGTGGTGAGACCGTTTAGGTATTTACTGTGATTTTGGATGTGATACGATGGTTGTTTGGATACCGTTCGATCGCTTCTCGGATGTGGATTGATGATGATCGGGGCGAGCTTGGGAATATTGGATGTCGATGTCTTGGCAGTTGAAGTCATGGAGTGGGATATCAAATGGGCTATGGCGCAAGGCCTGATCTTTCGAGTCTTGCTGCATTCGAATTCGGGAATTTGTTTGCCATCATGGAAGGCTGATCGTCTTTTTGCTTGCCGTTTGCTGTGCAGGAGGCCTTTCTGCCTTCTGTTCTGGGATTATTCTTCTTTCGAGAATCGGCAACAAAATGCCGTGCGGTATGCCTGACATTTGGATGGAGGATTTATGAGCGTCATTATTCATATACAAAAGCTTCGAGAATGACGTTCTGAAGCCTTGGCAAGGTTACATTGCTGGGCAGATTTCAGGCTTTGTTCTGGTGTTGGTTCTTTGGGTTTCGCAGTGCACCAAGACAATAGTGGCACACAATGATTGGCTATAAGGTACGGATCTTCTTCCCAAGGTGACACTTCGAATGACAACACAGCCAAACCGGGCCACGGCAGTGCAAGGGGCGCAAAGGTGGATTTTGTATTGGCCAGCGATCACACCCCTGCTCAGCCTCCTTCACTTTGCCCCGAAGACCTGCGTGATGGACAGGGGTTCGACACAGCACATTTGCGGTGGTGTTGGAGCTAAAAAGGACCCTGCCGCCCCATCTCGCCCGCCTTTTGGAGTCCTCGAGCTACCACTATTTACTATTTCGACATCTTTCATCTTGTATACTGTACCATATTGGATTATTTACCAGCGGCCTAGCACAATCATCTCATCAACATCTAACGCACATCTGACACCATGTCACTCCTCGAAAGGCGGGAAGGCCTCGCAGTCACTGCGGGCCTGACTGGCATCACCTTGACACCGCTGGTCGGGGTGATGGTGTTGAGCTTCCGCCGTGTTATCCGTCACTCGCAAGCTATTAAAATCGCCAACTTGTTATTCCGGATCGCGCTGCCAGTATACATCATGTATGTCCAGCCGCCTCTGTCATCCGTCGTCTGATTAGGTACTAACAGCAATCTGTTAATGCAGCGGCGTGATTCTCTACACATCCTACGCGGCCGTCATTGCAGCTGGAACAGCAACTTACCGTACCGAGCTTCTACTCGGGCTCATGTCGAGTCTCTTCTTGGCTTCTGGCGTTATTCTTCTCACAAGCTCGATATACCTCACCGCACTTGCCGCGCTCTACATCGCGATGGGTAGAACAAAATGGTGGTCGTGGCTGAGACTTGATACACTACTGGGCGCCGGTCTCTTGTTTATTCTTCTCATTGCCTATTGGGGCATGAATCTTTCAGACGTTGTCGAGGGCAGCTCGAGCACCTACCGGACATGGAGGATGCGGTGGCTGCTGGTTGTGATCGACTTGACGCTGTCGGTGATGTCTCTCGGCGTTGTTGGGATTGCGTTGTATGCGCTGCCGAAGTTGAAGAGGTGGAATCAGATCCCGCTTGGCAAGGTCAGTGCATTTTCACCCAAGTACGCTTTCATGCTGAGACTAACCCTATCATCAGATGCCGGTGTTGTTGGTAATTGCTGCTTTCCTCTGGGCTTTCACCGTGGTATACGGCTTAGCCACCACCATCAAGAGCATTACCGATGAGTGGGAAGAAGACGAATGGGTTGCTAACCGTGTGATCTTCCCGCTGTTCGGTCCTTGGGTCACCAGTGCTGTTGTTTGCCTGCTGTACTTGATCCTTCACAGCCCGGTCTGGTCTGATCCGGCTGCCATCCCGGCTGATGGGAGACACGGCCCTACACAGCCATCCTATGGGCCTCAGCAGGGGAATCCTCAGATGGGCTACCAGCAGCAGCCGTACCAGCCCGGCTATGCGCCGCCGCATAACCCATCTGGTTACCCACAACAGCCTCAGCAATATCAGCAACCGCAGTATCCTGCGCAAGGGTATCAGCATACGCAGTCACCTGCTTCGTCGTTGCCAGTGTATGCTCATGAGGCTGATGGGAATCAGAACCCGCATGTCACCAATGTCAAATAGAGGCCAGGTTGGGTTACTTGGCTTTGTAAAGTACATGTTGTGTCGAAGGATGGAAGTCGGCTTTTGGATTTGGAAGGGATTTAGCGTTGGGTTTTGTTGGATACCCCCTCTTGTTGACATTGTCTATGTTGATGCAGTCCTGCGGTTTGGATAACTTTGTGTCTCAGCATAAATAATTGGAAATATCATCTTGTGCAAAATCCTGTCCCTTTGCCCACTGTGAACCAACTGTTGTCCTTAATCCTTGCGGGCATTCATCCTGTCAAGAAGTTCCATGGATGCGAATCCCTCGTGATCCACGTTTCAGCAACGGTCACACAACATGAATCTGGATTTCTCCTCTTTCCAAAACCCCTTTTGGTTGGCCTTCAACGCGCCGTTGGCTCCTGTGGCTGTCGTCGGTCCGAGAAATGCGCACCAGCAAACCCAAGTTGCGTCATTGGACGTGGTGACGTCACCACAAAGCCCAGGCTTCCCATCCAGCCATCGTCGTATAATGCGGGGTTTGGTCCTCCCCTTCCCTTCTTCTTCTTGGCCTGCGCAAAAATACATCAACGATCAACGGCCGACCGAACCAAAAAAGACCATTCTATTGACATTACATTGACCGCCACACAGAAAATATGATCTCCAACGCACTCTTCTCGACCCTCCTCGCCCAGCTGTGCTGGTTCGCGACGTTTGCGCTCGCCGCGCCGGTTGACACGGTCCATGTCGAGGGTGGTAACGCGTGGCAGTATGGAACTGGTGGTGGGATTATTGGTCTGATTGTGTTGATTCTGGATATCATTGTCTTCAGTAGGTCTTCTTGCGTTGCGAGTTGTTGGGTGGGAGTATGCTAACCACTCGGCAACAGTTGAGGTCTTCCAGTCTAGCAGATCCCCCTCGTCCAAGCTTCTCTGGTCGCTGGTTGTGTTCCTCTTCCCTGTTGTTGGCATGATTATTTACTACGTCTTCTCGAACCGCTCGGCTCACAACAGCAGGAATGGATATGAGACTTTGACGCAGGGTTAAGGGAGGATGATGTCGGGCGTGAGGATGAGAGAGAGAGGGAGAGGGTGGAAGGAAGTGGGAGTAGTAATGAGAGGATAATGATACCGGGAGACCTGCACAAACGAGATTGGGAGGAGACGACAACACGCATGGATGGACTTTACAGGCAGCTTTTGCGCATGGAGTTGGGTTGTAGCTGGATCATGGCTTACATAATTATATGAATGCGAACGATTCATACTCTTTACATGGGCCCCCTTCTTCTTTTGTTCTGGACCGAAACACAGCTTGCGGGATGGGGGTTTGCCTTGCAGTTTTGCTACTTCGAACTTGGCTGACGCATCAGTTCGGTGCCCATCTTTTGACCACAGGCTTCAACCCATCATCGAAACCTCCTTCAAAAACAGCACGATAGCCACCATCCAGATTCACCGCATCATACCCGTCCTGCTTCAATATCCTGTAGCCCAGATAGCCCCGGTATCCAACCTGGCAATAACTGATGATGGGCTTGTCCTTGGGCACCTCGTCCAACCTCTTCCTCAAATCACCCAAGGGAATGTTGACAGCCCCATCAATATGCCCACTCGCAAACTCCTTGGGCGACCGGACATCCAACAAAAAGTAATCCTCCAAGCTCTTCCTCCTCCCCTTTGACGTCTCAAAAGCAAAGTCGGCAGCGTGGACAATCTCCACATCCCCCCTCAGCACATTTCCAGCCACGAACCCAGCCATATTCACCGCGTCCTTTGCGCTCCCAAAAGGAGGCGCATACGCCAGCTCGAGATGCTCCAGATCTTCCACCGTCATCCCCGCCGTCAGCGCTACGGCCAAAACATCAGTCTGCTTGTCCACGCCTGCGTTCTCCGGCCCGGTGACCTGGCCCCCAAGCAGCTTTCCGTTTTTGAGATCAAAGTGGATCTTGACCGTAAGCCGGCACGAGCCGGGATAGTAACCGGCGTGGTTGACCGGGTGGACGGTGACCCAGTCGTGGTTGCTACCACTAATCTCGTCAAGCTGGTGGGCGCTTAGCCCTGTCATGCCGACTGCTTTTCCAAAGACCTTGCAGACCCATGTGCCGATGTTGCCCCGGTATTTCGTCTCCTTCCCGCAGATGTGATCGGCTGCTAGACGACCCTGTCGGTTTGCCGGTCCGGCGAGGGCGAGCATTTTGTTCTTGTCTGGGTGGTCGAGGCCGAGGAGGAGGAGGTTGGGGGTTTCGACCATGTCGCCTACCGCGTAGATGTTTGGGTCCGAGGTCTGCATGTGCTCGTTTACTGTGAGGCCTGTTTTGCCGGTTTTGAGACCGGCGGCTTGGGGGATGGAGAGGCGGGCGCGGACGCCGGCTGCCATGATGACGAGCTCGGCGGGGATTTGTTGGCCAGAGGGGGCGAGCTCGACCTCTTGGGGGAGGATTTTGGTGACTGTGGCGTTGGTGATCAGGTTTACGCCGTGGGCGTTGAGTTCTTTTTCTAGGGGGTAGACCATGTCTGCGTCTGCGGGGGGGAAGATGTGGGATAGGCGTTCGATGACGGTCACTTCTAGGCCTAGGAGACGGAGGTTTTCGGCGGCTTCGAGGCCGATGAAGGCGCCACCTATTACGGCGACGGTTTTCACGCTGTGGGTTTTGATGTGTTCTTTGATGGAGTCTAGATCGCCCAAGGTGGTGAGGTGGAATACCTGGTTTCCATCCCCGCCTTCGATGCCTTTTGGTGTGATCGGCTCTGCTCCGAGGGCTAGGACGAGTTTATCATAGGGCATAATGTCCTTCTGTCCACTGATTCGATCATTAACAAGGACTGTTTTGTTTTGTCGGTCGATGGAGACAAGTTCGGTGTTGATTTTGACGTCGACGTTGAACCACGAGGTGATTTTCTCAGGAGTTTGAACGTGGAGTGCGTCGTCTGTGGGGATGACGCCGGAGAGGGCGTAGGGGATGCCGCAGTTGGCGTAGGAGATGTAAGGCCCGCGTTCGAGGACGGTGATGGGGGTGTGTTCGGAGAGGCCTGGTGATTGTTAGCCGCTTTGTGGTGGAATGTTGGTATGGATGGAAATTACTTACGGCGGAGGCGCGTTGCGCAGGACATGCCGCCTGCTACGCCGCCGGCGATGATGATTCTTTTCGGGGTGGTAGACATCGTGGCTGTTGGTATGGAGTCTGGCGAGTGAAGCTGGGGTTCGGAGCAGCTTGTGGCTGGATGGTCGGCCTGGAATCGCGATGAAATCTCAGGTTGGGTGTCGGTTTCAATCCAGTGTGCTTTGACACATGTCGTTCGACTTTTCTGTGGTGATGTCGTCACTGTATCGTGGAGTCTGCATGTGCGGTGTGAAGGTCAGAGCACGCACCGCCCAGAAAGTGGTGTCATCCCATCTTTCAGACTGCTGGGTAACTGAGCGTGGAAAGATGAGGCGAGGGCAGCTGGTTGAAATCACCGTTTTTCAAGTGACCACCGGAATTCCGAATTGTCTGTCGGACATCATGAAGAGGTGAATAAGAATGTGGAGATGATGATGATGGGCGCAGGAAGATTCAACGGCTGAAGGTGGAAAAGAAAACGATGAGGAACACGGGGAAAGAAATCGAAAAAGGCCAAAAAGTCAAGCCCAACAGAATGCCCGTCCTCGCTTCGAACGAGGCACCTCCAACGCCCACTATCCTTCCGCCGCGGATGAAGTGCCAGAAGGGTCCATGGGAAACAGTGCAGTGTGCTACACAATTACACCATGAGCAGTTCTGCCTGTAGAATGGAAGGTACTCAAAACCGCTACAAGTATTGACAGCAGAGCACGCTGCAGGCCCTTTTGTCTCCAGCAGAGAATGTGGAGGTTCGAGTAATTTGACACTGAGCAGTTTCCCAAACATATCCATGTGGTCTCTACTTGTTTCAAGTGAATCATTGACTTGGAAGTCGACCTTATGTCCGATGTTGTCCACATGCCTCCGTTACGATATGATGGCAATAGCAAAACTCCTGAAGGGTTCTATAAGCTCTTTACACACCCTGAGTTCAATTTGCTCGAGAACGGCCCCGAGTCACTGCTTGTTTTCTGCCAAGTTTTGGTCATTGCAGGACTAACGCATGATTGTTGCGAGTTTTGAATGTACAGGCCACCACCAACCTCGCTTCTCTGTTCCAATCACTTCAACGCGAAATTGGACTTGGCTCAATAATCTTTGGGACTATGCAACGCTCAATGTGTAAGCTGCAGTACACACCATACCTGAGTAATCTAGTCTCGTCCTGGCCAGCTAGGCCGCCGAGTTTCACTTTTGTACCTTGCCAAGATGTGGAGGTCAGTTGCTTTGATCTGACTCTGAGGACATGGCAATTTGTATATGAGTAAGGCTTGGACACCCTCTGCAGTTTTACAATGAGGTTCCAGAAGAGTTGAAGACTTTGCCTACCAAGTCAACCTACGATCAAAAGATGGACTGCATCGGATTTGTGATGTACCAAAACACCTCTCCAGTCGACAATCCGCCGCCTTATCAGGCATGGCCAACCTACAACAGTCAACCCGACATGATTCCTATGCAACCAATACAAAATCACGGCACGAATCTAAGCCCAATGGGTACATTTCCCACAGCTCCCCCGAATAGTTACATGCCAACTCACATTCCACAGTCCAGCGCGGCCAAAACCCCCATTGTTGCGCCACCACCGATGCCACAATCATCAAAGCAACCATACTTCCACAACTCCCACAACTACCCCGGCCCCATCACTCGAAATAACATGCTCTACAAGGATCGCAGCTCCTGGATAATGGTATATCTGAAACGGGTAAACTGCCCCTACTGCCATGTGGTGGCCCCCGTGAAAAGAGTCATCAAATATGATTGGAGGTGTGTCTGCATTCTCCCTGACAAGCGCCATCTACACATACTAACATCAAACGTGCCCGCTGGCTCAGTCCCAAGATGTGGGGAAGCTGGATCCTCGGCTGCCTCTTAACATTGTGCTGCATGATCTTCTGTCGACCGACAAAAACGACATCAAGGACTTCCACTGTGAGCAGTGCGGGACCAAGGTAGCGACGTTGCTTGTGGGGAGTAAGAAGGTCAGAGTGTATGAACCAGACGGAAGGGAGTGGGAGTATCAGATTCCAAAGAATGACGACATGAAGACAAGCAAGCAACAACAGGAAAAAGAATGGGCAGCAACACAGATACTTCTGGCAACTCACATGGCCAATGTACAAGGCCAGCGATTGGGAATCTGGCGGCGTTAAGTCCGGCTTGATGGACTTGACGGAATAAAGCAACCTTGACGTGCTGGAGCCTTTTCAAATATTGACGTGTACGTGATGAAGGCTCCTAAATCGAGGCAGCACGGAGTTGCGCTGTTGACGCGAAGCATAAGGCGGACCACACTAATGTAACCCTCTGACAACTGGTTCACATTGCCTGATACACCAATGCTTTCCCCGCATGCTTGAGGGGTATCGTCCCAGCTACCTCGGGGTATTTCGCTTGCGTGTGCTGCTGAACTAGGGGTTTGCCGCTCGCGCGCGCATCGAACTGTGGCGAGTTTGAGCTTTCGAATGGTTTCGAAACGGAGAGAGAGGATGGAGGCTGGGATGGAGTACACCCAAGGGAGAAAAAGTAGATGGTGAACTGAACAGTAAATACAAGTTCCCGATTGTGTGGGGAGCGATAAACTAAGGGAGGGCTGCAGATATATGAATGATTCTTCTCCTAAAATTAGCGGCGAATCCTTCACCAAGCCACTATTCGCTTTTCAACTACATCATCAGCCACATAGGTGTCGGTCTCGCATTCGGACTCTGAACATAGCCACGATGGTGAGAGGACGCTGTAAGTAAGCGCTGATTTTCCACTGAGGGCACTCAGCTATATAATACCCGATTTCAACCATTTTTCGTTCCAGGTGAAACACTTGGCTTATAATTGAAGCCCACACCAAATCTCACGACAATGGATTCCAATGTCCCTGTCCCCGTTGACCATCAATTGGCGCCACCACAATACAACGAACTCATTAGCAACCCCCTCGAAAAAATAACTCTGGACGTTGGTGGCCATAAATTTACTGCAACAATCAATAGTCTCACCACCAAGAGTTTTCTTTTCAAGCTGCTTCTGCAAGGTGATTGGAAGTCTTCTTTGCAGGAAGATCAAAGCATCTTCATCGACTCGGATCCAGAAGCATTCCGGCACATTCTCCAGTACCTGCGGCGCGGTGTGTTCCCATTGATCTATGACCAGAAAAAGGGGCACAACTACAAGCTCTACGCTGATATCCTAGCCGAGGCAAAACATTTCGGCATCCCCAAGTTAGAATGCTGGCTCAACGATCAGCTGTACTTGCGCTGCATCACCAGCTCAACAGTGTGGAGTTCCGCATACAAGAATGATAGGATTCCAACTGGGTTTCAAACGACATCAATTTGGGGTAGCGATGTCACCTCCACACAGCTCGTGCAACAGGACGTCAACACCGTCAAGACACCTATCTGTCCTCATCTTGCTGAGGATCGAAGCCCGTGCCCGAAGCGGTCTTGCTACCTTTCCTTGGGAACAATGCAGGATAATGTCGAGAAATATCGTTGGGCCGAAGTCGGTAGGTCGATCAGGTTCATTCAAGGATGGTGTAGTGACTCAGGGTAAGTTGTTAATCTATAGCCAGACCTCATTTCAAGGGCTTGACCGCTAACGCTATATCAGCAAGGAGTTTATGGAACACTGGGGGCGAGTTTCTCGGGTAGCACCTCCCCCAAAGCCGGAGTCTCAGCGTACAGTCCAGACTAAGCAGTGATGCGAGTAGCAACAACAGACGTAGCATTTTGTTCGATGACAAGGGAAATTGTGCCGGCAGTGACTGTGTTCACAGGGTTGGTACATTGGAAGGGTCTTTACATTTGAACTGGCAACTGCTGTATTTTGTTAAGCAAGCCCGGTATTGATAACCTGAGAGTCTTTCGTTAGTTTATTTTCTTTAAATGTTGGATATCTATGACTTATAAAACCAAAGCAAGGCCCGTTGTGGGGGCTGTTTGAAGAAGGCATCATTTTCCCCATTACATCATAGCCCTCTTGCTCAAAGAGCCCTACAGAGATAAGATAAACTGCCATTTAGCCTTTCTGCATCCGTGGGTTGCGTGTTGGTTGGTTGGTTGTGAAGCGGGGGAAAGAGATTCCGCTTGGTCGACGTCTCATTGGCTCAGGTGGCCCACCTCCAGGCAGTCGCCCCTATAAAAGGGACATCTGCTTTTCCCAGCAACAAGAGATAACGGTCAACCATTTTAATCTTGACATCCCCACCAATTTTGTTCATCATGTTCGAACGTCTCCCTGAGGAGCTTCTTAGGAAAGTTGCTAGAGGGTTTCGTATTCAAGATTTCAGGAATCTCTCTCTCGTCTCCAAGACCTTCCACGCCATATGGACACCCAGGTTCTGGAGAACACTGTGTGTCGACACTGCTGGCTCAACAGGCCGACCGTCTTCTGTCAACATCAAACGGATCGAAGAGTGCGCCCATGCGCTTCAGAATGCTTCTTCTTCCATACAGAATGTCTCCGCCGTTGTGTTTCGACGGGACACTCGATGGAAGCTGTGGGACTATGAGAAGGAGGAAGACTGGCCCAACGTCGCCTGCCTGCACCGGCAACCGCCCCCAGAGGATCTTAACTACTGGAGAGCCTTGCAACGAGCAGCGCCAGTCGCCGGATGGTCATTCGATCAGTGGTTCTACAGGAATCAGAAATGCATCGAGGCAAGTATAGAACGAATGGGTGAGCAGCTGGATTCCGACCCCATGGACGATATTGCCCTCGCTATACAATCTGTCATTGGACGCATACCCGCTGGCCAACTTCAATCCTTCACCTGGGACTTGGCAACATGCATTCCTCAGGCTGCTTTTGATAGTCTCTTCCAAGCGCAACCGCAACTCGAGTCTATCACATTGACGGCTGATGCCTGTTGCAAGGTTGCCGGTGAAAGCTTGCACCTTCCCTTCCGCCAACTCAAACGGGTCATCTTGAACTCATTACCACGATCTCATGTTGTACCAGTGCGAAGAATGCTGGGAACAAATAGAGGGCACCTGCGTGACCTTCAAATCGAGGAGTTGGTGCATGGGTGCTCTTTAGAAGAGCTCTTATATGGCGGAGAAGACTGCGAAGATCCAAGAGATAGGGAGTCGACAGACGAACGCAACGGCGAACTGGTGGCGGATCCAACGGTGTCTTTCCCGTCACTAGTGACGCTGTCGTTGCGGAATATCGACTTGACCGAGAGTATGGACCGGGCATTCAACATCAGTGGCCTCACATCACTTACACTACGCCAATGCTCAAGGTCGAGCGAATTCTTTAAAGGAATCATGGCAAGGAACAGCCCGCTTCAGCTCAAGGCTTTAGAGTTCCTGGCTGACTATGCGGACCGTGACGAGGATGAAGTCACGAACACACTCAACCACTTCCTCCTTTCATTCAAGGGCCTCGAAAAGCTTTACATCGGGTTGATAAAAACCATCTACTATCCGGACAGCCGGGATAATTTTCATCCCCTATGGTCTACCGTTGGTTATCATGGCTCTACGTTAAAGAATCTGGTGATTCACCCGCGAGGCCCAATCACGAGGACAGATCGGGCTTGCACGATGGGGGGCATCCAGAGAAATGTTGATTGGATTCATGATGTCGTTGGAAAGCTCGAGATTCCACAAGTGACCATTAGCAACTGGATGAAGGATCCCGCCACTCATCCCCTGTCGCCGCTGTCAAAGCTCGAATGCCTCGGCGTATCTTCGGACCCGTTTGCGAAAGCTACAACGCAGGATGGGGGATCCGAGCAATTTCTTGTATGCATCCTCAATGCCATCGCAGGACCGCACCTCCTAAGCATCGCTAACTGGTCGTCGACCGTGCAGATAACCCTCCTCAGGCCTTTCACCTCATCATCCCGCCGCCTCAAGCTCTTACATCTCCGGAAGACAGGTTCCAATAGAGAGGATCCATTTGGTTCGAAGGTTTTCATGTCGAGTGTCAGCCGACGGGTCAGCGGAGACAAGACCATTCCTGTCCCCCCTTCAAGAATGATGGCATACCTTGACCCCGACTTTGCTCGGTTTCTCAATTGGGTCTTCGGGCGAGAGGGAATCCCCTCCCTCGAGGCCGTCGCGTTTGGGGATTTTGCCAACGGCCACATGAGCGGTAAATACCTTCATAACATGTTTGCATGCCGCAGCAGTGATGTACGTCAGGGATATCGATTGTTTGACTGTCGCTACAAGGTCCGTGAGCACGAATGGCGGGTCGTGGCGGATAAGTACGCTGACTTTTTGGAATCGTGCCCCGTCGGGCCGCGGGTGGAGAGTTGGGGGCATGGGTCGAGGTATCATTTCTAATCGAGATCGCTTCTGTTTTGAGGAGGCAAGGAATTCGGGCTCTGGTAGATGTAAGTAGAATCTTTATCAACAGGTACGATCATCCTTCCCAAATGGTGATATGGAACTGTAAAGACAGCTGCTCTTGAAGTGAACGACTAGACAAAAGAAGGTATCTATCAGATTCAGCATGGCGATTTGGTAATAGGTAGGTAAGTGGTAATGAATATGGGAGTATGAAAGAGTGGAGGAGAAAAGAAAAAAGAAGAAAAAATCAAGCCCAGACAGAGCTACCCAACCCTGTCTCGAACGGGGTAGCTCTCGACTGCCCAGTAGCCTTAACCCGTGGATGAAGTGCGAAAAGGGTCCCTGGGACACAGTCGAGCACCTTAACTAACTAGGCCATGGGCAATTTTATTGAAAAGAAGGTCTCCAATGCAGTGTATAAACCCCACCATGGCCCCTTTCTCTGTTATTGGGTCGCAAGAGGCCGTCTGCTCCCTCCTTCCCGGCGGTGATATAACATTGCCGGGCCCGGAGAGCACGCATTCGATGTGGGCAATTCAGACTTTTTCTTCCTTTTCCTCATGCGACTTGCTCCTGGACACGCGCCCCATAGACACCCACAAAGAAGCCATCCGAAGTAATTAGTTCTTCTCCGCCATTCTACAGCACCAATCTAGCCGGTTTTGGGGAGGATAGTACAGGACGGTATTATGACCTATAAGTTTTGACCGCCCCTGTGCATCGTCACCTCAACTACTGTTGCCCGGGAGCTACATACGCGAAAGCTCCTGGGTAGTTGAGCCCTGAGATTCAGTACCACCATGCGAAGTCCTGTTCAAGTGGTGGAATCTCATGACAGGTTCAAGTCTCCGCCAATACCGAGGAGGCTTCTTATTATATCTGGACCTCCCTCCTCTCCTTCCAATCTTAACCTTCCCCGTACTCTCTGACCTCAGTCAACCAACTACCCCCATCCTTGACATTATAACAGTTCGTTTTGAAAGTATGCTAACATCTCGCAATCACAACACCGCTAATACTCGTTATTTACAGGCTCATCTCTTCGGGGAGCAACCGTGCTACTGAACGAAACCAAACGGCCCCTTCACTCCCGTATTCCAATTCGGGTGCATGTGGAATTGGGAATTGAGGATACAGAAAAGCGTGCTGGTAAGCGGTTTCGGGGCGAAAATTGGGATTGGGCCGCGACCGGATTTGGATAACACCGCGCTTTGAAGCGCCCGACGAGAGCGCAGAAACGGATTACGACGAGCCCGGCGGTCATAGCACCGCCAGCAACCCCCTCCAGCAGCGCCCACAGGTGTTGTACTCTGCGGTTGTTGGGACGATTAAAGTTCAACCGCGGACCGAAGCCCTGCAATTGCTGCGACGATCAGCCAACTGCCTGACGTCGAAGAAGATGCTGTTCGTCTGGTGTATTGCGTTGATGATCCTCCGGCTACGCCTCACCCCAAGAGTTGGAAGGGCAGAGGTGTTTGTGTTATCCGACAGCCAACAGGCACTCTCGATGTTGGATAGATGTCCGTTCAGGGCACCAGGGTTTACGCTGACGACGATGCCGTTATACATTCATTTGGCTGAACTCACCAGTAAGCTTCAGGAATTGGGTGGCCTCCTGACAATTCGTGGGTCCTTGGGCACAATCACAACTTTACTGTGCATCAGCTGGCAGAGGAAGTAGTCCATATGGCATTTTCTTGATAGTATGTGGGAGTTACCAACACATCGGCATCGAGAAGGAAATTCCCCTATATAACCCATTATGCTGGGCAGATCTCTTGGCGCACTTCAACAGTTTCGGGACAAGCATCCGACAGTGGATGTCAACATCAGCACCTCAGCATACAGACAAGCCCATAACAAGTGTTTGAGGCTGAAGAAGTTTCCTCGTCCCTGGGATTGGGCTCTGCATCACCAAATTATGGAGCTGAAGGAGGATTTGTTTCACATTATTTGAGAACCTAGCTGGGGGACTCAGATGGGCGGTTGTGCGGAAACATGTCTTGGTGTGCTCATGAATCGTTGGAAAGTGTCGCGAAGTGTTTGAATGTGTTGGAGGGTGCTGGAGGATGTTGAAGCCATGGACTGTGGTTGCAAGTGGGGAAATGGTTGACAGTGTGTCGGAGAATGACGGAGAAATGTTGAAACATTTAGGTCACTGCAAGAAGGAATAAGGATGCTCTAGGGGACTGCATGTTAAGGAGGACCAAGTGAGCTGTCTGTGTCAAAGAACCTCAACAAGGTTAGGTAGATGTATACTGAGTAAGTGGTATTCACCGGTTACTATCTCCAGATTTTTCGTCTCTTCTTCAACTACCAGTCTCTTAAAACAACCCCTCTACCCACCCGGCAGACACCTTTCTTCTACTCTCCCCCTTTCACAACCACGCGGACACTCGCCCCTCACAAACTGCCACCCAAACAACACTTTACTCTGCTCCCTCCCCACCCCACCAAGCACCACCTCCGGGTCCTTATCCCTCATTCCAACGCCACTCCCAATAACCTCTTCACTCCCGATGTCCAACTGCCCCCATCCCAGTTCAATCAACTCTTTGATCGGAACCCCGTAAACGTACTCCCTAAACCCTGCCCATCTCACCGCGGCAGCGCACATGAGGCAGCTTTCGGCGTTGGTGTAGAGTGTCAGGTCCTTGAATGCGGCTAGGGATTCGGCAGGTGTCATGTTATACGCAGAAGAGACAAAAAGAGAGGAGCAATTATTAATGGCGGCGATTTCGCCGTGCAAAGTTGGGTTTCCTATCCGGGAGTTACCGTTAGAGCCGGTGCAGATAAGTGTTCCTTGGGGGTTGGCAGAGGTGTGGTTCACGATGACGGTACCAAAGGCGGCGAAGGGGCAGGGGTGGGAGAGGGCGAGGGTGTTGGCTTGGTGGATCCAGTATTCGCGGGTGGAAAGGGGGATGGTGTCATCGTTGTAAGGGTTTGGGAGGGTGGGTGGTGATGCTGGGATGGAGGGGGTGCATGCTGTGATTGTTGGGAGGAGGAGGGACAATGAGGCTAGTAGCGATTGGCTTTTCATGTTTGGTTGGGTTGTGTGTGGGAGAGAAAGAAAGGTTAAGGCTGTGATTGTGAATTGTGTGATGTTCCTGGATAGTTGGTGGTTGGAATGCTGACATCATTGTTTCGAATTGGCCAGGACTTTTGGGTGCCACACCGTCTGTCTCATTCCGTCAACTACACGCACGATGAACGAGCTTTATGATCACGAAAAGAGTGTCATCTCTGTATTTTATTAAATATGTAGCCAAATTTGATACCGGAAGATTGTTAATAAGGGTATACAGACGTTGCCGCCGCTCAATTCTCCCCCTTTCTAATGTTTTGTGTTTCCATTCACGTGCCTCTGTGCAACGCGGCTGGCTGGCCGGCTGGCGGGGTGCCATGTGCACTTTCCAGCTCCCTTGGAGCAATCTCAGGACCGGGAGCTTCCGCCCTGCCCTCTATATCCCATCGGTCACTGCTCAACTCGGCTGGCGCTTGCGTCTGTCCAAGTTCGTAAGTCGTCATTTGTGACTCCTTCATACCGTGGTGCAACTGTTGTTCGGGCTGGCCGGAGTAATAGTATTTCTCTCCAGGCCCAGAAACGACGGGTCCGGGCGGAGGTGTCCCTGCCTCAGTGACAGGTAATTCTGCTGTTGAGTCGGTACCGCTGCGGGCCAATCCACGACGCTTCGTCCTCCAAAGCAAAAAGGCGCCAACCACGATGGCAATTGCCACCGCAACAGCACCGACCGCAATGCCGGCTATCGCTCCACTCGAGATGCCACCGCTGGAAGGCTCCTCGGGCGCTGATGTGTTGGTCGGTCCTGGGTCCGAGGAAATAGCTGACGAGGGAAGGTCTGAGGGCTTCCATGCGAGCTGGATCATGGGTGCATAAATATACGCCTGGGACCAGTTCTTGTTGGGGAGAGTCATCGGAGCTAGATTGATCTGGCTTCCGCTCTCGCATTGATATGTCGAAATGGTGGTGGCTCGAGCATTCGAGATGCAGGTTTGGCCGTTCTCGTTGTGGCACGCATAGCCCTCTGGGCAGCAGCCCACAAAGGTCTCTTCTGGCTCCATCCGGTACTGTACGCGCCAACCCTGAGAGGTGGCGCTGGCGGTGCATGCCGACACATAGCCCGCCGGGCAGTGAAGGCCGGGCGAGTAAAATCCCCAGCCGTAGAAGGCCGAGTTGGTTCTCGGAGCGTCTGTTGTCGTCGGCGGCCAGCAGTCGGCGTTATCCTGGACGTCTTCCGGCCCGCACCTCTGGCCCAACCAGCCCACGTTGAACACGGTGTGATGGGCCGGTGTCCAGCATGCTTCCGGAGCTGTGAAGGTCGTGGTCAGATGACCGAGGATCTTTCGGGCTTCGTCGGTAAAGATTGACATCCTGTCTTGCTGCGAACTCGGACTTGTTGGTTCGGGGGATGAAGTGTTGTTTTGTCGTCGTCGAGTTGAAGACAAAAGAAACTGGGAACGCAATACCGGTCGTCTTTGGGAGCCACTCCGCTTTTCATGGCGCGAGATTCAGCGGCCGGGAAGTCTAGCGAAGCGGCCAAGCCCGTAGGTCGTCAGGGTGGTCAAGTCTACGCTGGTCGAGACAGGGACCACATATCCAAGCTGTTGTTTATCGATTGGTTGGCGAGTCTGCACCCTTGCTAGTGTTTATCAGTCCATCCCGCTGATTCGATCATTGAACCCGAGACCGCCACAGGGTGACCCGTCCGTGCATTTTAAGGTCGGCGGGCACGTGGGCTCGACGGGTACCCGGGATCGAGGCCCGGCGATGGCATAGTGCGCCTTCCAGCAGTAAGGATCCTGGTATGATCAACGAGGCGAAGATAGCAGCTTTTTTTCCACCTCCAGTGCAGGCCAGAGCCTCAGAGGCCTAGACCCTAGGTTTAGGGCGGCGCTGCAACGAAATGATGTCTCATAAGTTTTAAGATCGCCTGGGTTCCGGTAGTCAGTTGGCGCGGTAAATAAAAAAATGCAACCCTGAGATCCCCAAACTTGTTCCCCAGACACATGGCCCCCACGGCCGGCGCCGCGCCGGCTTCCCTTCTGGCCCACAAACACGCAATCCAGCCATCAAGAAACTCTTGTACAATCTGCGCAACATTGACAAAGCCTCTGCGATTGAAAAGGCTCCCAAGGGTAACGACAGCGAGGCCCCTTTCATCACCGCTTTTCCAAGATCAAGAAAGCCATACTCTGCAGGGCTTGGTGCTTCCACATCTTCTTATTTTAGAAGCCTCCATCGAAAAAAAAAGCTTGACTCGAGCCTGCTCGCTAAAGACATCGCTTAAAGTGAGCGATGTGACCAGCATTGGTGGAGGGGTCAAACCAGGATCGCCGATTGAAGAAGTTCACCGCTCGAGGTCCATAGCGAAAACTTGAGCAAATTCTGCATAGCTTGTGCAAGGATGCAGATATGCCGGAACCGGAAGTGCCATCGTCAACGGCGAGAACGCGGACGGGTTGTTCGTCGGTTGCTCAGGAAGTAAAGTAAACAAATCCGGGAAGGAGATGTATCTACTGCTCAGGGGTCACTCCTGTGTCGACGAAACCCTAACCCAGGCAACACCAGCCAACAGCACCAACACAACACCAATTGCATCGTCCCAACAGCCAACCGCATCCACGCAAAACCCTGTGACACAGGGTTGATCCTTCCCAACCAACAGCCCTGAAAGATTCCGCCACTGTCACTTAACCAGCAACTCCCCCCCCGGTGGCGCTGTCGAATTGTTTACACACTCTTTCACTCATTGCCGTCAAGAAAATTACCACCAAAATGACACGCTCAATCCTCCCAACCTTCCCGCTCATCATCCTCGGCGTGATCGAGCCACTGATGCTGTACGTCCCCCATTCTACCCACCCCTCTAATTGCCCAAATCACTCACAATTCCCCAGCCTCGAAGCTTACCGTGTCGGCATCATCAACCCTGGCGCCCAGCACTACTTCACCCGTCAACTCCCGCCCGACTTGCTCTACACCACCAAGACTACTCAGCCTCCCGAGTTCTCTCCCCAGGCCGAAACGGTCACCCTCCAGCTGGTCAACGTCTTCCTCCTCCTCGCGGGCTTGGCTGTCGTGTGCTGCTTCAGCAAGGATAAATGGACCGTCAAGGGCTACTGCGTCGTGGTCGGGCTGGCGGATTATGGCCATATCTGGTCCATCTACAAGGGTTTGGGCGCCGAGGCGTTTTGGGAGTTTGGCAAATGGAACGACTTGGTTTGGGGCGGGGTGTTGGCGTCCGCGTTGTTGAATTTGGTGAGGTGGGGGGTTGTGTTTGATGCTTTCGGGAGGTTGAAAGATGGGAAGAAGGTGAAGACGAAGTGATTGAGAGCTGGGGGCGGTGGAATCATTTGACGCTATGGTCTGGTCGTCAGAGGTAGCTTAAAGTCAAGAAACCAAGCAATGAGTTGTCCTCGGACTTCACAAATTGTCTGGTGCTCAGCCATTGATTTGCGATATCTCGGATCCCATTGTTACCTCAATGTCACCAGGCAGTCGGCTCGGTGATGCTCGGACAAAGGCCGACAGGGGTATCGGAGGTACGTACCTCCGACCATTCCGTAATCAACAACTTTATCTTGACTTCATGTCAGCCTCAACTCCCATGTTTTTTGCCTTTTTGCCTTGCATCGTTCATCATACCATTCATACTAGTTAGTACATCCAGAATGGCAACGCAGACACAAACCGTTATCGTTGCACCCCAATCTGCACACACCAACCCCTCCAACAACAACCTCATCACACTTTCCAGCCCTAAAGGACCACCTGAGAATGATAGCCACCCCGACGTTTCCATGTCCAAGCGGGACATCACCCTCCTCCTAACACCCCTCTGCCTTTCTGTTCTCTTGTCTTCTCTCGACCTGACGATCCTCACCCCCTCCATTCCCTCCATCGTGGCCGACTTTGCCTCCCCACAAGGCTACATCTGGATCGGCTCTTCCTTCATCCTCGCCCACACAGCCAGCACACCCATCTGGGGCGCAGTGTCCGACATCTTTGGCCGCAAACCCATCATGCTTTTATCACAGGCCATCTTCTTCTTCGCAAGCTTGCTATGCGCCCTAGCAGAGAACTTGCACTCCCTAATCATCGGAAGAGCATGGCAAGGGGTAGGCGCGAGTGGGATGGGGATGATGGTCAATGTGATAATTTGTGACTCGTTCAGCTTGAGAGATAGGGGGTTGTATCTCGCGGTAACAAGCGGGGTGTGGGCGTTGGGGAGTGCGATTGGGCCGGTGATAGGTGGTGTGATGAGCACCAGGTTGAGTTGGAGGTGGTGTTTTTGGATAAACCGTCAGTTTTGTCACTTGGGCTTTCTTCCTCCACAGAATCACACTAACAAATCCATAGTTCCCATCGGTTTTCTAGTTTTCTTCACCATCCTCATCTTCCTTCCACTCCCATCACCGCCCAAGACCCAGATCCTGACCGGGCTCAAAGCTCTGGACTGGTCTGGCTCGCTCCTCATTATCGGTAGTGCCCTGATGATCCTCCTGGCCCTCGACTTCGGCAATGTAGTACTAGCCTGGTCTTCCCCCACAGTCATCAACCTCCTCGTCTTTGGCGTCCTGACCCTGTTCCTCTTCTTCTTCAACGAGTGGAAGTTAGCCCCCAACCCAATATTCCCCGCAAGGTTATTCCCCAATCTCTCCACCATCGCTGCCTACGGCGTCTTCGCCTTCGACTCGTTCGTTTTCATTGGACTGGCGTATTATCTCCCTCTCTATTCCCAATCCGTGCTTGGAGCCAATGCGCTCACGTCGGGAGTCCACCTTGTCCCATTGATCGTCTCGTGTTCTTTATCGGCGGCGTTTGCGGGGGTGGCTATCCAAAAGACGGGGAGGTATCTCCCTGTTATGTATGCCGCGCAGGTCTTCCTCATGCTTGGAGTGGGGTTGTTCGTCAGCCTTGACTTTGCGGAGCCAGATAATCTCGGGAAGTTGTTCGGGTACGAGATTCTGGCTGGAGTAGGAGTGGGTATGAACATCGAGGGGCCGATTCTGGCTGCGCAGGCGGCGGCGAGCGAGCTTGATACTGCGGCGGTGATTGCGGCGATGGGGTTTGCGAGGTCGATGGCGACTGCGGTGTCGATTGTCGTTGGGGGAGTGATCTTTCAGAATGGAATGGACGGGCGGAACCGTGGTCTGGTTGAGAAATTGGGAGGTGATATCGCTAATTGGTTTGGAGGGGGAGAAGCGGCCGGGAGTATCGAGAGGATTGGATTGCTTGGTGAGCAGCAACAGCAGTTTGTGAGGGGCGCATATTTTGAGTCACTGAGGTTGGTTTGGATCATGGTATGTGGTTTTTTATCTGTTTGTTGGTGTTTGGGAATTGATCAGCTGACAAATGAACAGTATGTCGCGTTTGCTGGCCTTGCCACTGTCCTCACTTTGTTGGTTAGAGGGCAAAGGTTGAGCAAAGAGCACAAAGACGTCGTTTTGGGTGTGGAAAGAGGTCGGACTACGCAGGGGCAGCTACCGGTACAACTGGGACCTGTGCCTGAAGTTAGATCGGGAGAGGGGAGTGCGGCGGAAATCAGGCTGCGGAGGGCTGCAGACATATGATGAGGCTCTGGAGGTGGTACGCTCTTCACAATACCTCAGAGGCCCCGGGCTTTGAATTGGGTAGAAGCCGCAGCCGCCTGAGAGAGCATGGGAGCAAATCATCAGCCAATCGGAGTGGTTTTTGCATTGGTGGGTCGATTTGACCGGCCTGCTGGGCTCTGTCAAGTCGTCATCCGTCCAACAATTGCCAGCTGAGCTTTCTGATGTACCACGTCAGATCATTTTGCAGCATCATCATTCTCTTTTGCAGTGAATGTCACAGATCTGTAATATTGTTACAGTTGGATATTTGACAGTCATGACTCGAGGCTCGGCCTCGGGATTACCCTCCATTTCTGGCACGGTCACTCTGTGGGTAAGATTCGTGATTGTATAAAGCTAGCTTCACCTTTTTGACGCTCCGTGTCCTTCCTGTCCCATCCATTTAATTACCTACCATACCTTCATCAACAAATATTCGACTCTCTTAATGAAATGTGTTCAAGGTCCATCATTCCAATAACTTGCGTATATACTACATCATGCCTCACTAATGTGGAAGGAGGTAGGTGAGCTCCTTCCCTCCATGGAGGTCCCACTTCGGCAAGCGGGCGTGTTCTCTTGTTCTGTTGAATAGGGAAATGGCCCTCACAACTTCATTGAATTCCTCTGGTTAGGCACGCATCATTAACGAACACCCACTTTTCTTCTCCAACAGCCTCCCTGGATAGAGGGTAGCTAGCGGCAGATGACTAAGTCCGCTGATGCATGATTTGTTTCGAGCTGTTTTAGGATCAACTTCCATCACTCAAACTTTCAACCTTTTGACCTTTTGACTTTCCAGAAAGTCCATTCAATCCTGTTCGTCTGAGTCACATCTCAGCTAAACACGAGGTTACATTGCCTCACCGCGGTTGCTATCCCTTGTTTACCGTGCAGGACTGCCTCAGAATGACTGGATCCTTCGTTGAAAGAGGTTCATTAGTACCGGATGTTTTTGCTAATGTATTTTCATTTATCCAGATGGACAAGATATGCTTTCGTTAAAGAAATACCGGACGCCGATAAAAAGGACATTGGACGACCTTCAAACCGACGAAGCCCAAGTCGGAATCAGACAGGCCAAATCAGATGATCTTAGTAAAAAATACCCTTTTCTACTCCGGGATGGCAAAGAGGACGAAGGACCGATATTTTATCCGATGCCTCCAAGCCCAAACTTCCTGCAGCTATTTTCGAATCACTACCCGAAGCTGTTAGCCCGAATCGAAGACCAGCAAATGAATCGGGAGGCTGCACTGGCATATGCTGCCTATATTGAAGCATTGCTACGGAAAGAAGGAGACATTGTTCGGTTGATTTATGGCATGGATGGTTTAGCTACATTGTAGTTCGACTGGGAACCCGTCCCAGGCTCCTTTGCTATATGTCTAGATGCAAGGATAGACGACGGACATTTTGTTGGAAAATCACAGGGGTTCTTTATCGATGAGGTCCCATCAATCCACTGGGCCGAGCTTATGGGAATCACTGAAGTAGTGCATCAGACCGTTCTTCGCCGCCGTAAGGCTATACCGTCCCGGGGTGAGCTGTACATACTTACTGACAGCGCTCAAGTTCTCGAGTATTTGCAACGATATCCACACGAAGTCCCGGTTAACAAGCTGGCAATGGCGCCGGTGTACGATTATTTGGTGAAGCTATCAGAAGAGCTGGATAAGATGGGATGGGTGTTTACGATTGCTTGGGTGCCTGGGCACCGTCACCAAATCAGATGTCACATCAAAAGTGATAGAAAGGCAAGAAAAACCAGAAGGGAAGGTTATAAAACCATTAAGAAGCTACTCGACTGGCCTAACACAATCCCAACACCACTGGCTATGTCGGATGCTACCTATTTTGCGCCGATGACGCATAGTTCGATATGGCCTTCCTGCATGCCAGGAGCATGGAGGCTATCCGCAATTTACCACCGCTTTTACATATATGGATCTTTTTAAGCTATCAGAGACGTATAATATCCTGTACTAGTTTTACATTAATGCGGTTGAGGGTGGGGTAGAGACGCCCAAGGAAATTCGAATTAGGGGGGAAGAGCTACTAAGAATCAGATGAGAGGTGCTTTAGAGTCGGGGCTGGAAACTAAAGCCTGAGGGAGCTGGAAGTATAAAGATTCCATAGGAAGGTGGAAGCAAATTATGTTAGGGGCAGCTAAGAGTTTTAACGGGATCCCAAACGTCTACCTAGGATAGGTATGTCTTAGTAGTTAGGGAAATTGAAGATCGGCCACCTTCCCGAATGGACCGGATAAACTTTTGTTAAGTATCCGTCTATTACTATCTTTAACTTTTGTCTTTAACTGATTTAATAACCAATAGTACTAGCATTAAACCCAATCCCGTCTTGGGAGTAGAAATAACTCTGGACTTTCTTTAAAGGATTAATATTTTATATTTATAAATCACGGAAGATACTAACCTAATCATCAATAATGGCCAACCCCTCCTATTATAACTTAATAACCTCACTGCCCGATAAATAACCACTTGCTAAGCTTCCATCATAGTTTTCAAAGGTAAAATGCTAAATAATCTTTTAAACTCTTCCAAGAGGTGACCGGAAATTTTCCGGAAGGGAAAGTATAATGCATTTGCAATATGCCTATCTAAACTTCGAGGACACCGGGGATTATTTTTTATAAAGGCACTATCTTGAGAGTAGATGGAGGTGATGTCAATGGGTGACCCTGGGCACCAGTAGGTTCTTGTTTTGCGGTTAACTATTCCGTCGGTCGAGGTCAACTCTACATAGGGATTCAGAAATTGTGGTAATATCCTACGTTTTCGGAAGAGGGATCCTAACTACACACCTTATCACTAAGGTAGTTGATCTTAATACCGGTCTATAGGTACCTAGTGTCTCTCTCGAGGAGTTGGGCTAAAGAGGATTCGAGCTGATAATTTCCTGGATACCAGGATATAATTACCAGATTATTATTGCACTCCCCTCCACTGCTGTTAGCAACCAACTCGCTCTTTACACTATTTAGATATCAGCCTTAGCATTATAGTACTTGAAGGCTTCTCACTTTACGCCCCGCTACCTTCTTGAAACACAAATAGACTTGGGGAACTGTCTATATAATCTTAGAGACGGTACCTAAGGGTGTATGATGTAAGTACATATGCTCCTGCAAAGCCTTTTGTATGCTCAGAATAGACATCTCTTGATGATTTAAATCGAGCATTTCACGTACCAAATAGCTATTTACAGTATTGATAGGTAATCTGTGCTAGATGGAAGCGATTTGTCTCTCAGGGAACTGGACAAGTAGATGCGGGTATTGTTAGAGGAGGTCCTGTTTTTGAAATAAGGAAGTGCAGACCTACGCTAGAGGAACTCTCGATAACAGCAGCCCTGACTATGTTGTCGACAATGGAATTGAGCGCGCCTTCTAGTTTTGCGTGGACAAAATTTTATAACCACAAACACTCCCTCTTTCAAACAGCTGTTTTTCTTTGCAACGCAGTCAACCAAAATAAACCAAGAGATCGAAGAAAATGGGTAAGCAACTAATTCATTTTCGATACAGACTCCTCGCTAGTAAGCGTTCGACTACGCTACCAGCAAGCGTTAATTACAACGACGGTACTCGCTCAGATGACATCAGCTACGCTTCGAGGCGCTCAGGACTGCTTGTTTTATTCGCTCGGCGACAAGCCGTAACCTATCCGAGCTTTTGCATATGTTAGTATTTGTTGCTAACATTCTATTTTTGAAAGCTACTCCTTACATACAAATACCGGCGGACCTTAAACCCCCATGGAAATGTAAAATCGAAGATGTCGAGAGATGAGGCTGGTCCTGCCATTCTTGAAGATATGGACAGCTATTTCCTGTCCAAGCGCTTTAAGAGAAGCAATAAGGGTGATGTCCGCTTGTTATGGTGTCTGGAAATGTGCCGAGCACATCATCCTAATAGCCATGTGCTAGGCGGAACAACCGTTGGATAGCCAATAAACTGCTGACCGAAAGCTCCTTGTCCCAGGTACGGTTCTCCACTGGCACTCTGATGGATTAGACAGTGACGACGTGACATTAGGCTTGGATGGTCTGCCTTGAACTCTTGCACGGCCCTGGTACCGCTTGCTTCCAAGACAGGCCATATCGAATTGATCTTGAGGGTCTTCAGCGTAGCAGAGGTCGGAGAGGAAATTGTGTTCTCGCCATCTCAGCTTCATCCAGGCCCTTCCTGATAGCCAGCACTTCCAGTCGCTGAAACTCTACTCAGCTTCGCTTGAAGCACTCAGACTTGTCCGTTTGCGAGCGAACAAATTTGTTCCGAAGCAAGCCTCCTCTTGCCTGCAACCAAAGACTTTCGAAACCCGGTTCTGGATATTGAACAATGCAAACGCCATTAGCGCAGTAAGCAGCATATTAAACTGCACTGTTGATCGCATAAACTATGTTGATGAGGATATCTCCGACCCTGGTAAGCGCGTCGATCTGAGAGGGGTCGGCAAATGTGCTATCGAGACCAATCTGTCGGTTACATCCTCACCAATAATAGTTAGACCTGGTCCCAATGCCTAGGGTACCGCCGTGTGATTGTGCTAGGCGGAGAGATCTTCGGTAGGCACTATTTTCACTCTGGTCGCCGTCGGTGAATGGCTGACTTAACTTATGCATTCTGCTTCCACTGCTGCGCCTGTAGATCTTCTACAGGCCTCTCGGGTTGTGTAGCACTAGAGACCATTTAGGCTGACAGAGAAATACTGACGCCTGAAAATCCCGTGTCTATCAATGCCGGGCGAGGTTAGACAGTGTCACTTTTCTTGCTGAGCACCGCCGGACGCTGTCTTTGAATGGTGTAAGCGATGATCATGACCATATTGCAAAGAGCGTCAAAAACACCGAAGAAGGCCAGGCAGCAGCACACTGTTGAGCTTTCAGTCAGCATAAATACTGGCCAAGTCCACACCCTTCCATTCTCACCCAGCACCCCTCATCACTTTCACCGACGGTGCCATCTGCATACCTACCTCTTCGCATTCTACCCACCCATCATTCACCATGAAACCCTCCACCGCCTTCGCCCTCGCCGCCCTCTGCATCAAGAGTTGCGTGGCCGACTTCTGGATCTACGAGGCTGGCGGATTTGGCGACATTGTCCCTGTCACGTACTTCCGTTTCTACCACGACCCTCCCAAGTGCGGTACAACCGGCAATAACAACGGACAAAACTATCTCCCATACGATGATGTCAGCAAGAGAAAGGTAAATGTCTCGTCTCTGTGGCCGACTGTGAAGATGTATTGACTGACGATAACTTCAGGGCATTGCCTGTGACGGGAACGGTTGCGAGGGTGGAAACCCCAACGAGATCACCCGTTTTGAGATGAATGTGGACTGGGGACACTACAGTACGTCGCTGCCGTCCAACGATGAGTGCTACTGGGCGATTTCTGACATGACTTGTTTGCAGCTATTTACAAGGACCGTGGCTACAGGATGTACGACAAGAAGAACAACGTTGTGGGGCAGTGTCGTCCTGATAGATCCAAGAGCTATCTTTGTGTTGGCACCGGGCTTCCTGATGGGGCTAGTGTCTTCCACTGCACTACGTCTGTTGACAAGTTCTGACAGGAACGATGAGGTTGGGCAGGACATGTGAGAAGGGTTTTGAAACTGGCGTGATGGCCTGAATGTGAAAGGGAATTTGAACAGTTGTTGTTGTTTTAAGTATTAGTCGACGGGAACCTGTAAGCAAAGAAAATGAGAAACAACAAAAATAGCACTGCCTTGAAATATCGGTTCGTTTTTGATTGACTGCTCAGTTTGAAGAAAAATCTTGAAGACGCAGACAAGCCGTTAGAGTGACAAGTTGACTCGATCAAATAGCCATCGTGGCCAGGGTTGAATTTGTGAGACGCAGCGAGTGATTACGTTGCATCTTCGAGGGTTGGGCTGGTCCCTGCGCTAGGTACCTGAGTGCAAGGACCGAGGAGCAATACAACAATAAGCAACCAGTCAGTGGTGCAATTAGCAGAGGTGTTGGCTTTCACACTGGGGTCCCGGAGCTACTCGTTCTTGGAACATACTGGGGAATGCTCTGCAGAGAACAGTGAAGCCTGGGATCACATGGGGCGACCAACGCAAGGTCCTCTTGGAGGCAGAAATTGCTTGTTTTTTGGGTGACCTTTTCTATAGGATCTGCACTTCTTTCCCTTCAAACCCAAAACCCTCATAATGCAACCGATGCAAGAGTTGTTACATGTTGACATTGTGTAATATGCATCATTCAACATGTGAGGAGCATCGTGACAAACTTGGGGCACAGGAGGCCGACGGTTCAATTCCGAAGTCAAGCACCATTTTGTCACGCCCTTGGGCAACATGTCCCCCACTGATATGCCCTTTATAACCTCTGTAAACTGTGCTCCTTGGTCGGGATATTTTCCAGAAGCAACATGGAGGCCACTGCCTTCCATCTCATCATTTCATGCACATGGCTGTCACGTCGTAGGGGAGGTTTTCAACTCGACGAGGCAACCGCATCAAGGCCGGTTAGCTATGCTTACAAGCATTCTCGTTACATAGTCTACAGAAATCAAAGTTCGGCGTATCTCCCAGGTGCCCGTGTGTATCCGTGAGTAGTCCTTCTTTATCCCCATCTTCGCCACATAATCCTTAAGAGATCCTCCCTTCGACACCGAACTTGCTCCGCAGTCTCTGTCCCTGCTTCAACCGCGGCAATGTAGTACTCATACAGCACTTCGTAGATTTCTGATGGTTTGAAAAGGCTCAGATAAGGGTAGGCATTCTCGAAGTCCTCGACAGCTGCTGTGTCTCTTGCATGCAGGATTGGCCATATATGGAGTTGTGTTTCGATGGTGCGAAGTGCGCGATTGGCTTTGGAGCTGTCGCAGCCTGATCCCGAAGCTCATGCAGCCTCTTTTGACATTGCCTCCGTAGATTCCGCGATTTCTTGTCGCTTCGCGCATGACATGTGATGTGGTGGTTGTGTCCTGGTATCCAGGCGATAATCAATCCGATGTCCCTTTGGTGCAACTCTTGTGATAGTGCTACCAGATAGTCATAAACCGGCGTCAAGATCAATTTCTCGCGAAGCGCGCTGTTAGGCTCCCTCTTTAGAAAACTCAGCACATTGGTGCAATCGCTGAATATGTAGAGTTCACCACGGCTGTGGGAAGTCGATAGTCGTAACCTCAGCACAGTCTGGTGTACCGCTTCCGTGATCGCCATCAGCTCTAACCACTGAATGGACGGTGCCCTTTTCACAAAGAACCCCTGGGCTTCTCCACAGAATTCCCCCCCTTTTGTTCGTTTGTCCAAACAAACTGCAAATGCACCATACACATCATCCTTGTCAGAGTGACACTCAGCTGAGCCATCGACCCCATACACAACTCGCAAAAAATCTCTATTGTCGCGTGGAAGCGACAAAACATGGTCGGCGTATGCCAGCGCTTTGTCTCGGTCCGCGTCGTGGTCCTCAGTTCGCGCCAGGAGTTGCGGCAGCTCGTTCGCAAACCGCACAGGGGTTGATGGGAGCGGGAGAAATGTCGGCATTTCGTCTTCCTTCCCATCCCATAACAGGAATGGGAAGCTCTTCCGCGGATCATCCAAGGGTTTGATCTTTCGGATGGTGGATTGGACGCTGTCGCTCTGGAAATCCTTCCGCGACCTTTTGGAAGGGTTTCGCAGGTTTTCTAGCGACGTGGCAGCCTGGGCTGCTCATAAGACACAGATAAATTAGCATTTAGTCTTGTTCAATACGCTCTCCAACCAGCACAACAAATCATGTATTCAAGAAGACAGATTGAGCCACAGTGCTGAATGAATCATGACTCCGCGATTGTTTTCCAAGCCTTGGTTTCACAAATCGGTGCCTGAACGGACAGAGGTCGATTGCCGGGAGAAAAACACAAAATCAAAGATAATCAATAAATAGTAAACATGAAACTTACCCATGTTGGAATTTGCCTGTTGGGTCCGTGGTGACGTGGATGCAACAGATGACCGTGACGAACTGTGAAGTAGGTGGCGAGTTTGGCGAACATGCAGAAGGCCAGAAAAGATTCCAGGCAGGAAATTAGCTGGATGGGTTCGATAGACGGCACTGGCAACAGATATTGCTCTTTCCAGAAGGCGACCATGCCTCAAACGTGGGTGCCTGTCGGTAACGTGGGACCACCATTGTGGGAAGGCACGACAGAGTTGCTTCCACATGACCAATTATCACTTTTGGATTCCACTGATCACCTAAACCACTCACGTGAGCAGACAATTCAGAACGGGGGATGTAGTATATAAGCCGAATTTCTGGACATCCTTTCAATCTGGTGCTCTTTTCCTTCCATGGCCGCAGCTTCAACAAACAGGGACAAGCCAACAAACAAATCCATAACCTCTCCCTCAAGAGCTTTGTCTGGGTACCTATCTATGAACATGGGCAAGTATCACAACACAATTTAGCTAAGGTATCACCACATATGCTCATTGCGCAGCCAGACCTTTCCAGTACATGCAGGCGATTGGTGGATACAAGGAATACCAAAGAGTTAGAATGCTGAAATTAGATATTGAAACGCTCAGGCAGACCAACAAAGCAATGCAAAACAAGAGCAGGACCAGTGGATGGAGCATGGAATATAAATATATGTTGGCAAGGATAGGTATGCATGACTATTATTGTGAAAGAAGAGATGGTTGACTGTGAACTGGACAGTCAGAATGACTCTGAAACAAGGGGCGCTGGGTTAAGGTAGAAGATAGTTACCAAATGACTCCGAAGTGGAATGGTATGACAGCGAATCAAGTTCTTACTTCTTGATGACAACCTGTAAATGCTTCGATATCGTATGCTCATATGTCTTACATCCGTTGAAGACTTCGCTTTCACTTAGAATGTGTGTATGTTACCGAGAAAGACAGTTGTGTGTCGGATGAGCAAAGTCCAAACTCAAAGATTGCAGTCTTACCAGAGGAGCACAGGTTCGGCGGTGCAGGTCGATAATGATAATAGAACAAACTTTAACAGGTAACCCAAAGTTACCTAAAATGCATCTTAAAGCTGTTACGAAGAAGCTGGGTCTTTGGGTCGCTTGAGTAAGATAAGCCGGAGACGCGAATACAAAGAAACTCAGCTGAAAGGAAGGTCAAAAAGTACCCAATCTAACGAATCCAGCCCACCTTGCAATCTGATCATCCGAGAAATCATCCGGAACCTAACCTTCTTCAAATAGGTATCAAACTTGCAAGCCACGGTAAACACCAGCTTCAGATGTTCATATGTCATGCTTTTCCCCTGGAACTTGGCCAGCTGCCTCGCCGTCATAATAGGGTTCCGAATTTTAGGTCCATTCGAATGATCGTCCTAGACTCAATTTCATCTTGTTTGTAAAAGTTTTACTAAGGATAGCAATGCTGAAAGGGGTAGATCTCCATCTTCTCTCCTATACCATAAGTTGGAAGAGAGGAAGAGATCAATGCTAAAATATATGTACCAAGAAGTGAACATCATCAAGCCCATCCACAGTCACCATCATGCCTGGAGTCGGCATTCAATTGAAACCAACAGTCTATAACCCCAAATCATTTTCCAACGCTGTCACTAACACGCCATTTAGCAGGTGAAGACGGCAGGTCCGGGAATGGTATAGGCTTGAGCTATAGACAGATCCATGTCAGTTTCTATTTCTCAACATTTTTGAACAAAAAAGTAAAAGTGTTACGACTCACCCTTGTAAGCATCATAGGTGACACCGGGGTCGGTGCTCTTGTAGGCGCCGGGGAAGGAGACCAAGTTGGTGGGGTTGGTAGAACCGCCACCAGTAACCTGTAGCTGATGGCAACCGGGGTAGAACTGAGCACCAGGGTAGGCCCAAGCAGCATGGAGGGCAATGATCTCGTGGCGGACAAGGTAGTAGCCGGGACGAATGCAAGAGGGAATGGTGTACTGGTAAGTGGCGGGGCTCTTCATGAGAGGGGTGGCAGCCCAGTTGTTGGAGGTGCCCTCACGGCCACCTTGCTTGATTTTGAACCAGACGGCCCTTTTGAGAGGTTAGCATTTATCCTCACAACATTCGGACAACGTGGCACATACGAAGTACCAGGAGACCAGTTCTGGCAACCGCTATCGGGGCAACGAGCCATATAGGTGATGACGGGGCCCATGTGGGAGTCAGGCCAGAGAGTCCAGTGAAGGGTCACAGTTGAACCAGCAGCGGCAGGGGCGTGAAGAGGAGCGGGAACAGAGCCAGCATTGCACTGGACATCGATGGAGTCGACATTCTCGACGGGACCGTTGCCGGGGATGGAGCGAGAGACTCTCTGGGGCTTGTTGTTGCCCATGTAGGGGTCCATATAAGGCTGATAGAACTGTGACACTGTTAGCATCTCGAAGCATGTCAAGAATGATCAGATGGAACTTACTTGGTAGTATTGGCCGCCAATGGTGGCATTGTCAACATAGCCGTGGGCGGCTACCAAGCCGACTGAGGCGAGAAGAGTAGCGAGAACCTTCATTGTGATAGGGACACTGTCGAGAACTGATCTTGCGAGTGATGGTTGAATGAAGACACAGGATGGTTTCTTTCGTTTTTATAGAACTTCTCCTCGGCCGGATAGGGCCGAGAAGCACATCTTGTTCTTGAACAACACCGGCCAACATGGAATCTCAACAACCTCAGACGGATTCGCGACCCGACAGTGGAAGTGTCCACCGTCTCTTGCAGCCAACCAAATCATGGCAGAACCTGGCTCGGTATCCTTGGCCGATGCTTGTTGACGGTGGTAGTTACTGCAACTGGAAGGGTGACATGGGACGGAGACGGTGGCGGTGAGCCTAGGAAGATGTTCGCCTTGGCAATGACAGCTGCAGAGGGAGTCGATCAGAAGATGTCGATGAGAATCTGGAGTGAAGTGGAATGTGTGGAGCATCGCAACGGTTTCAACGTCTTGGAATGGGCGGCACTAATCGCCATGGAGTTGCTCCCTCCGACGTTACATTTTCCAGCCGGGGGATGTCGAACAAGATCAACCACCAATGAAATATCAGATTGAAGAAGAAAATAGCCCATTGTGGTCATCCCCCCCCGGTTTTGAGATCGCATTGTTTGCTGTGGGTTCGGCATATGACCGGTGTTAAGAATGAATTCCTTGACTCTGGCCCTGTCGATATTGCACAAGCACAAAGCTGCCAGCCGAAAGTGGGGGCCAGTTGGAGATGAAAAATGCAGACAAACATGATTTTATTTTACACTTGGGAAAAAACAACCTGCAAGCATCCTTCCCATGGGGGGCAACTGTTGCCTTACCCCTCACCGCTCCTGGTCCCGTGCACCCGTAGCTCTTCCTCCGACATCCAATTCTCTCCTCTTCTCCCGGCGAGCCGGACCGGTCAACTTCTTCACTGCAAGAATGTCGGCGGAAGAGGAGGTCCCCAGATATGCAGACTGTCTGGCCCAGCCTCTGATCTCGAAATTGGCGTTGTCTCATCCACCAAGTCGCCGTCTACGTAATGTTCCAAAATGAAGCCCGATCGATCGTACCTGGCACCGAGTCAGCATCTCTACGCATCAAGCTAATTCGCAAACAACACTGCCAACTCACCAGTAATCGAAAATCTGTGACCCAAGCACATGTCTGCCAACACCCCACACCAAGTCGTAGCCCTTGTCCCGAAGCCATTGGTGGCCCAACGACTGAATATCGAAATCGTGTACCTCGAAGCTCGAGTGGTGGACGTGGTATTTGGGCCCTGAAGTCATTGGTCAGTCAGTTGTTTTGCCACCAACGAGATCTGGGCATGGTTGTTAACCTTCAAAGAAGAACCAAGTGTGATGATCGACCTGTTCCATCCCTCTGTCCAAATGAAGGAAAGTAGAGACGTCCTTCCCGTTGGGCTCGTGGATGATGTCGCTCGGCTTGAGGTTGAACCGAGTGGTGTAGAACTCGAACGCCTTGGCAAAGTTGGTCACGCAACACCCAACATGGCCCAACTTGTGAACGGCCGCTGGTGCCTTCTTGAACCGTTGTGTCTTGTTGACGGGCCGATGCTTGTTCTCGGGGAAGTTGTACTCCAGCTCGGGCAGGTGCGCTGACTTTTCGACGGGGGTTTGCCCATACACCAGGTGGAAGGGGAAGTCATCGACAGGATCTCTGAAGGTTACGCGCTTGCCGCCACCGGGCGCATCGGAATCGTGGACTGGGGTCGCCTTGGGAAGAGTCTTGGAGGCGAGCTCCAAATCCTCCAGGGACTCGACAACAAATCCAGCACCACCAAACTCATTTTCGGCGCCCTTGGTGGCACAGTATACAAAGGGCTCGGTCCCATAGCCCTTGAAGTATACTGTATCACCTCTGTCGTCGGCTACCGTGAAGCCGAAGTCGGCCAAAAACTCGCGTGCCTTGTCGAGATCGGCATGGGTGTAGTACACATGTGCAATACGCACAAGCTTGATCTTGGGAATCTGCTGCTCGGCCGTCATGTTGGCGATGGACGTCTGGTAAGTCGTTTGAGGTGTGTTTGGTCAGAAAGATCTAATCTGATCTTCTCAGCGGGGCGAAGACATTGAGATATGGTCGACTTTGATTCCACCGACAAGCACGGGGTATTTAGTTCGCCCGGAAGATGCACCGTTCTTCGGGGCAAATCATTGCTTGGCAGTCACAAGGTGGGTCTGCGGCGAGTCAAGCTGACCCCTTTTCACTGCTCAGTGGCATCACAGCACGTCTCTCCAGTGAATTTCCGGCTGTCCTTTTCCAGCAATCACTTTGTCGCTGTGTACGCAGGTTGATCATGGTGTATCACAACTCTTCGCTTCCTGTTTTGGGCCCTTTGTGTCGTTGGCAAAGACACCTCTAAGTGAGGCTCAACTATCCTTGCAAACTGTGCATATTTGCAACCACCCATCCTTTCCTTTTCACGCCTACCAGGTATCTGCATCAGAGAAGCCGCCGCGACCATGTGTCTCGCCTGTCACCCTGTCCAGCCGTCTTCGGTGGCCTGCGAGTTAATAGCTACCCGTCCCCGATGTGCCATCCGCCGTTCTTGGCACGGGCGATTTGCGAAGAAACTGTGGGGTTGTTTACTTCGTTGGCTTTGTCAAAGCTGACATGGCGATGTTGAATGATACTTATCCCTGAACGACCCCGCTGACAACCAGGTATGGGGTTGGACGGCCCCTCACATAAACAATCCAAAGTCATCAAGGTGTTTCGAATTTTTGCTGGGCTGTCTCTGCTTCTCCTCTAAACTTCGATCGCCGCGATACTTACAATGGCCGACGAGATCATCAAGACCGACCTCCTCATTGTTGGAGCAGGCCCTGCGGGTGCTGCTCTGGCGTGCTTCCTCTCATCCTATGGGCGCAAAGGAATCATCATTTCGGCCGCTTCTGGCACGGCGCATACGCCCAGAGCTCATATCACCAACATGGCTGCCCTGGAATGTCTGAGAGACATTGGACTGGACCGGCAATGCATCGATGCAGGCGCTGCGGGGAACCATATGGTGCACACAAGATGGTGCCATTCCATGGCCGGCGATGAATACGCCAGGCTCTATTCTTGGGGCAACGATCCGAAACGCAAGGTTTGTCAAAACACTGACACGGTTTCCGGCCAATTGCTGATGTCTTGTGATACAGGGTGACTATGATGCGGCAAGCCCTTGTGACCACGTCGACCTTCCTCAGACCGAACTCGAACCAATTCTCACGCGAAGAGCAATCCATACTGGCTGGACCTTGCGATTTGACACCTCCTTTGTGTCGTTCACGCGTCCTGAGCCAGACGTTATCATCAGCGAAGTCAAAGACAACCTTTCTGGGAAAACGTACAAGATCCAGTCACGCTTTCTGTTTGGCTGCGACGGCGCCCGCAGCCAAGTCATCCGCGAGCTCAAGATTCCCCTCATCAAGAAACCTGGGCAAGGATTGGCACTCAACGTGCTCCTCAAGGCCGATCTTTCACATCTCGTCAAGAACCGAACCGGAAATCTACACTGGGTCTTCCAGCCGGAGAAGGAACATCCAGCTTGGGGTTGGGCCTGCATTGTCCGAATGGTTCGGCCGTGGGACGAATGGATGTTTATCTTTCTCCCACCCCCCGGTGCCGATGTCAAGGGTGACGACATGATTGCTTCGAACGAAGAGTACATTGCCCGGGTCAAACAGTTCATCGGGGACGAGTCGGTTGATGTCGAGATCAAGGACGTGAGCAAATGGATGATCAATGAGACGGTTGCGGAGTATTATTCAGATGGAAACATCTTTTGCTTGGGCGATGCTGTCCACCGCCATCCACCATTCAACGGTCTGGGGTCCAACACTTGCATCCAGGATGCTTTCAACCTGGCATGGAAGCTTGATTACGTCATGTCTCGCCGCGCAGGTCCCAGCCTCCTCGATACCTACAGCACCGAGCGTCAACCGGTTGGTGTAGATATCATCACCCGGGCCAACCAAGGTCTCCGCGACCATGCATTGTGGATGAAGTCTATCGGCATGTTGGAACCCGATTTGGAGAAGAGGAAAGCTATTCTGGCCGAGTTTGAGGACAAGGGCGAAGTTGGCAGGAAGAGGCGACAAGAGTTCCAAGCGGGCATTGAGAACACGGGCACCGAATTCCATGGGTTGGGCATCGAGATGAACCAACAGTATCGGTCGAATGCCGTGTATCATGGGGATGAGCCAGAAGCTCCGGCTCTGCCTGAGGACGCTGTGCGTGAACGTCTCATCTCCAGCTACCCAGGCATGAGGTTACCCCACGCCTGGTTGAACACACGGAAGCCAGGCAAGCAGTTCTCGACTATTGATCTTGCTGGCCATGGGCGGTTCTGTCTTCTCACCGGGCCTGGTGGCCACAAGTGGAAGGAGGCTGCGGCCAACGCCGCCAAGGCCGTGGGGGTGGACATTGTGAGTTACTCGATTGGCTGGAAGGAGGACTATGAGGATGTCTATTTTGACTGGGCGAAGCGCAGGGAGGTGGAGGAGGACGGGTGTGTGTTGGTTCGCCCAGATAGGTTCGTTGCTTGGCGGTCAAAGTCCATGATTTCGAACCCGCAGGAAAAGCTGGAAAAGGTCTTGCGGAAAGTCTTGTGTCTTTAAGCCGAGCGTGATAAGATAATAAACACAGTTCACACAATATTACACCTGGCGTGTCATTGCATCATCACACGCCTTAGCCCCGCTTGTCTCTCACCTCCATTTGTTTGCGGGTTTGATCAGGCATTTTCTCTCTTCTTTTTCCACACAAAATGGACCCAACGGATGACCTGTTGGTTGAGGAATGGGCATCATGGAGGTGAGATCAACTGGAGAGTGTCCACTCAGATGGTTTGAGCGCATATTCCACTTACGAAGTAAGACAGTGGACGATATTTACAAGACAAGCTGACACAGGTGCATTGCGATGCCTTACACTAAAAGGCCGGGGTTGTTTGCTGCCAACTTGTGTCGGACCAGTTGTGGGATGCCTGTCCAAAGGTTCTGTCATTGTTCTGTCCGCGCAATTCAGCCTGTATCTTTTAACCCAACACGAACCAAAATCTATCCTTCGGCCCAATAGAGAGCTTTTGGATTGACATGACACCTACTTGGTCTCCCACGGGTTCCTAGTTCTCCCACATGGTGGCCGATTATCCCGTGATGTTCCCCAACTTCCCCGGATTCACCCCAGATTTCCCCCACATTCTTGGCTTTTGGTGTGGTTCGAAAATGCGGGGAAATACCCCGAAGGACGCTAGCCGGGTAGGACCGAATGGTGTTGGCCAGTGAGGATTTGGCCGGGGCTCATCCACCTAGCTGATGATATTGCCGGTAGTCTGGTTGGTTCGGTGCGTGCAGGGTGAGACGAGAGGACATGGTTAGACAGGTTGGTCCCATGGTTGGCACACACATGGCAAGTGCGTGTCGCCGCCAGACCAGACATGTGCACCATGCCGAATTCAGGGGTGGCTGAACGTCCCGACGACTGACAGGGGGAGGAGGCAAGAGAGAAAAAGGTTTAAAGAGACCTCGAGGCTCGCCTTTGGTTTGAGATGAAGGGTAGGGCTCTTTGAACCTCTCACTCTTTTTTTTGTTTCGACAGCTTTTTGTTTACCTTACCCCCTTTTTTGACCTCATCTCTCCTCCATTGTCAACACCCCAACACCACCATCAGTTGGGCATCACACCCACTCCAACTCTTTCAACAATGGGCGTCCTCCTCCTCGCCGGCGGCGCCGCCCTCGCCCTCTCCATCCTCTACATCCTCCTCTTCACCGGCAAACGGGACCCACGTCTCCCACCCGGCCCCCCAACCCTCCCCCTAATCGGCAACCTCCATCAGATCCCCACCAAGCGCACCCACCTCCAATTCGCCGAATGGGCCAAACAATACGGCGAGATCTACTCCCTCAAGTTCGGCCCCGGAACCTCCATCGTCATTTCTTCTCCTCGCCTGATCAAACAGCTCGTCGACAAAAAGTCCCAGCTCTACTCCCGCCGCCCGCCCAGCCATGTAGCCGACCTCATCGCCCAGGGTGATCACCTCTTACTCATGCAGTACTCCGACCGCTGGAGGACATGCCGCAAGCTAGTCCACCAGTACTTCATGGAGGGCATGGTAGCGAAGCAGCACGTCAAAGTTGTCAACGCGGAGGCGGTGCAGATGCTGCATGATTTTGTTACGGAGCCGAAAGGGCATATGAAGCATCCAAAGAGGTTCAGCAACAGTATCATCATGAGTTTGATCTACGGGACGAGGACGCCAAGTATCAAGACGGAGCATATGGTTCGGTTGTATAGTCTTATGGAGAACTGGAGCAAGGTTATGGAGGCGGGGAATACACCACCCGTGGACATCTTTCCTTTCCTGAAGCTGGTGCCGGAGGGTTTGCTGGGGAATTGGAGGTCGAGGGCGAAGAATGTGGGCAAGGAGATGACAGAGTTGTATTCGGAGTGGGTGGAGAAGGGGATTCAACGGCATAGGGATCTGGGAGGGCGGGATTGTTTTCTGGACAAGGTTTTGGATCAGGGGTTGGAGAAGCTGGATTTGGACAAGCATGGGTTGTACTTTTTGTGCGGGACGGTGATGGAGGGGGGGTCGGATACGACGAGCTCGTTGATTATTGCTTTTATTCATGCCATGACCAAGTGGCCGGAGGTGCTCAAGAAGGCGCAGGAGCAGATTGATGCTGTGGTTGGGGAGGACAGGACGCCCACTTGGGAGGATTATGAGAAGCTGCCGTACATTGCGGCCTGTGTGAAGGAAGCGCATCGGTGGAGGCCGGTGACGCCGTTGGCGTTCCCTCATTCGTTGGCGGAGGATGATTGGGTTGATGGGATGTACTTGCCCAAGGGAAGTGATATCTTTATCAATGCTTTTGGGATGCATATGGATGAGAAGAGGTTTCCCAACCCCGATGTGTTCAACCCAGATAACTACGAGGGGTACACGGCGTTGGCGTCGGAGTTGGCTGGCGGTGATTACAACAACCGGGATCATTATGGGTATGGCAGTGGGAGGAGGATTTGCCCTGGCATTCACTTGGCCGAGAGGAACTTGTTTTTGGCGGTTGCCAAGTTGGTGTGGGCTTTTAACATTGGGCCTGGGCTGGATGCTTCCGGGAGGGAGATCCCACCAGATGTCAGCCATGAAACTGGATACTGCTCAGGTTTCTTGGTGTGCGCGGAGGACTTTCCAGCTACTATCACACTGAGATCAGAGGCACGAAAGGCGACGATTCTGAGAGAGTATGCTGCTGCCAGGGCAGAGGTGTTTTCTCAGTACGAGCTACCGAAGGAGTAGGTACATAGCCTTGTGTATGAATATTTCCTTTTTCGCTTCCTCAAAGCACTTTTGTCTCCAGTTGTGCAGAAGATCTTCCAGCTGTCGTCGTGTCCCTCGGTAGGTGGTGTCCCCAGCACGGGCCAATTCTGATTGGTCCGACGGTGGAGCTCGGCAATTGATGCAAGCTGTCAACGACGCCAAATTTGAAGAATCATTGGATCAACATCAACCTTTGTTATCCAAGCACCCAAGTCATCAAAATGTCTTTCCGCGTTCAGAAGGCAGCAGCCGCATCATTTCAACGGCTTGTGAGGTTTGTCAACGCTCAGGGGTCCACCAAGTTTGGTGATCTGAAGACCAGACCAACCGGCGTTAGTCTCGCCGGCGCGGAGGTTGAAGTCCTCGAGGGTGATGTTGGCAATGGTTTCCGTGGCACTGGGAAAATAGACAAGATCCAGAAGGTGCGTTGCTCACATGTGGCATGAGAACGTCAGCTGACGTGTTTTTCAGCTTCTGTGTCCTTTGCCCCAAGTGCATGCGATTATGTGCATTGGACTCAACTATCAGAAGCACGCCACTGAAGCCAATGTATGATCCCCACCCATGCTCCATGACGGACTGCCACTGACCAGTATAGCTACGAGTTGCCCCGTATCCTGTTCTCTTCACCAAACCAGCCGATGCTCTTGCTGGGCCTAATGAGGACATACTAGTCCACCCTGACGCTCAAAGCATGCTCGACTACGAGGGTGAGTTGACAGTGGTCGTCGGCAAAGACGCAAAGAATGTTCCCGAGACAGACGCCCTGAAATACGTGCTTGGATACACGGTTGGCAACGACATCTCAGCGCGCTACTTCCAGCTGCCAGAGACATCAGGTGGCCAGTTTTGTTATGCCAAATCCTTCGACAAGTTTTGCCCCATTGGGCCTTGTATCGTGTCCCCTAGCCTGATTCCAGACCCGCAAAAGCTCCAGCTTGTCACCAAGGTCAATGGGCAGGTGAGGCAGCAGACCGAGACGTCGGACATGATTTTTTCGGTGGCCAAGATTATCTCTCACCTCAGCCGTGGAAGGACACTGCGGAGGGGAACGGTTATTCAAACCGGGACCCCGAGTGGAGTCGGTCTGTTCATGGAGCCCAAGGGGTTCTTGAAGAATGGGGACGTGGTTGAGGTGTCAATTGATGGATTGGGGTCGATTAGCAACAAGATGGTGTTTGAGTGAGGCAGAAAAAATACCCAGATTCTTCATAATACCTACCCCGCAATCCATTAGCCAAGTGAACCCAGTGACCTGGGGACGCTAACATGGCTAACTCGCTTAGCGGGCGTTCGAGGCCACGCTACCCCGCGCTAGTGGCGATCAGCGGCAGTCGCAATTCGTCCGTCTCTGGCAAAACTCCCCGAAAACAACCATGCGGCCCTCGGGCAGATTTCATAAACCCACTGCCCGGGCACCTGTTCAGCAGGTGAGATATGCCGTCTTCACTTCGCGACCAACATTACCCCCGAACCATGGCGGAACCTCAGGCACACGCAAATCCACAGCAAGAGACAGGACCATCGCTGTCCGACGCGTCTGCGGCCAAACTCGCGTGCTACGCTTGCAAGAGGAGAAAGGTGAAATGGTATGTATGTGTGGATCTGTCGTCTCCAACCTCGACCTCTTGACTGACCGCATGACGTAATGGCAGTGACCGTCAACTACCTGTCTGCTCGCTCTGCCAAAAGCTCAGTGGACAATGTGAATATCCAACTCACGCCGAGAAGCCCGGTCCAAAGACTGGTGGTAAGCCGTTTTGTCAGTGATATGCCTCATTATATACCTTCTTTCATGCAGTGAATGATATCTGACGGCATTGTATTCATCAAATCTGTAAAGGCGAAAGTTCAAATACTTACATATGTTCATTCAGGCCCTCTTCAAGGCAACAAGCGTCGAAGACTTGATCAAGCGTCTGTGTCCAGCAGTGTCAGTCATGACCCATCCCTGAATGCCACTGGACATCGGCATACCACATCATTCGAGCTTGCTCGGCGCAGTTCCATTGCAGTATCATCTCCGACTTACAGCACAAGTCACGATGATTCCCGTACTCGAGCAGACGATGACCTCCATTCCCGGCGAGAGGTGACCTCGCCTCTCTCAACTGGTGAATCGTCAGTAAGAATTCAGCCAACAAGTGCCCCCATCTTCTCTCGGATCATGTACCCGTCTCATGAAGCACAGACACGCCCACAATCTCCTTCCACAGTGGACGCTTCACCTGGCCATCAAGACAATGCCATTCCCATCACCATCCAGACTGTTTGTGATGCTCTTCGGATATCAAGAGCAACATACGATGTGTTGATGGAGTCCTACTTCACCAACATGACATCATTCACCCTGTTCCGGCCAGGAAGTATTGAAGCCAAGTTCGCCATGATGCAGTTTCACTCGGACGCCGAAGCGCTGATAGCTGCCATGTTCTCCTTCTCCACCAGACATTGCCAAGATCGTGAGGACTGCCCAAGTCCGACCTACTTTGCAAAGATTGCCTACTCGAAGCTGGACGAATCAGTCGATAGTTATGGCGACAATCCCCCGCCATTCTGGCTTCTACAAGCAGGTGTTCTTGTCACCTTTTACCAACTCACCATGAGCGTCCGCTCTCGGTCGTGGAAGAAGCTTGGTGACTGCATCAGATATTCGTACGACTTGCACCTGCACATGGTTGATGCAAACCATGACCCAGTCAAAGACAAGAACCCGGTCAACATCCAACGCTGGTCGTTGATGGAAGAACGGAGAAGAGCTTGGTGGGCTGTCTGGGAAATGGACGTCTTTGCCAGCACTATTCGACGACTGCCGACGGCCATAGACCCTGAGATGAACCTCACCATGCTCCCAGTGCCAGACAGTTGTTGGTTCAATGACGTATACCAGGAAAGCTGCTTTCTTGCTCAGGACTGCAGTCTCAGGTGGAAGCAACTTGCCCAGTCAGGCAACCAGAGCGCCAAGGCCTGGTTCATAGTGATGAACTCTTTGATGCGCAACACACAGCGCATCGTGTATCCAGTGGGATCGGCTCTGCAGTCGATGAACGAAAACCACATGGAAACCAACCAAGACGAACTCAACATCATGGCCAACACCCTCTACTGCACCGTCACTTCTTTTCCGACCAGTCTCGTCTACCAGGGGGAGACTCTTGACTTTCGACCAAAAGCTTCGGCTCAAAGCAGTCCCGATGGCATCAACCCAAGACAGGAACATGCCGACAAGTATTCCCTCCACCTGATGACGCAGCTCTGTCGGTTCATGATCTATCATCACAAGATCTGTGCTCGAACACCGTGGCTGGCCCACCAAAAGGGTTCCAATGATGGCGGGCAGGGAGAAGGAAACAACGACCCACGAGATGCTCAGCAAGCCAACTCTGAGTGGTCCAACTACATCAACGCCTCGGATGAGATCGTCACCGTGGTCCGCAACAGCTCCCGGGACCACTACAAATTCGTCAACCCTTTCCTCGTCAACACTCTCTGGTTTGGAGCCGCGGCACAATGTGCCTGCAAAGTCTTTGGACCCGCATCGTTCAACAAACGGCTCACGATCTCCAACCTTGACCTTTTGAAACTTACCATTGACCGTTACATTTCCTTCTGGGGGGGCATGGAGAACCTCAAGGGGAAATTGGCTCGGATTGAGACAGCCCTGCAGAGTCTGATGGCTGGGCATGGGAGACCGAACGAGCATCCGCAGGATAGGCGCCAACAACAACAACCACTGTCACACATCCAGGGGAGCAATGGTGCCAGTATTAATGACCTGGCTACGGTGGCCATGCAAAGACTTCCTGGTGTTACTGGTGATGCTGCCGTGTCATCATCGCCACTCCTCGTCAACATACCCGGTATTGGTCCCCCACAACCACCACCAAACCCATGGTCAACATTTGGACCGACGGACGTCTGCGGTGACTTTATCCATCCGGGGAATTTCACAACAGGGTTGACTCCAGGCGGCCCCAACTTTTACGGTCACGGGGACCCGATGGACTTTTCACCGTTTGGGCTGGAGGAGCTGCTGATGGCGAGCATGATGATGGATACGTAGAACTGAACGGCATACTGCCTAACTTCGCTGCGAGCTTCTAGGGATAGCACTTAATCTTGGGTGTGTTTGTTGTAAAAAGTTAATTCGTTCTTGTCAACCGTCATAACTTGTCACTCTCTTCCGTAAACGCAGAAAGGTCTTGTACTGAATCCCCACCACCAACAACTACCCAGCACCCTGCGGTTAGGACTCCTATTACCGCCTATTCCCAATCAAATTTGTTCAAGAGAATTATGAGACTAGGGACGATTCTTCAATATCTCAGGGGTAGCCAATGAGTAGTTGGTCTAAATCTGGGGAGAAAATGCAGCAGTGCACGCCACATTTGCTTTGAGTTTGACTTGATTTATGAATGGTTGGTAGTGTAAAACAAAAGGAGCCCTTAAACTATGTGGTACAAATTTAATCCCAGATATTTACGAAGCTCCATTGCTTCACGGGAAAGCTTTTTGGAGGCTTGAAAAAGTTGTTCAAACGCCTATCAAATGAGTACATCATCTTCCATACTGGGGAATTCCTTGCTGGATGTCAACTATCCTTTGGTAGCAGCTTTATTTGTAAATCGATATAGGTACGGAATTAAATACCATCTTGTCACCATGAACATCCATCTCTTACACGTCTTCCAAATTCTCAATCATCATACATTCATCCCCTCAAAATATCTCTCCACGCCCTCCACATCATCAACCTCCAAAACGGCACCAATATACCCATCAGGCCTTACAACCACCGTACAGCCAACCTGTCGGTCAATCTCAAGCCTCTCATATGCTCTGCCATGACCATCATGCACGCTCTCCACATCAGCAAACACCCTCCAAAAATCATACCCGCTCTCGTCGCTCCAAGGGCGGTACACTTCTGGCAGTGCCGAAAGATCCACCAGATCCCGCTCAGCACAATGTACAACCACAACCTCCACCAATGGCTCTTGTTCCGACTGAGGCATCACGACATGCTTCAGAGACTTGCTCTCGCCCAAATACTTGCCCACGTCATGTAACCTCTTGGACGCAGTAGAGTCCGAGATGTCGCCAGCGAAAATTATGACTCTGAACTGCCCCGTGGCACTTAATCTCTGGTGCATCCAAGTTGGCACCCCATCAGCTTGATATACCACTCTGAAGTCGGGAAGCCTCTTTCCCGGCACCAGGTCTGCCTTGAGGAGGCTGGGTCCCAGCTGCTCGATACCCTTGGGCAACTGCACAGCACAAGAAGGTGGGTAACGAATCGACAACCCAGTCGTGAACTTCAAGGCCTGAAGTATTTCAGTATCAAACTGTGCAGACGGAGCTGCAAACAGTTTCAGGAAGCCCTTGTCGAACGCAATGAGGTCCAGTGCCACTGGACGTCGCTCAGACTCATACGTCCTGAGAAGGTCCTGCCGTGCGCCAGAAGAACGGACTTTTCCTTCGAGAGTAAGTCTAAGCTTCCAACCAAGGTTGTACGCGTCTTGAATCGACGTGTTCATGCCCTGACCCGCCTTGGGCGAGTGCGTGTGAACAGCATCACCAACCAAGAAAGCCCGCTCATTAAGCCGAGAGAAGTGATTGCCCACCCGCTGACGCACCCGGTATGCTGACCACCACGAGACAGAACCAACTTCCATTGTATAAGGAGCAATGATCTTGCGAGCGGCATCCATGACACGGTCGAAAGTCAGGTCCTTGGGGTCAGGGAGGGCTGTGCCGCTCTCCACAGGGATGTACATCCTAACCTCCTTGTTGCTGCGAGGTACCAGGAGGATGGTGCCAGATGCGGCGCGTAGATAGCAGACCCTTCGAATATCTGGGAAGTTGGACTTGGGGATTATATCCACCACGCCAAAGACCGAGTCTGTGAGATCTCCTTCCAAAGAGACGTCGAGCTGCTTGCGGAGCCAGCTGCGGGCACCATCACAGCCGACGATGTACTTGGCCGAGATCTTATCCGAGGGAGCATCATGTTCATTTGGTTGATGTCCATTCTGCCCGTTGATATGGTGCCCATTTGTGGCATGGCAGTTAGTCCCCTGTCGACAATGTTAGCCAACGATACTTCTCACAGATCACGGCGGTCTTACGTTAGTAGTGTCCCCATTAGTAGTATTTATGTTGGTAGTAACCTTTTCTAGGGAGACAGACACGGGAAATGTATCTGCTTCATGGACACAAGATGTGTCAACGTCAACAGAGATTGGAGCCGTGCTGTACCGAATCTCAATATTATCATGAGAGAGAATATTGTGAAGCATGTGGTGCTCAACTCGTGCTGCAACATAGATTAGCCTGTGAGTTGGGGGTAAAATCCAAACTGGGAATATTCTTACACTGCTGGAGCATCGTCTCCCGAGGCTTGCCAAGTTCAGCGACCTTGTCCGGAATGACTTGTTCTCTGACAATGCCTTCACCTCCATCTTTGCGTGTGCCCCAACAGGCAATTTCCTCGAGCCTCCATGATTCGGCCGTGACTTGAGGTCCAATACCGTAAGAGTCAAAGATCTCGTTGGTCGTACTCTTGAGACCCTCTGCTTGCCCACGAGGTGTTGGGCCTGGCTTCTTGTCGACAATAAGCACCTTGATGTTGGCGCCACGGAACCAGTTTGCCAATGCCAAGCTACAAGACGGTGTTAGTGATAAGCCATAGTCTAGACGATATGGAGAGGCAGTGTACCTACCCTGCAGGCCCAGCGCCGACGATGAACAGATCGACTTTGGTGGAGGCGGGAGGAGACATGTTGTGCAGTATCGGATAATCAGAACACGGGCTTGCTGTCGATGCGTGATGTTTATCATGGACGCACTGCGGTGTTCCGGGGACCTGGAGGGTGGGTATAGACCGATATCATTGGTCACTTCGGGCGGTAGCTGCGATGAGGCCCGCGGAGTCCCCGGTTGCCAATTAGTTTCTGGCGGGCCGCAGATCAAGCGGGCCGTCTTTAGGTGATTGTCATTCCAGGCGGTGACGTGGTTTGAGCAGGATGGCAGGGCAGGTTCAAAGAACTACTGTTTACTACGTGGGGTTCCTGTCATCCAAAGCCATGGCATGTAATTACCCCTCCGCCCATGTCTCACCTTCCCCACCACCAAGTCACCTCATTCCGTCATGACTGCGCCTACCCATGAATCCTCCACGGTTGCTTGCCGTCGTCGGCAAGAGTTCAAGCGCGCTTGCCTTGGCTCCAGTCTTTCAGAATCTAGGTCATTCAGCTCTGCCGGAAAACATGCCTTTGACCTCTCATTCGCCGAACTCAACTGATGCAAATCTATTTCCCGGTCCTCAGCTAGGAACTTCCAATGCCGCTGGCTCCTTCCGGTATCTGGCCGGCCCGGAGGCCAGCTGGATAGCTGGATGATGTATCATGACATACCCTGGGAAAGGGTCGCTAAACTACACAATGCACATCGCCATGGTTGAATCTCTCTCATTGTCCGAATCAGCATCGAGAACTTGATCAAGGAGAAAACAGCATCCTTTGTCAGCAGCGAACAACCACCAATCGGACAGTTGTCGTCATTGACTTGCTATCAACCCGCTCTCTCACAAATCCGGCGAACTCGCCTCACCGCAATATTTGCACATCTAAAATGAAACAATTGCATCATCCACCCCCCAGTGGCTCGGTGGACCATGTAAGCATTCGGACGAGGCAGCCAGGGACCCTTCCTGCCGTGACCTCGTACCTGCGTGCATGAGGAAGATCGTTTCCATTACTCGGCCAGAGCGACACTTTACGCGTGGTCGATCATAGGGGTCCACTGGCATCCTGGCGCGAGTGGCAGGCACCCTCCTGAAGCTGGGAGACGACACCAGAAGGGTGGACTTTTATATACGGCCAAGGTGGTCACACAACTGCCCGCTACTGCCTTGAACCCCTACACCATCTTCTCCTTAATAGCCTGTAAGCTCAACAGAAGCAACCACCACAGCAATGGCCACTTCAGTCACATCCACCAAGACCCGTCCCCTGGATAAACACACTCTAAGACACTCGCACGACCTTCCACTTCCCAAAGGCCCCGACGTTCTCGATATTCGCTCCTCTCAGGAATCACTGCTACATAACTTGGACTCCAAGATTCTTGAAGGCCTCAGCCAACCACAAGGGTCCAAGTCCTTTCCTTCCCTGCTTTTGTGGGGAGAGAAGGGTCAAGTCTTGTACGACGATGTTCTGGAAGCTCCGGAGTATTACCCATACCGAGTAGAAGATGAACTTTTGCAGCAACGGGTCGACGACATTGCCAGAAAAGTGGCTTCCACAGGTACCGACATGCTCATCGAGCTGGGAGCAGGCAACATGACCAAGACAGCTCAATTTCTATCAGCTATCGACAATTACATCAGCTCTCCACTCGTTTACTACGCCCTCGACGTAGACCAGGCCTTGTTGGAACGGTCTATTGTTGCCTTGAAAAGGCGTGTCACGTTTCGACATATCGAAGTCCGCGCTCTCTTCGGGACTTATGACGACGGAGCAAACTGGCTCGCCAGTCCCGAGATTGCCGCCTATCGGAGGACACTCATGTTTCTCGGAAGCAGCATCGGGAATGACGAGCAGGATGCTGCTGTCAGGTTCCTGAGCTCATTTACCCAAGCTCCTGAGACAGGTGTTCCCCAGAATGTGGCGGGCTTTCTACTGGCGGTTGATGGATGCCAAGATGCGGCGAAAATTGAGGCTGCTTACGATGTGCCAGGCGGGTATTCCCGCCGGTGGGTGAAACAAGCGCTGGAGTATGCACGGGAGCTATTGGGTGAGGGCATCGATAGGGCTGAGGTTGACTGTATTTTTGATGACAACAATTGGAAGTTTGAGGGAAGATGGTTACCTGAGCGTCAACGATACCAGACATATCTCACCACGACGTGCTCTCTCACGGCAACAATTAGGGGACAAACCATCACCTTGGAGGAAGGGGAGAGATTACCAATCATCAGCAGTGGCAAGTGGACAAGGGAGACGGTGGACGGGGTATCTCTGAAGGCCGGTCTCAGCATCGAGAAGTCTTGGAAGAATCCTGAGTTTGATTACAGTGAGTACTCGTTTTCATCAAGTTCAGCCAACATCCGTGCTAAATGCGGAAACAGACATTTATTGGCTGCAGCCAAGCCTCAAGAGGGTGGACAGTGGCATTGTCATTATTGATGAGCTCGAAGCGGAGGGACATGATCAGGTGCATCACCGCAACGAGTGAAGGGAAACGAAGGATCTCTGCACAGCCGGCTGTGTTATCTTGCACAATTTGATAGACCATAATGTGCCAATTGCATGACGTCTCCAACATTGATCCTTCATGTGCCCGCCCACTACTGCAGCAAGCCACACATGCTGGTCAACAAACTTGCACCTTCAAGGCGTGCCACTATCTCAGACCACTTTTCCTGCCACTGAGATCACGAAAGGCTTGAATCCGAGATGATACCGATGAACCCCATCCGCACCTATAGCATCAACGCCATAAGCACTCAATTTCCACGTCTTCTTCAAAATCCCCCAACCTCGTACTTTTCTTTTTGCCTTTCCAATCAATCTCTCACGATCAATCCACGTTGAGGTGGGCAGACCGAGAACTTCAGCTCTCTGCACTCTGCAGATCATCACCCACTTGGGATGGTTGCATACATGTACACCCTTCCTAGCTCCGCCCCGGCGCGCCGGCGCGGGCGCGGCCACCGTCGATCATATAGGACAGGGATAGCTCGGGGAGCTCATGATGTAACCGTACTTGTATTTTAGGGTGCAATGCAGCCTCCACAATCAGTGTACAGGTACGTCGCCGCGGCCGGGTGAGGGATACGGGATGGGACGGAGGGTTCTCCGGTGGGGTACCAAGTTCGGCGGCTATCATTACCAGCCATCCGTTGCGCTGAAGTGACTCCGCGGAAACGCAGGCGCGTCTATCAAACAGACCGGTGGCTCGGTCTTGCTGTCAGATCATTCTTTGAGTCTCACCCATTCGCTCTCATTGCTGTCTCATCAACTACCTATCCTTGGCTGCTACCTTTGCGGGGTTGTGTGGATCACTGTTCTGAATGACGACCAAATGTTTCACCGTTCTGAATGACGACCAAATGTTTCACCTTGACCGCCTTCCAAGACCCCCCCTTCCTATACCGTCCCTGGAAATGCTGTGCGATGTCTTCCAGATCTTTGAAACCCATTCCTGCGGTGGTCGAATAACGCACTCTCCCCCGTCCGACCTCCCACAGCAGCAAAGTTGGACCCTTGAACCATGGTGCATTAGCAGCTTCAATAAGCAATGTGAGCTCTCAGATCAAGCAAAATTGATGTGTCAAGAAAACAGGACTACCTTCAGGTCAAAGGGAGATTCGACCAGATCCCATTCATACCAACGCAGCTAATCCTGACATTACCATTATCCCCAACCCAAACCCTCTTTTCCATGTCCAAACTCCTCAGTAAACCACCAGATCCAACTTGTCTTACACTACATCAACTTTACAGAAATGATCCATCACGCGTTATCGCCCTCACTATCCGACTCCGAGACAGCACCATAGCCTTGATGACTTCGACTCCGTTCTGGTCTCTTGGGCTTGGACGCACCCGGCGACTGATGAAGCTGCCCCTCCCTCATCACAAAGCTAGTGATCAGCCCCATGACACCAAACACCACGCAGAATACTAAGATATCGGTTAGTACAAAAGTTCAAGTGAGTCAACGTCTCAAAAGCAAAAACACTTACACCAAATATTAACAAAGCTCCTCTCATAGGCCTTGAGCACAATATCCGCAATCTTCTCTGGCAACCCATCAATGGCGTCAAAGTTGGAGAGCACATCTCTGATGATCTGCTCCTTGTCTGGCAGGTCAGGCAACTTGTCTCTCAGGGTGCTTTCCACAAAAGAGGCAATGAGAAGGGAAGCAGTGCTGACACCCAGCAGGCTCCCGATGTTCATGCTGAGGTAGAAACCGGAAGTAGCCACCGCTACCTGGCTTGACTCGAGCCCTGATGTGAGCGCAATGAACGCTGCCGACAGGGAGACACCAAAGCCAACACCAATGGGGAACCCATAGAGAGTCTCCCCCCAGTGCGTCACCCCCCGCCATCTCAAAAAGATGGCCAGAAAGCTGAGGTTAGACAGGATAGCAGCAATGTTGGTGATGAGACGGTACAGCCCGGTCCGTTTAATGACATAGCCGCTGATGAGACTTCCAGCAACGGTGCCCAATGTCACGACAAGCAGTCGGAGGGAGGACGTGGTGTTGGTGTCGCTCATTGTCACGCGGAAGTAGAGCGGGATGGATGTGTAAAGCGCTACTTGAGCAGCTGTAAAAACGAACTGGATCGCGTAGGCTGATACAACATTCCGCTTCCGCAGCAGCCTCAGAGGGAAGATTGGTTCTCTTGCCCAGAAAGCTTCCACCAAGAGAAAGACTACCAAGAATCCCAACCAAGTCGACATTGGCACCATGGCCATGGCGTTGTGGACCAGGTTTTCAGGGCCCTTTTCGATTTGGTCAAGAAATAGTAGCAAAGACACATTGGCGATGGCCAAACTGGTTGATCCTGAGAGATCAATCCGTTTGAACTTGGCGTAGGCAGTCTCCTCGGTGGTTGTCGGATTCCGCCCAACTGCCTTTGTGTCTGGAGCAGTTGGCTTGGGGAACGACATCTTTGCCCAAATGAAGATGAGCCCTGCGAGGTTGAGAGGTACGTGGTACAGAAGAGCCCATCGCCAGTTTGTGCTATCAGAGATGATGCCGCCAAGGGAAGGACCCAAAGCTCTGCCGATCTGGTTGATGGCATAAACGTAGCCTCGCCAAACCGCAACCTCGCGCATGGGCACCAGGTCAACGATGAGGGTTGAGATGAGCACTGTGATGCCGGCATTGCCAATTCCGCAAAGAGACCTTCCCAGCAATAGACCCCAAAACGAGAAGCCAGCGCCTCTGATGTACCGGTTAGCCTTCACGTTCTAGTAGAGAAAGCAGAGGGACATACTTACGCTATCGTTGCACCTACGCAGTAGCAGATGTATGCAAACAGGAGAAGTGGTTTCCGTCCATAGATATCACTCAGCTTTCCGTACAAAGGCTGCGCAGCAATGATGCCAATGATGTATGCGTTGATGATCCAACTCGCCGAACTTAGTTGTTCGAATTCGGATGCAATGTCTCGAAACATGGCCATCAAGATGGCACTATCGGAATTGACGAGAAAGACGCCTGTCGCAAGAGGCGTTGCGTTAGAATAGATTGGTGGTCTATCTCACGCAGTAACATACCAAGCAGAAGCACCAAATTCTTCTTCCATTGCCCGTTGTCCCAGCTCTGCTGTGATCCTACTGTGGAAGTCGGAGAGAGGTCCCCATCTGAAGCAGCCAAACCATCCTGTTCCTCGTTTGCAGCGGCATTCAGCGTTTCTGGAGAAACGTTCAGGGTAGGCTGGCGCAGCAGAAAGGTCCTCTCTCCGACATCATCTCGAATTTCTTCGTCCTCTATCCTATCGACCATCTTGTCGAAGTGGAGATGCGAGGGGGGGGTGGTCAGTCGTCAACAAGGACGCAGGAGGTGAGGGAGGACAAATGCCGAAATAGAGCCCGCTTGAAGATGGCTTTCCAGCGAATTTGGGCGGGCGTTGCTTTAAGAGAATGCGGTGTCGGACCAAAATCAAGACACTGGGAGTGGAACAGAAACTTCGTGATTGAGATTGAGATTGTGTCTGGTGCAACTGAGACCGGAAGGAATCAGAAAGATGGAAGGGTGAACACACCCAGCAAACGGTCCCCCAGGAGAGCCCCAAGCCAGCAAAGAACACAATGGCAATCGACACTCTCGGCGATATCCCTACAGGGTTGCCACCCGTTTGTGATGGGCCCGATTGCAAATCAAATCGCCCTGATCTCACTCACCCCACCGATGACAAAATAGGCTATCTATCTCTTTCCCTCTGGAATCTAACAACATGTGGACGCGGGACTTTCTGCCGGGGCCGTTCCTTCCGTCTCATTCCTCTTCAGCAGGCAGGCAGGCAGAGAGCGCCACCTCACCGCCAACCCCTCCTCGTCGTGCCTTCCATTGTCCATTGTCCTGATAAATGTGACCCACCTTATCCCGGCTTCTTTCGGAGCAACCATGTTTTGGGACATGGAATTGCGTGCCAGTCGGTCCCTTTCCTCTTTCATTGCAAATGACGAAAAATAACAGGGCTCGACTGAGGTGTCTCGGCTGGATCCAGAAATCCGTCAGTCGATGACGGTGAAGAAGCAACTGTCTACCAAACACATGTCTCGCCAACCTCCCTTTCTGGAACCACGGCCACCACCATTGGCTACCTGCGGCCCAATGGCCCCCCATCCAGCACAGACCACAGCTCCATGTTCGGCAACCGGGGACCCAACAAATCGGATCGACCTCAGCGATCCCTGTGCAGATCTGATCATCAAAGAATGACCGAAGTCGCCGACCTCATCTGTGCGATACATACGTTGGCAACCCCACCGTCTACTCCAAGCTGCCAAACTTGATGGCTCACGTCCAGTCACCGCCCGCAAATCAGCCTATCACGCCCAAACGCCTCGTGTCGATCCTCCATCTGCCGCTGTCAATATGGCGCTTGTGGGGTTGACTCAGCCCATGCAGGTTGATGCCGTCCTCCATTCTCGTCACTGTATCTTACCTCAACGAAACACGACTTGTGTGGCCACAGGAGACCTGCATATCCAAGTCACGAGTAGATCCCCAAGATCGTTGCGTTTGATGCCTGAACTGGCTGGTGACCGCCTCGCACCACGGAAAACACAGGAAAAGCTCAATAGTGGCTCTTTTAGCACTTTCCCACCCCTGTGACTCAGCTGGCGTATATTATAGCCGTTTTTCAAAGAGGTACAACACCAACCACACCACTGCGACCCAAATCCTCCCTACAAAAGACCATTCTAGATCGATAGCTAGGTCGCCGGTTTACCCTCCCTACGCAGCTTCTCACATCAGCAGAAACGCACTTTGCAAGCTCGAATCAGTCCGGTGACCATCATGGGTGCCACTCCAGTTTCCGTGGAACACACCACGTACAACCCTGACGCCGTCTACCTCTCATGGGAAGTGGACGGGAAATTCGTGAGTAGGCCCCATGCCCCTCCACCAACAGACAGGCAGGTGATCCAATGCCATGTCGCCTGTCAGTGGTCCGCCAAGGTCAGGTACTGATACGATGCACATAGTTCGGCGATGGGCGTGAAGTTGCCCTCCTCGAGTACATCTACGCTCGGCCGGATCTTGAGAAGCTGAGAGGCAACCCCCAGAAGGTTCTGCAAGCCATCGACGATTACGGTCGGTCCGTCAGAGGTCTGATCAACATCGGGTCCATGAAAGGATCCATCGTTTGCGACATTATCGCTAGACACAGACCTGCAGTGGTACTCGAACTGGGCGGTTACATTGGATACTCGGCCATTATGTTTGGACATGCCATGAGACAGGCTGGTGGAAAGCAGTACTACAGTGTCGAGAAGAGTCCTCTCTTTGCTGCTGTAGCCACAAGCTTGATTGACCTCGCCGGCCTCAGAGACCATGTCAGGGTTGTGGTTGGGACGGGGGCGGAAGGAACTCGGCGCTTGTACGAGGAAGGGAAGATTTCTCGTGTCGATATGGCCTTCTTCGACCACTTCAAGCCAGCCTACACTGATGACCTCAAGCTATGTGAGCGGCTCGGTGTCGTAGGGCCGGGGACCCTGATTGTGGCGGACAACATGGTGCTACCGGGGAACCCGCGTTATCTCGAGTGGGTGCATGCAAGCGTGGAAAGGAAGCGCGAGATGGACAAGGGGGCGGCCGAAAAGGGAAACCCAAACCTGCAGTATCGCAACCAATCTATCTCCAGTTGGGAACCATCTGGGCAGGAGGACGCGATGGAGATTACGGAATGCTATGGTATCGAGGATTAGTGTAGTGTAGGAACCGACACAACCGAGACAGCCGCCATGTTTGTTTGAGATTACCCCACCTGCTCATCATGGCCATTGACCTATCATGATCCGGGGGCGTTGCTGCAATGTGGTGGGCAGCGTGCGCATCATGCCATTCTTGTGCTTTTTGACAACCTGGTTACATCGGTTTCTCTCAGTCAGCCACAAAATGTCCACATTCGGGGATACCATGCTGTCCACCGCGTCCAGCCCCGCTGATCGGTTCAGAGCTCTGGCTCGTGAGGGTTGCACGGGAGGGTTCAGGCCACACCGGGCCAGCCCGTGGCCCCTATTATTCACCGAGGGGACTGCGCCGCAGCCAATCGGAGCCAATCATCACTCAATTTCAACGACATATCCTACCTAGACATGGCTGGCTGCATCGGTGGATCAATACAACTTCAATCATGCTCTTTGAGAGTAAATCAGCTGTGTGTGCGGTGACCAAGGCCGGCTTCGTTATGTACATCATTACTTGCTATTGGAAGGGACTTGCCGGCCGAGTCGATAGCTCAAGACAACGCCGTCATTTGATGCGCTGTTGTAGCAGGGGATAGCATTATGGGCGATGATGAGCGCTCACTCCTGAGCTGAATTGAATGATTCGGGTAAGGGCAGTGCTCAAGCAAGCCGCCATAGCATACAGCGGAAGGATACCACGCCGAAGCGGACAATTATTGGTCGTGCCCAAGTATATAACGCTATCTGGGGATAGGTACCTGACAACCTCCAGTCCAATAACGCAGTTTCTGGACTGCAATTTCGTCCTACCTACCGCATGCGTTCACCATGAAGGCAGCTTCGGTATGGACGAGCATCGTCCAAGTCTTCAACTTCTTCACCTTCCCTTCCCCCGGCGGCGACAGCGATGTTTCTTCCCAGAAGCCTCTCATCCCGCACACGGACCCTGAGCAGCCGCAATTCGTGACAGCCAAGATTATTCCCATCACCAAGAATGAGTTTGGTGAGTATTACCATGGAGACAGGCTCATGGTTCAGGAGTACTCCAGTGGCATGGTCTACCATCCTGATGACTACAAGGATGTGCCGCTCCGCACGGGCGGCGTGGAGAGGTCGTTTATGTACAAGGAGCATCCTATTGTAGGGACGCCAAAAAATGGTCAGGAGGGTGAGGAGGGGGGGTTGAATTGTCATTATCCGTACATGAAGAATTGGCAGCCGTGTTATGGGCCGGAGAACAGGACTTGTTGGTTGGAGGCTACGGATGGGAGTGGGAAGAGGATTGATATTGATACGGATTATGAGAATGCTTCTCTTGTGCCGTTTGGGAAGACGAGATATGTGAGTGCTAAGTTTTCAACATGTATCGGGAAGGTGCTGACTGATGGTGATCATAGTACCACTTTGACATATCTGAGGAGCCGATATCTCCTGATGGCATGACGATGGAGCATGGGAAGGTCTTTCAGAGGAGGTATCCCGGACCGTGGATTGGTAAGTTGTGTTCCAGAGATTGGAAGACGAATGTACTAACACATGGAACAGAGGCATGCTGGGGCGATACTATCGGTGAAAAGACACCATCACTCATTCAGAATCGACTCTAGCTAACCAGTACAGAGGTGACAATCAAGAATAACCTCCGATGGAACGGCACCTCGGTAAGCTCTTCTCCGTTTTAAGCCCAGGGCGGCCATTAACTCCTCACTCAGGTTCACTGGCATGGCATCCGCCAGTGGGAGACATTCCAGTTTGACGGTGTCAATGGCATCACTGAATGCCCCATCGCACCAGGGGAGACCTTCACTTATCGGTTCCGGGCACTTCAGTACGGATCAGCCTGGTATCACAGGTAAGTCTCCCACCACCTGTCCTATCCTTTGAGCAACCACTAACCATCACCAGCCATTACTCCCTCCAGTACGGAGACGGTCTTCTCGGCCCCATCACAATCTACGGCCCATCAACCGCCCAGTTTGGAGCTAACGAGGCATTCCGTCCCCTGCTTCTCTCCGACTGGAATCACCGCAGCGTCTTTGAGGACTGGCCTCTGATGATGTCAACCGGTGTCGCTCCTGAAATGACAAATATCCTGATCAATGGCACTGGCCAGTTTGGTTGGGGCCCCAAGCCAGAAAAGTACACCATCTGGCTTGACGAAGGACAGGCGCACATGTTGATCTTGGTCAATACCGCTGTTGATACCACCTTTGTTTTTTCTATTGACAACCACACCTTGGAGGTCATTGAGGCGGACTTTGTTCCCATCAAGCCGTACAACACGACACACATCAAGATTGGGATCGGCAAGTTCTTTTTGAGACTCACTAATGGCTGAAGGAGACTTACTAACACAACGGTAAAGGCCAGCGCTACCATGTTCTTGTCCATGGACACGAAAATGGGTACAAGACCGAGAGATACGGCAACTACTGGATGAGAGCCACCCCTGCTCGAAAGTGCTCCAAGTTTGCGTTCGGTCCGGACGAGCAAATGGGCATTGTTCGGTACAACAGGACTATGCCGCCCAGGGGCTGGCAAGACCCTCTCTCGGAGCCGTCTCTGTACGATACCATGTGTGCGGATGAGCCCTATGACAAGTTGGTGCCCTGGAGGCCGTGGACAGTGGGCGATCCTGTCAATATCGGTACGTATACTTCTCTTCCATACAGTTCAACCTTCGCCTGGCTGACGTGGAACTAGATCCCAAGGTTGAAGACCCGTACACGCTCCCGAACAACTCACAGTACATCTTCAACGTCGGTATGATCAGCTCTGGCGGACCTAACAGCTCCATGCCGTACATCCCAAACGACAAAGCATACGTCAGTCTCTTTCTTTCGCTTTCAATCCTCCAATCTCTAACCACCCCCCATAGACCCGCTGGATGATGCACGAAGCCCCCTTTCGCATCAATTTTTCCGACCCGACCCTCCTCGCCCTGGATCGCATCAATGAGCTCATCGACAAGCCCTACCTTGACGTGGTCACACTCCCCAATGCCACCGATGACCAATGGGTCTGGATGGTAATCACGGCCCCAGACAAGATCCCGCAGGAAGGTGGTAGAATCTTCTTCCCTGCTGCTCACCCCATGCACTTGCACGGTCACGACTTTGCCCTGCTGAGGCAGAGCAACAAGAACTGGTATGATGACTTGGAGATTGGCCATGAAGGGGAGGGGAGGTGGTTCACGCCGGATAAGCTGAATTGCAGGAATGACAAGTTGAAGTGTGATAACCCGCCTAGGAGGGATGTGGTGCTGTTGCCGGCGACGGGGTATGTGATTATTGCTTTCAAGGCGGACAATCCGGGGTGAGTCTTTCCCTGCCATAACAACCCAGGGTCTGCTGTGTTTAACTGACTTGATGTGAACAGAATCTGGATTTTACATTGTCATATCGCCTTCCATGCCTCGTCCGGGTTGGCGATTCAGATTATTGAGAACAAGGAGAGGATCCCCGAGATTTTGGGGAGGCACGGGGGCAGGGAGGCGATTGAGGAGAGCTGTGAGAGCTGGAGGGCGTGGCAGAGCAATCCGATTAATCATTGGGATTGGCATCATCCGGACCATTTTCAGGATGATAGTGGTGTTTGAGTGGAGACTCATGAAGAGCTTATGTCCGGGTGGGATGTCAGGCACTAGGTAGGTAATGTGGATGATGAGGGCAAGTAACACGCATGGCTCAGCAGGTCTTAATGGGTTGTCTTTGTTTGACACACGACAAAACAAGCCGCACAAGTATGTAGCCTTTAGCACAAACCAACCACTCGTTTTTCGTCAAGTTGAACATCATTATGCCGCCGGCGGTATCTCTGCGTCATCCCACAAGCTAGCCAACAGCTTCCTATCTCCCGTCCATGGCTCCCTCGCATGCTGCACGGCGTAATTCTATTCTCATGTCAGCCCACTTTCCACCAAAACCATCTTCCAAGAAAGATACCCACATCAATCAACACCACATCCCCCCTCTCCCAGCTAACCATCGCCCGACTCTTCTGTATAAACTCCACCGCCAAATCGAGATATTCCCTAGGAATCTCACTCCCATCGCCATACTATTATCCATTAGCTGCACCCCCTTTTTCATTTGCTGCCAAAACTTACAAAACAAGGCGGAATATACTCCCCCCTCCCATTCCTATACGGATGTTCCAACGTCCCCTCCCTTATCGCGTTCAAAAACCTCGAAACGCAATTATTAAAAAACATCTCCTCCCCTGTGTGCGGATGGGTCCTTATCCCGGGTAGCACCGGCCACACTCTCAGGTCTCCGAGTTGGTTGCCAGGGGAAATATTCTCCCATTCCCATTTTGCTGTCGGTAGGCGGCGGATCTCGGCTTCGACTTTTGAGCGGATGATGTCAATGGGGTCGGTGTCGAGGACAGTTCGGCCGAAGGCTTGGAGGGGGGTTGTGCCCGGGGAGTTTGTGGGTTGGTGGGAGGGGTGGAAGAGTTGGTATTTCAGGCCGAGACGGCGGAGGGAAGAGATGAATTCGGGGCGGTGGGTTGTGAGGTGGGCGAGGAGGGGGGAGGAGGGGTTGAGGGGGGTTTCGCCTCCTGGTAGATACAGGTCAGCTGGGGGACAACGGGAGGAGGGATGGATAGGGGTTAAAAAGGGGGAGGGGTGTTGGTGGGGAGAGGTTGGGTAGAAACAAACCAGTCTCTGGGGCCTCAGCACAGTAGAAGAATACATAAGAGGGAAAGTGTGGGCTTAGTCCAAACTCGTTGTGAGGAAAAATTGGCATGGTTTTTGGGCCTTCGTTTGCTGTTGCTACGTTCGGAGCGAGAACTGTTCGGCGGACTGGGTTGCCAATGTCTTCGTGCGGTGCGAAGCCAAAGGCGTGGGCGAATTGGGAGAACTCATCTGCGGATTTGAGGTTGAGGTTTTGGAAGTACACTGCGCCGTGTTTGTTCAGCAACGACCTGATTTCACCAGAGGCTGTGAGCTTCTTGATTTCGGAAACAACATCGTCTATTGAAGAGGTTTGGTCTGTTCTGCTGAGCGAATAGGGGAACTGTGAAGATGGTGGGTAGGGAGCAGGGAGATCAGCTGATGGCTCGTAGTGAGCTGGTCGAAGGATATCAACGGTTGCCATCTTGAGTTATGTCTCAAACTGAAGTCAAAACAAGCTGTGGCGTTCTTGGGGCTGCATTGGCAAACGTTGTGACGAGGTGGTGGTGGCAGTCACATCGTAACCCATGCGCCCACAACTTCCCCGGATCCTTTTAACATGGAAGTTTTTCATAATTTCATGAATGCCAACCCCCATATCCTTTTGCGTGATCGCGTCCAAAAAAGTGTCAACAGCACCGGTGTTTGTAGTGTGGTGATCAAGACGCAAGTCGATGGCGCAACGGCATCCCTGTAAGCACGACTCTCCTCCAGCGACTCCACTTCACTGCATCTTGTTCGTCCACCACGTCTCTCGCCGGAGGAGGGTAGCTATTCCCGGACTGACTACCGGGTGGGTTGCAGTGATAAAACCAGTCCCATTGAGACCTACCGGCCTGTTGGTACCAAGTTCATCATCAACACACCTCATCACGACATCCTGTCAAGAGGGCGACTATGCCAGTTCTGCTCGATAAACCCCCAAACCCCCCATTAACCCCCACATGGCCAAGTAAAATTTTGATAGGGAAACCAGGTAGCGGGAGACGGTGATCACTTGCCGCTGCAGTCGAGCTGCCAGATCCAGACGGTTGGATTGCAGATTCTGCGCGTGGCAAGATGCATAAAGACGGGGTGTCGCTCGCTGGTCGGGGTTGAATCTGTATCCTCTCACTCATCGTCAAGAGCTGTTTCTTCTGGGTTCAAACACTCAGACAGAATCTCAGTCAAGATGTCCACCGCCGAGCAGGACCAAAAAGTTATCAACGATGGGGCCGTGATCGAGTCCCAAGGCGAGCAGACGAAGCCTGTTTCGTGGTTCACGAGATGGTATCGCAGTCCTCTGTTCAACGTCATCATTGTCGGTCTCATCTCTTTTACCCAACCCGGTATTTGGAGTGCCTTGAACAACACAGGTGCTGGCGGTCAGCAAGAACCCTACCTTGTCAACGCCTCCAACTCTCTGACTTTCGGGTATGTCCCCTGTTCCACCTCCCCTCACCCCTTGACCAACTTGCTAACCTCCCCACAGTATCATGGTCTTCGGCTGCCCCCTCTTCGGAATCCTCGCCAACAAAATCGGCGTCAAAAAGGTCCTCATCATCGGTACCCTCGGTTACGCCCCCTACTCGGCCTCGCTCTACGTCAACAACCGCTACGGCACGGAATGGTTCGTCCTCTTCGGCGGCGTAACCTGCGGCATCGCCGCCTCTGCCCTCTGGGCTTCGGAAGGCGCCATCGCCCTCGGCTACGGCGACATCAAAGACCGGGGCAAGTTCACCGGCATCTGGCTCGGCCTCCGCGAACTCGGCCAGCTCATCGGCTCCTCCATCCAAATGTCTCTCAACGCGGGCAAAGACTCGTCCACAAGAGGCAAAGTAGGATACACCACCTACCTCGTCCTCATCGCCCTCCAATGCCTCGGTCTCCCATTATCTTTCCTGTTATCCCCACCCCAAAAGGTCATCCGAAGCGACGGAACATCCCCAAGAGACCCAACCATAGGCAAGACCTTCCGGGAAGAAGCCCGCAAGATCTGGGCGTTGATGAAGCGCAAGCAAATGTACCTTCTCATCCCCATCCTCGTCGGCTTCCAATGGAACACGACCTACCTCGGGATCTACATGACGAAATACTTCTCCGTCCGCGCCCGCGCCCTCGGCTCTCTCACCGCCGGCATCGCCGCCACATTCGCCAACATCTTTTGGGGGTGGTTCTACGACCTGAAATGCTTCTCCCGTCCAACCCTCGCCAAGATCTGCTGGGCTTCCTTTGTTGTTCTCATGCTTGGGTCATTCGGCTGGCAGGTCTCCAACGAGAAGTTATACGGCGACTCCAACCCCCGCATCACCCTCGACTGGGACCTCCCCGGGTTCGGGAGGGGTTTCGCCAGCATGGTCATGCTCCGGTTCTTGAACGAGAGCCACTACATGTTTGTGTACTGGATCGTGGGGGCCTTCTTTGACGACATCGAGACTCTGACGCTGGCGGTGAGCATTGTCCGGACGTTTGAGAGTGTGGGGTCTTGCATTTCGTTTGGTATCGGTGCTGCTAAGGTGCCGCCTATGGTCAACCTCGTCATCTCGTTTGCCATGTTTGGGTTCACCATTCCGGCGACGTCGGCGGTGGTGTTTATGGTGCCGGAGAGGCCGATTGACTTGCGCAAGGTTGAGGCTGGTGGGATTTCGGAGGGTGAGACTGGCAGTGTGGGTGCGAGTGAGGATTCTGATGAGAAGAGGGCTGTCAAGGCTTGAGCAAAATGAGTAGATGATGTGTATGATGATGTTGGGGCGGATCTCCAAATATGAGAGATGATAATGATGAGCAACTGTTGCGCATAGATAGTCATAGATACCCAGGCTTTTGAGGCCTCGTTAGCAAAAGTAATAACGCCAATAGCAACTGATGAAGGATGCAAAAATTTCCATGTTCCATAGGAGGGAAAGGCCAAAAGATGCACCCGACGTGGGACTCGAACCCACAGCCTTAAGATGTCAATCACCTCTGAAGATCCAGAGGAATTGTTAGAAGTCTTACGCGCTACCATTGCGCTAGCCGGGCTTGGTTAGTTGTTAGAAATTGGCCACGAAACAGGGTCCAAGTAGGAGTCGAGATAAAAGAAAATGTGGTTGTCAACGAATGCTGACAACACATCAGATGATTACTGAAAGAATAACAGGCTGACTTGGACTGGAAAGGTACCACCACATGGAACTGATCTGCGTTGTGGTGCCCCCTTCAGAGAATGCGCTGCGGCCCGATGACCTGTCAGCCGCAGCAAAGCGCGGGTGACCATGCCCGCACGCCGAGTTCGGGACCGGCATTGGAGAAATGGGTGCTAAAAATTAGCGGACATCCCGCTGTCTGGGCGGCCAGCGCAGCGCCGGGACAACGGCTCGGGAGCGCACGGGAGCACATCATTTGTCCAAACCGCCAGTTGACTCAAATATCGCGTTCTGACCACCTCAGTCAAACTCCGCCACGAAGTCTGTGAAACAACCGCATCTCCACGTCCGAGTCATATCTATTTGCTCTTTTAAAAGGCCATGCCACTGCCATAGCCCGGCGCATCAACCGTCGTCTCTCCCGTCGCTTCTCAACATCCCCGAGCCTACCTTCCTACCAGCGACATGGCAGTGTGCGCCGCCGTCAGAACAGCCTTCTGCAGGCAGATCCAGAACCTCGAAAAGTTCCGACAACGCCGACCACACTCCTCGAAAGTCAATGGAGCGAAACCAATTCAGAGCGCGCAGCAACAAGCTCCGATCACACCGCCCGCGAAGATCCAACCTCCGCCTCTCTTGCTCAGGCTCGGGCCGTTGACGAGAGCAGCTCAGGCGTACGGACGAACGCACCAGAAGCGCCCATATACGACACAGATATTGACCTCGCTGTTTATCTTCCTGTGTGGCGACATCTCGGCGCAAAGCATTGGTGGAGACGAACATGACTTCGGGCGGACGGCGCGAGCGCTATTCATCGGTGGAACATCGTCGGTGCCATCATATCTTTGGTAGGCAATGTTTCGGGGGTTTGCGCTCGATCGTGGGTTGGCTAACGTTGTCGCGCATAGGGTGGTTTACCTGTCGAACAGCTTCAACTTTGCGTCGCGAGCTCTCTCGATAGCAGCGAGAGTTGTCGTTAACCAAATCGTGTTTGCGCCACTGTTCAATACGTACTTCTTTGGCACACAGGCTGTGTTGTCTGGGGCGTCGCCTTCCGAGATCTGGGAGCGCCTTGTGAAGACTGTCCCACCGAGCATCGCGAATTCCGTCAAGCTATGGCCGGCTGTTATGGCCATCAACTTCGCCTTCGTACCTCTGCCATTCCGCTCCATGTTCAGCGGGACTGTGGCGGTGGGCTGGCAAACGTATCTGAGCTGGCTGAACAAGAAGGCCGAGGAGAGCATCGCGGCGGAAGCAGAAGCAGCAGCAGTAGCAACAGTGGGGAAAGTAGAAGAGGTTGCTGCGTCGGCTATGGCCAAAGCCGCGGCGTGAAAAGGAAACAAGACGGAATATTCATGATAGATTATAGAGTTAGATAATATCCAATAGCACAAGCAAGGCGTTAGGTGGTTTGTTCAAGAGCAGAAGCTCAAGCTTTGATGGATCGGACGATTTGCTCGAGGGGACAGTGCGGGGTGCCTTGCATCGAGCATGTGGCAGCGGCTGCGCACGGTCCAGACGATCATCTCACACTGTGCCACCCTTGGCTGGCCCCTGCAAGCGCCAGGAACCAAGCCGACACCACGGTAAAGCTCCAAAAATACTGAGCCCAAGAAAACATCGTCATCATCCTCACCAAACTCTCCCACACCACGACTTCTCTCAGAAGCCATTGAGCGCTGGCCCGGCTCAGCTCTGCGTTCAACCATGGCTAGCCCCTTTCTCCGAACGAGGCATACCCTCTCCTCTACCCTCCGACCCCTTGCACGGAATCCCACCCCGAGAATCAACCATGCCGTCCCTCGTCGCCCCGCCTCGACTGCTTCCTCCTCCTCCGGTGGCTCCAGCGCAAAGACAGTAGCTATCAGCACCGCCCTCGGTACTGCCGCCGTTCTCGGATACTACTACGCAACCGACACTCGTGCCTCCTTCCACAAATACCTCGTTCCCCGCGTCATCCGCGTTCTCTTCCCCGACGCCGAAGACGCCCACCACGCCGGCACCGCTGCCCTCAAAGCCCTCTACTCCGTTGGTCTCCACCCCCGCGAGCGCGTTCAAGATGGCGACGCCACCGGTGCCAAACCCTTGGCTGTCAACGTCTTTGGCGTCGAGCTGTCCAACCCAATCGGCATCTCCGCTGGTCTTGACAAGGACGCTGAAATTCCCGACCCTCTGTTTGCTCTCGGCGCCGGTGTTGTCGAGGTAGGCGGCATCACGCCCCTTCCGCAAGAAGGAAACCCCAAGCCAAGAGTTTTCAGAGTTGTGTCTACCGATGGGTTGATCAACAGATATGGTCTAAACTCCAAGGGTGCTGACGCCGTGGCTGCGCACCTGAGGGAAAGACTACGGACATTTGCCCGGAGCATTGGTTTCACGGAAAAGGAGATGCTTGACGGGGAGGCGGGAGTTCCGGTGGGCAGCTTGAAGGATGGGCGCTTGCTGTGCGTGCAGATTGCCAAGAACAAGAAGACAGATGAGAAGGATGTGGAGGCTGTGAAGAAGGATTATGTCACTTGTGTCAACAGGCTGGCACCATACGCCGATGTGCTGGTTGTCAATGTCAGCAGTCCCAACACTCCTGGCCTGAGAGATTTGCAGGCTACCGGCCCATTGACTGCGCTGCTGAGCGCCGTCGTGGAGGAGGCGCAAAAGACCAAGAGAAAGGTCAAGCCCAGAGTCATGGTCAAGGTCAGCCCGGATGAGGATGACGACAGCCAGATGGAGGGTGTGGTGCAGGCTGTGTGGATGAGCGGAGTGGACGGTGTTATTGTGGGCAACACAACCAAGAAGAGGACGGGGCTCGTGCCAAAGGGCGTGAGATTGACCAGCCAGGAGCAGAAGAACATCATGGAGGATGGTGGCTACTCGGGTCCAGCGCTGTTCAATCAGACGCTCAACTTGGTTGGAAGATACAGAAAGATGCTGGACAGCTATTCGCTCAAGACCGAGGGCCTCGGGGATGCGTTCAACAAGAACCAAAAGGTCATCTTCGCGACGGGTGGTATCACAAATGGCGACGAAGCTCTCAAGGTTCTCAATGCTGGAGCCAGCGTTGCCATGGTTTACACCGGGATGGTCTATGGTGGGTCCGGCACTATCACGCGGATAAAGAATGAGATGCGGGAGAAGTTGGCTATCGAGGACAAGAAGCAGTGAGGAAGAGACGTGAAGGCTGAGTGTAGGTGTAGGATTGTATATATGCATATTGAACGGCCCTTTTGACCGAGCATTTAGCAAAAAGCGAGATAGAAGCGAATGTTTATACCCCAAACCACTTCGTCCGCCTCCGACCGAACATCACAAGTGTCATCAAGTGGGTTACAAGCTGAATGTATGCTTGGGGCGGACTCACCGAGGAGGGTTGCATGGAGTCTTTACAGTTTGTTTTTGGGTCAACCAACCCGATCGCTTCCAAGTTATCCGATCCAGCGGGCTTGGCACGCATAAAAATGTCACCCCCTGACCATGGAAGCGCCAGACTTTGTTCCTCCAAGCTTCGATTCCAAAACTAACGAATCGAATTTTCTACGCCATGCCTCACAACCGTCGGTCCAGGCCGGTTTTTCCTTCTGGAAATCATCATCCGGCCTGTGGTTTGCCTGTAGCTTGGTGGAACAGTTACCTTGGGGGTTCGATTCTAGGGAGAATGGGGGTTAGGGGGGCCGCTGCCATACTTGTCGGCGACGCCAGGGGCGCCAATCACAGCGCTCCCCCAACGGCACGGGTTGGTGCAGAATGTGCAGGGGGGTTTGTTCATCAATCGGAAGTTGAGGAATGTCTGTGTGCTCTTTGTGTCACAGTGTGTCAGATGAAGTGCGTGCCTGAACATCAGCGCCGTTGGACCAAATAGTTTGGGTGTTGTGGAATGTTGCGGCACGGCTTTTTTTTTATTTTTATTTTTTTACTTCAACTGCCGTTCTCCCGGTTTTTTTTGTCGCTGTTGATGTTGTTTTGTTCAATCCTCTTGGATTATTGTCTGGGCGGTGATTTTTGGATGACCTAATAATACCCCAAGCCTTCCAATCATACGATACCCGTCCGTCCAGCTTTGGTAGGCTGTACCAGCCCAGAAAAATGAAATCCATCCTCCCTCGTCCTACAACAACAACCACGAAGACCGACGACGAACTGATCTCTGACAACTGGGGACTCTCGGATGAGGAGGATCATCTCAAAATGAGCGCTACACCAACAGCAAAGGTTTTTTGGCAACTTACACATTCCAATTCACCAACTTCTGGTCTCGCCAACAAGAGAGCCAAGCGCAGGAGAGCTCGCTCGACGGGTTGCTTCGGCATACCGTTTGATCTGCTCGCCTTCCTCCGCAGCATGTCCGTCTTTCAACTGGACCCAAACCAAAACAACAACACCACCAAAAGGATTCAGTCATCATCATCACCACCACATTTTGAGTCTGAGAAGGTCGGGGAGGTAAGGAAATCGGCGACATGGCCACTTATCCACTCGGCAAAATCACAGGCTGCCCGGGAGGCACGCATGGCAGCGAAGCGCTCAGCGGCCATCGACCGGCAACTTGAACAAGACCGGGAAGCCTTGTGTCGGACGGCTCAAGTCATGGTTACCGGTTGCGGCCCGACAAGATGCGAGGGAAAGACGTTGCTTTTTGACCAAATGAGAAAATGCAGCTCACCAGGATCCTCCGACCAGCAACCAACAGGGGATCCAGCCACCCAAGTGAGAACCGCGGCCATAAAAGAGATGAAACGAATCCTCTATGAAATCCACGCCCAGGGAACACACTACCATCAACAACCCAACCAACAAATCCCACCACCCCTATCAAACCTCCTCCAAACAGCCATCACCCTCCACGATTTACCCCTCGACGAACCCCCCCAAGTCAACCCAGAGACCCTCGCCTTTATCAACCAAACCACCACCTTGTGGTCTGACCCCCTCTGGACAAACCTCTGCCACACCACTCTCGGCCGCTCCCGCCCATTCATCACCCTCCTCCTCTCGCTATTATCCCGCTCTTTTACCCCATCATACACCCCCACACCAACGGACCTCTCCCACATCAAGCACTTCTCCTCCTCTGCCCTCCGATCCCTCCACCGCGAATCCCTCACCCCCTTCCCATCCACCTCCTCCCTCGAATTCGATCTCATCGACCGCGACAATACATCCTGCTGCTCCTTCCTCCGCCGCAAAATCTTTAATTTCCTCTCCGCCAACCTCTCCATCCTCATGCTAGTCGACTTGGCGTCTTACTCTCAAACCCTAGAGGAAGATAACAACGTCAATTACCTCAGCGAGACGCTCCGGTCCTTTGAGGGGTTGGTTAACAACAAAATGTTTGCGCAAAACGCCCGCGGGGCGATGATGTTGCTTTTGTGGAATAGTGAAGGTTTGGAAAGACAGTTGGATGAAAGGCCGTTGGGGGGGTATTTTCCTGACTTTAGGGGGAGAAGGGGGGAGGAGAGGGGTTGGATTAGGAAGGAGTTTGAAAAGGTTGTTAAGAGGGGTAAGTATGGGAGGGATGTGAGGATTCGGGTTGGGGAGCCGGGGGAGGAGGGGACGGTGAGGTGGGTTGTTGGGGCGGTGAAGACGGGGTTGTTGGATCAGGGGTTGTGTGAGATGGGGTTGGGGAGGGAGGGGGAGGGGAGTGGGTGGTGTCGGAGGGTGTAGATGGAAATCAAGGGGGGAGGGAGGATGTAATGATGATATGACGTGACGATATGGGTAATGGTTCGGGTATTTTGGTTATATAAAAAGAGAATTCTGTTTTGGTTGCCCCCCTATCTCTTCGTATCCAAAACAAATTTGAGGTCCTGGCAGGTGTCAGAGTACCGGACATGGTATTTGCGGAGCAGAACTCACATCAATAGACTCCCCTCCCGGAGCTTGGTCATCAAGTGATAGCTGAGCAAGGCGTTTCTTGCGCTCTTGTATCTTCAAGATTTGCTTGAATCCGACATGTATTAGCTTTTATTCTTCAGTCAGCGACGAGGAAGCGTACCGGCTCAATCGTTTCTTCCGTCACATATCTAAGAATCTTGACCGGCCGAGTCTGGCCCATCCTGAGCACTCGGGCAACAGCTTGTGCTTCGATGGCTGGGTTGTAGATTGGTTCGACGAGGTGGACGACATTTGCTGCTGTGATGGTCAAACCAACGGCGCCGGAATTGATGGTCAGAAGTAAGACTGGGATGTCTGGATTTGTGCTGAAGTTGTCGATGATTGCTGTGCGATCTGTTGCGTTGACCATCCCGTCGATCCTCAGAAATGGGAGGGAGCATTCAGTGAGCAGGATTTGGAGTAAATTGAGGGTCGTCCGCCAGGAGGTAAAGACAACACTATGGTTTATTAGACTATTGAGCTGGCGGCTGGATGGTACTTGTGCGTACCTTTTGCTGCCGTCAGCATTGAAATGTTTCTCTATGTTTTGCGCAACAGTGAGGAGCTTGGAGGAGTACCCTGCTGTGGAACTGGTTGGAGATCGCGCTGGAGAAGGGACTACCGGAAACCGGTGTAGATGCACTACTTGACGTCACAGATACGCTCAGAAGGCTGTTTTTGGTCGCCAAAAATGGTTGAGGCTTTGAAGTGACCAACAACTGCCCGCACAGAGGGCACTGTTTGGCCCCACTGAGAGATGAACTGGAGTCCTCATCCATACAGCAGAAGACGCATGAGTCGCCCCCGGTCATCTCTAGTTCTCTCGATTTCGACCGATTACGAGGCCGCTGGTGCTGATTTGAGGTGACAAAAGTCCCATGATTGCAAAGCATCCGAAGCTTTTGCGCAGTCTGGAAGAGGATGTTGAAGCTCTTCAACTCAGACTTCCCGCAAGCCTGCCGTTCATACTCGGCTCGACAATCATACAGAATGGCTTCGTACGCTGCAGTCTCTTCGGGAGAATGGCTTATCAAAACCGTCTCAGTGGTGGATGGTGGCAAGTCGAGCAAGGTCTCCGTTCTCCGCAGACACATTGTGTTGAAGAGGAGCTTGAGATTTCGAAAAGACTCGCTCATAGTTGGATCGTTGCGGATAGGATCAACGATCAGTCTATCGAACCTTTTGGCATCTGACAGGGGCCCATTTCGCAGGAGGTGGAGCAGTGATCGCAGGTCTGATAGGCTGTTCTGGATGGGAGTCCCCGTAAGACACCACCTCCGTTCAGCCTGAAGCGAGTGAGCTGCTGTGAAGATGACACTGTCGAAATTCCGAATACAGTGGGCTGCGTTTCATATATCAGTTAATCCATATGATCTTCCCGGTCAAAAGAAATGTATTGCCGCTTTTGGACTTGGGTGGGGTGTGTAGTTAGGAGCAGCACTGCCTCTTCCACCCTACCCTCCTGCCCATTTCAGCCTGGAAAAAATGTGTTTGATTTCGAAATGTCCAAATTAACCAGCTTAAGCTCGAATAACGAATTTGCAAGTCAAGGTAAAGGCAAAGTTGAATCGTCATATAAACCAACATACTGCTTGTCTTAACTACAGTTCCATTTCATATTTACATACCTACCTAAGCTTCTTTATCACTTCCTATCAACAAATTAGCACTTATGGCGTCATACCTCCCTAGTTCCCTTGGCATCAGCTGCCGCTTTCACAGGCTTAGTTACTGCAGTCAAATCATCTTAGGAGCCTCGCGGCTGCTAAAGGAAACCAGATCAAATAAAGTTTGTTGTGGCGCTTGGAACTACGTCAAGCCAACTAGCCCGATCCCGAGTTATTCGAGTGGGCCAAATGACGTCTCTACCAAGTGTTCTACAGCCACCTATCTTCATGACAAAACAGGGTACTCGAAGTGATGAAAGAGGCGGGATCCAGAACGATCTAGAGTAGTGTGACGGGCTATAAATTAATAGAGACCCCCAGACCCCTCCTGTGACACGCTATGATAGAAAAATAGAGAGAGAGATTGAATGAGAGATTAGCTTAGCTGTGTGCGGCTAGCTTGCAAGCCCAGTCATCTGATCTCCGACACCTTCTCCCTTAGCTGCAGCGCCTGCCGATGCATTTGCTCTGCCTCCTCATACCTCCCCTGGCTACCAAGCACAAGCGCAAGGTTGTTCATGCTGGTGAGCGTGTTAGGATGCTCCTTGCCCGACACCTTCTCTCTTAGCTGCAGCGCCTGCCGATGCATCTGCTCTGCCTCCTCATACCTCCCCTGGCTATCGAGCACACCCGCAAGGTTGTTCATGCTGGTGAGCGTGTCAGGATGCTCCTTGCCCGACACCTTCTCCCTTAGCTGTAGCGCCTGCCGATGCATCTGCTCTGCCTCCTTATACTTCCCTAAATTGCGAAAGCTCTCACCCACTTTGGAAAGAAGACCTGTTGTCGCTTCCTCGTCATCTGTTCTCTTCCGTAGTTGAAGAGCATGTTGCGTATGAGGAAGATACCTTATCCACTCTTCTTGGTTTTCGTGTTTGGGCCAAGGAAATATATCGTTAAGCCGTTCTAACACTTTGGCTGTCCATTCCTGTCGCTCTCCCTTTCCATCTAACCAGCTCAGCATCGATATCTGAACTAGCCGATGGATATCGTAGCTATCCGACTCATTCTGTTGGGAGATAAATGCATACGCCTTCAGGGTCCCGATTGCTTCAACAGTCTCTAGCGTCCCCGCCGGCGGCAACAGGGAGTGCGGAATATCCTTCCCGGCTAGAAGGCACAGAAATCTGAGGTAGTCAGCCGCCAGCGCGTCGTGATCTGAGATTTGCTGGAACGAAATCAGCCAAGTTGTGGCGACAGCATTTTGAATGTTTTTATATCGGTGTCGGTCGTCAAAGTGACTACTCAACAACTTAACTATATCCTCATCACTGGAGTTGCATAGCTTGAGGTACCGCGCAGTCGAGATCTGCTCCTTGGCCATATAAGCAGACGCTTGCCGTATTGCCAGAGGGAGGTTAGTAAGAAACTCTAGCAACGCATTGTTGCTTCTTGTGTCGCTCATCTGAGAACCTTTTAGGTTTTTCCCTAATAGCTTAAGGGCCTCGTCTCTGCTCATTTCTTCAACTGCGATAATATGATTTTCAGACTCGACCAGCCTTAATCCAAGTTTGTGGTTTCGGGTTGTGAAAAGAATAGATCCTTTCCGGCTGAATGGAAGATAGTCGGCAAGGGCGGTATCCCCAAAGAGTAGCTTTTCATCGTCGGCGTTGTCGATGATCAAAAGCCAATTACCCATACTCTCGCGGCCCAATACGGACTTGATAAGTGCCTTGACATCTGCTTTTTCTTCGTTGATTCCCGGTACCTTGAGCTGCTGGCCGATAGCGCGGTATGCATTCTCGAAAGCGGTGGTATCTATAGCGGGAACCCAAAAGACCGAGCATTCCGGCTGTACGTCGCGAATGCGATAAGCGGTCTCTAGCGCGATCTGCGTCTTTCCAACCCCCCCCAGACCTTCGATGGCGGTCCGCTGGCAGTCATCTTCGTCTCCACTAGGAAGAACCCTCTTAAAAAGATCTTCGACAATTGATTCACGCCCGACGAATTCCTTATTACGTCCGAACCGGACGATCCAGTGTCCCTTCACGGTAGCTTCGCCATATTAGTACTATTCTGGCCGTATCAGCCTACCCAGGAGATGATCAGCTTACAGTTCTTCCGCAGTTTCAAAATAACCGATGCGTCTCCAGCGAGTTTCCTGACCGCATCTTTAACTAATTTAAAGTTGGGACATTCTGGACCTTGGAATTTGTTCATCCCTGAATGGGTCGCATCCAAGCCTTGGCGAGGGAAACCATGCAGGCAGGCCGAAGACTCCGTCACAAGCTATTAAGGTCAGTTAAATATTACGAACGGGGGCAAATAACGTACAATCTTGCGGGTAACACTCCTTGACAGGCGCTTCGCCCACCCCGGCGATAGAATGCCTTTTAACATCTCCGTCTCCCTAATCTCAAAAAAGCAACTCAGGGGCAGTTTCACTGCCTTAGCATTAGCGATCTCGGCGAACTTCTGAACGCGCTGGCGGACGGAGTCGTGTTTCTGCTCAAGGTCTTTTATGAGTTGGTCAGAGGCCTGCTTTCCCATAATGCCGGCAACCAGCACCTGCCACTGAGCCTGCTTCGCAGCATCACTACCGTGGAATGGAGTGGCGAGAAACACGATGCCGACAGTGGAAATCAGGATATGTTTATAGGCGCTGCCTTCCTGGGCAGCTCGGTTAATCGCCTGGGGAGGTTAACCGCTGCCCGCCGTATATGATCTATGGACATACCTCGGCCAGAATAAGCCCTCCAAAACAAGAGGCGACGAAGATAATCGGTCGCGTTTGCGAACCACGGCCTTCGGCGATAAGACCGAGTAGCGTATCGGCATGGCCGAGCAGCGTCTGCACGGGTGCATTTTCGAAGTAGTTTGCATTCCAGTCGTACGTATATATGCGGGCCTTTGGTAGGGCTGCCGGCAGCATGTCGGCGTCCGACAGCCAGTTCACAACCCCATCCCCATTTCTTTTCTTAAACTCCCATGTCCGCGGCGACTCGGTGCCCAATCCGTGGATTGCGATAATACTGTCCGGTTAGACGTGCCTCTATGCGTTCGACCGGGTGGAACTTACTCGATCGTCGCGTCGTCGGGAGCGTTGTCGACTGGGACGATCCGGCGGAGTCCCCTGCAAGCCTAAGGATGGAGTGCCGGTAGTTAGCATCGGTCGCCGCTTCTTATATAGAGAGCGATCTCACCTCTGTCGTGGTCATCCTGGGAATATTCTGAAAAGCGGGGCTCGTATTGCGCACCAGGCTGGTAAGGGTCAGCTTCAATCGCGGCGGTTACTATGTTAAGGTCGCCGTAAGAACGAAAGTGATGGAGAGAGGAGTATTAGACTTAGCGAGACCTATAATGAGGCGCTGTTTGGCCTTTGTATGCGTGTCACACGTCAAACGACCAACCAGCCACATCACGGCCCAACCGCTATCGAGAACCAATGGTTGGAAGTAAGGCAGGCAATCAAATGCCTCGCGGTTATCAAAGGAATAGTATTGGACACGGAGTATATCGAAGGACTTGGCAGCGGCCTGAGATCGCCTAATGCTTACCGCCCAAAGCGCCAAGAAACGCCATATCCAACTACTTTAAGCCATGGTCCTGACATCAACTCTGATGCGACGCACCTGGGTAAGTATTCACAGCGCCCTTCAAAACCGCGGACGATCAAACCGTCGAGTCGTGTTTACGATTGCGGAACCCTTGTCTCTCGACGCTTCAAGCGGGTCAAGACGAACGGCGGAGAAATCGAAACTAAGGAATAAGGTATGGCAATAGGATTAAGCATCCCGCAGTCACGGCCGGCTAGTTTAGTTAACAGAGTGCGCATAGTGGCTCCTGTATGTCCTCCGGCTCCGGAAAGCAGGCGACGTGCCGACTCGTCCAGTCCCGACAATTACCCTCCGTCGCCCCCGTCCGCGTTCCACGTGGCTCCGCCACGTCCCCCGCTCTGGCCGGTACGCTAGCAGCACCACCGCCGTGCAAGTGTGCGTACTCTCTGACAATTGTATTTATAGCTCGAAACCGACGTATTTGGGAAACGATAAGAGGAAATCACCGCGGATGGCTTGCCGGCTGCTTATCGCTACCACGAGGCCCCTAGAAAGCGCGTCGTCGGTAACCCAGCTAACGATATACTGGCTTTCTTAAGGACGGAACTGTCTCTCGGCGGTCTGGCCGACATGCTCAAGCATCTCTGGTTTGCTGGCGCAGAACGTCCCGCCACCCCGCTGCACTTTCATGTCTCCATGGGCCGGGAGGTCGCCATCGCCGACCGGATGGACCTCCACCTGCTCTGGTCTAATAAAGGGAGGCTCTTCATCAAACCCGTCCCGCGCTTTCTTCTTAATCCAGCCTTTTGTCGCAGCAACCTGCAGTGCCCTGATGGCTGTGCGTGCTATAATCCCCCGGCAGATACGTGCCGGGGAATAGCAAGGAAAGTCGCCTTGGGTTTCCTCTACACATACGTCTGTCTCATATCATGCGAGACCGACTTCCACATCGCCAACGAAACGCGCCTCCTGCCTTGAAATGAAGACGACTCGCCAATCAAATGGGCAGACTGGAAGGCCTTGGCCAGGGAAGTCCTCCAAGTGCACGAACGCGACCCAGATGTGGTCCACCCACGCTTTCTGCGCGCCGAGCTTCGCCTCTCCCGCATCAACACCATCCATCGCTTCACCCGCCTCCCTCCCTTCCACCCCTACGTCCGCGACTGGCACAACTATAGCAGCCTCTTTCACGATAATCTTGCGTGGATGGCCACTGCCGCTGTCTTTCTGGCCCTGGTGCTGACCGCGATGCAGGTCGGCCTTGCCACGGAGCGACTCCAACAAGACACCACCTTCCAGCAGGCGTCGTACGGCTTCACCGTATTCGCTATTCTAGGGCCTATATGCGCGTTCGGCCTAGTGGCGCTGGGTACGCTGTTCAACCTCGTCAATGACCTACCGCTGCTCATCGGAAGACGGCGCAACTGCGCAGTGCATGAAACCTCGGGTGAAGTTAGTCACGCGGCGCCCTGATTACCAAAAGTATTGATATTGAGCAGTGTCCGACGGCGTGACGAGTGTCATATGTGAGGGAACGGTCTTATGACTTATTTTTTTATTATCATGCCTACTCCGTTCTACCCTAAAAAGAGTGTGTCGGTCCTGCTGATGCTGTTTATATAGGAAAAACCGTGCTTGGAGCCGGCTGAAAAACCTATATCGGTAACAAATAGGAAACAGTTCTTAAAAAAGCCAGATGGTAGCAAAATAAGGAAAGGCCCCAATACGGCCTTGAGCACTAGTTGTCCTCGACTTCCGCTCCGGCCGCCGCTTCCACCTCTTCCTCTCCTATTAATATATCCTCCTGTTTTAATTCCAGTTTTCTTGCTAAGCTGTATTCCATTAAGCGACCGGAATCCATTAGCCAGCCCAGAACCTTTCCTGATAGCCTTTGGTTCCGGGAACCTATACCTTGTAATACGAGGCTAGGATCTCGGTGCGTGCGGATGCTGTTTGTTGGCCAGGGTTTAGGCTTCGGTGGTACTGGGTACTATATAACGAGGTGCTTAACTATTTCACGGCCTTTTCCGCAAGCACAGTGGGGAGTGACTAGGCCTGGGACTTGCTACTTGAATAGGAAGTCTCGTAGACCTATTACTTTTGTGCGAGCCTGGACTAGTAAAAAGCTCTGAACTTTAGTTAAATCCTTGTGTTTCTTCAGGGTCTTGTCTGTGAAGAGTATCTCTGGTAGTCCTTCGTCTACTATCCTGGCAGGTCGCCCTTCGACCTGCTTTCTCCAGCGGTTTTCCCATGATTGGCACAGTGCTACTTTTGTCGTGGGTTACGGGGTCTCTCTCTGGCTCTCGCTTTGGTTCTGGTGCTGGCTGGTCCACTGGTTGATGGTGATAACAGATCTCTCAATGACTGTGGGTTCCTATAGGTGGACGGGTCTTCGGCCTGGCCTCCGTCTTTGGAAGCGTCGGTACATCCTATTGCACGCTTCTTGGACGAGCTGCCCTGGTGGGTGCTTTGATACATCTGGTCCCTGCCCACTGTGCAAGCATGGGTCCTGTAGCCGGGCTTCAAAGTCTGCCAGTCTCTTGTTGAGGTATAAGTCCAGTGGTGGCACCCAGGTTTCGGTTTCTATGTTGCTGGTTGGTGTAGTCTTGTATGCTCCAGTCACTATCCTGAGGTTCCTTGACTAGGCCTTCGCCAGCCTCCTCGCCGCACCTTGCGGTTGACCTCCAGCTGGAGTGGGTGTGTGGTAGTTGGCAGCTCCATAAGCTATGGCGCTTCCGATGCACTCAGTGTATACCTCTCGCGCCCTTATAAGGCCTGGGCCCCAAGTTTTGGCTGCAATCGGGACAGTGCGTAGTCTTGAGTTTTTAGCTTTCAAGCACCTTCGCTTTGTGTGCTCTCCAGTTTAGTCTCTAGTCTAACCATATACCTAAGAATATAGCATAAGGCTATAGTTTAATTTCCGCACCGTCTCGGCTCGCTAGCTGAGCCAAGTATAGTGGCTCAGTCCACTGAGCTCGGCCCTTATTAAAGTATATCAGTTCGCTCTTCGCTAGGTTAAATTCCATGCCGTAAGCTATAGCCCGCTGTAGGCAGGTCAACTAAGCTTCCTCGAATTGCCGGCAGTTAGTGCTGGAGTGTTTTCCGAAGGCTAGCATATTCGTATCGTCGGCGAATCCTATAAGGCTTTATCTGAGTGTTTGTCTTTGAGCTCCTTGTATAAGGAGGCGATGTACAAGATGAAGAGGGCTGGTGAGAGGGGGGAGCCCTGTGGAACTCCAGCTCGGATGCTGATTTTCTGTGTCTTTTGGCCGTTCAAGGAAAGTGTGGCTTTTTGGTCTGTCAGCTAGTTTCTCACCCAGTATACAAGCCACTGTGGAAAGCCCTGGTCTCGGAGAGTTGCGAGTAGTCGGGTGTAGTTTACTCTGTCGAAAGCACCTATGAGATCGAGTGTAGTAGTGTGGCCGTGGCTCGCTGTTTCCAGGCCTTTCTCACTTGAGCTGTTACTAGTCTTATTGCCAGTTCTATGGACCTATGCTCCTGTTAGCTATTTGCTCCTTTGGAAGTAGTCCGTGTGACTCGGCTGTTTCCGTTATCCGTTTTGTAATTACTGCCTCGATGATCTTCCTAATGGTAGGTAGTAGCGATATTGGCCTGTATCCTCCCGGGGTCTGGTAGTCTGCTAGCTTCTTCCTAGATTTGGGTGGCTATGGTTATAGCCTCCTTTAACCTCTTAGGTTACCACTCTAGTTCGAAACATCTCTGCACTAATACTAACGGTCTCAAAGTAGTATATTGCAACTAGCTAGGCCACTCTACGAGTACACTGAACTTGAAGAAGAAAGGAAAAGAGAAAGAGAAAGTTTGATAACATAAGCTTCTAATGTGGCTGGGCGTGTTAGCCAGTGCGCGGAGATAAGAAGGTCCTGGAGTGGTGGTGTGCGTTCTGGGAATAGCTTTATTAGGGCCGAGGGTTGCCGAGGTCCATGCCAGGGCTCAGCCCATTACAAGTACTGCCAGGATCTTGTACAGTGGGTTGCCACAGGTCTTTAAGAAGCCGATAGGTAGGTGGTCGTTTCCGGGTGCTTTCTATGACGAGGCTCAAGATAAGGCTAGTTTAATATCGTCAGGCCATACCCTCTTGTGTATCTGGAAAAGTGACTGCCAAGGCGTGGACAGAGTAGGGTCTTGGACATTTGACGAGTTAGCTGGTGGGCCTGGGAAGAATCGATTAGCGAGGGTCGTGGGTAGTTAATAGTGTACCGGCTTAGTCTTTAAAGGTAAGTAGCCGGGGAGGGCCGGTTGGTTTGAAGCTTTTGCAGCGAGCCCACCGTTCCAGCTTCCACAGTAGTGTGGTATCACGTGTGGCTTTTTGTAGTGCAGTTCTCCAAGTCTTAGTCTTCGCTTCCTTGACTACTTTGATAGACTCTTGTATTTGCGGTTAAGTTAGGCTTAGTTATACTCCGTGGGTGTATTCTTTAGGATCCTCTCAGCCTGCCTCGCCTCTGCAGTTCTCTTTTGGATCCCAGAGTTCCACCATGGTGCTTGAAATCCGTTGCTGGTCTTCTTTCTAGGTGTGCTGATATCTGCTATTCTTATGAGCTCGGCTATTGGCCAGTTGAAAGCCCTGTTCAAGCCTTGGGTGGTTTGAATATTATTGTGCAGGTGTGAGTAGCTAGTTTGATCAAGGCCAATAGCGATAGGTAGGAGCTTAGCTTCAGCTTTTACTCTTCCCTCGTCCATCTTTTTCCAATCCTACCCTGTGAGCCGTGGCGGCGGCTGTGGTCGGGTGACGTAAGTCTCGATGACTTGGGGGCAGTGGTCAGATCTTCCCCTCTCTTCTATGCCGTAGTAGGTATTCTGATTCCCATTATAATGTGGGAGTGGGCTGCGAGCTAGGTAGTCGGTTAGGTTGTGGATCAGGCTGGGAGCTAGGCTGAGAGCTAGGCTAAGAGCTGGGTTGAGATGTGGTTGGGAAGCGGATCTGGGGACTGAGCTGAGAGAAGGGATTTGGGAGAGTGGTGAGCCGACTCTGCCTCGGATCCTGTGAGGTGTCACGGCGGTTGCACCGTGACCGTTGTTGATCTAGTGATGGAGCTTGGCACGTGCAGAGCACGGGCCAATGCGATTTGAATGACTTCGCATCTCGCTGCCGCGAGACCTGTTTGTAGCTCTTTAAGCTACGTCTTGACAATAGAGCCTGCCCGTACCCGACCGAATAGAGCCCAGACTGTAGCTTAGCTGAATATCATTGTCACTAATCTGTCAATCTGTTCTGCCCGTGACATGAGGCTTGTTGTATATACGTAGGCCTTCCTCTCTTCCTGACCTGTTCTTCAGCCTGGTAGTGGCTGTCGTCCTGGCTGTTGGTGAAGGTAAGGGATGAGGCTAGCGTTGTGGGTGTAGGTGTAGCAGCTTCGAAGGTACGGGGCCGGTGCTGATATGCTTCTCTAGCCGTGCCTTCTTGCGTTCCGGGCATTCCTTGTCCCAGGCTGGATGTCTCCCTCTGCAGGTTGGGCACTTGCAAGGCAGGTGGCGGGTGAGGGTGTGGCACTGTGCCTCGCCTTCCTTTCCACCTCTACCGTGAGCCCCCGTGCCGCACCTGGGATATATGGAGTCATTCTTGCAGTAGCGACTGGTGTGGCCCCATTTCCAGCATTGTTAGCACTGGGTAGGTCGTAATGGTGCCCAGTATGGCTCGCAGTTAAGTATCTGGGCCTTGAAAACCACACCTGTATTGTAAATCGTTTTAGTTTCTACTTGATTTGTGAGAGTGATTAAGATAGATACCTATTTGAGGTTCTGGTATTTTAGGTACTGGAATTTGACTTTCTTAAGTAATTTTAAACCTAATCCTTTACCGAATTCTATGTCCGAGGTTCCCTAAATATCGGATTTATAGACCCCTTTTACTAATATTATAAAAGCTTTTTAAGCTTCCTTCGCTTAGTTACCGAAATTTTATTGGATTTAGTTATTATTTAAAGAATATTAGTCCCTAGTAGTCGGGTCGGTAAAAGTAATTATTATATCTTTACTAGGGAGTTTCCGAATAGCTATATATAACGAACCCCTATCCGAAAACTCTGAAAGGGATACTGGTTGAAGGCACTTCTGAACAATCCTGGTTCGGTACAGCTAAACAGTTTACAACAATTGGGTTGTTTTAATCAAAAGAGTCTTGATACCAATAACTGTGACTTGAATTGCATACTGCAGAACTGTCTATTTACACCAGCCAGTTCCTCCGTATATATAGACCTTAAGTTCCCAAATACCTCCGTATCTGGCTCACTCCGGCTCACTGGTGATCGGTAGTGATCCCTCATGGCTCACCTTCGCCAAGCAGGTCAACAGTTTAATACCTAGCCTTCCAATGTAAGCACTGGTTGCCTTAAAAGAGCAAGGAGAGGCATTATCCTGTTAAAAAACCACAGAAGTACTCTATACTCTTTTCTCTATAATAAACCCCAGATAATAGGGATAATATAGCTCTAACACTTCTCGCTATCAATCCTACTATATTCTTTTTCCCACACAAAAGAACCTGCCTTTTCACACCCATATATTATACCCCAAAACATCCAACCGTGAGACTTTTGCCGTATAGTAGCCCAGGCCTCGATATCTTTAATTTGTGTAAAGTAAGCTACCTTTTCCATGTCGGGTTGTTAGTAGCCCAGGTCTCGTCACCGAAGGCCACGTATTCCCAGTCTTCCGGGCGAAGCTGAAGTCCTAATTGCTCACGGGCAAAGGCCAGTCGTTCGGCTCGGTGTTAGGCGGTAAGCTTGATCCTCCGCGGTAGGACCTAACGACTGAAGTCAGCTATTCTTATAGCTATGGTGAAGGCCGTATCCTTCCAGTGGTTAAATCCTTCCAAATACAGCTTTAAATCTAGCTAACTGAGCTTGCGAGCGATAGGGTCGTCATTGAGAGAGCGAGTAATACGGTCCTTCTCTTCGTCGGCAAACCGCGAGGGCTTCCGGCTACGACGGTTAGTTCGCGGGGTCAACGGTGTAGTGAGGGCATATTGAATCTGTTTATCCGACGCGCCAGTGGCCTCGCGCATAGCCGCGTAGGACATATAGGCGTCTTCGCGCAAGGCACGTATTTGAATCTGTGGCCAACTAATTAGTCAGTAAGAATTGAAGAGGGTTAGGAATATATATGGCTACCTTTTGCTCACGCGGGAGCTCTGGAGCCCTGTGAGCCTTCAGGTGCCAGTGTGGCCGTTGTTGCCTTGCCAATTGGAGCCGGTAGAAGCGCTCGGCTGTGGGTGACGTGTCAATATCGTTGTGGTTGATAAGAGCGTTGATTTCCATCGTGGTGGTGGTGGGTGTGGTCGATGGCCGTGGTGTTGCGCGAGAGGGTTCGCATTGCCTTAAGAATTGACAGGTACCCCTGCCATGGAAATTAGTAGCAAAGTGACTTCGGATTCGATGGATTTCGATATTGCGTATGTGGCTGCTGATAGCTGACATATTGGCCTGTTGTTTTATGGGGCAAGTCCAACGTTACCATATATTCTCTTGGTATAAGTGTAGTTAACGAGAGAAAATCTGCGGGGTTACCTGGAGTGCTCGGGCTAATTCGCCCACATGTGCATACCATCATGGCTCTTGGTCGGCCAAGTCACGAGCTCAGACACCCAGTTCCCACCACTGAAGCCATCATCATGCGTAAATCGAATCAAGGTAAGGCCGTAGGCCGTGGCCTTCGCCACTCTCACCAGGCAGAGGACGGAAGGCTGAGTGGGGTGGGGTCGCACATTCTTCCACACATTGTAGACATCACATTTGACAAATGTCTGTAAGGCAAATTTTCATTTCATTTCATGAGCTCAGATGTCGAGTTTTGCTCCAAAATCCACCTTGTGGCCTTATATCATACACAAGCTTGCAGTTTCAAACAAGACCTCCTTCTACCATCCATAGCTATCCGTCCGCAATCACTACGTCATGACCGGGAAGTAATCACACTGGATTCTGAAATAGGCGTTATAATTTGGACTGTCGGTGTCCTCTATGCAGTGTACCCAGTTGTCGTGACTGAAGACGGCGCAGGGGTAATGGCCCTGATCACAAACAACCTGGTTGACGTCTGGATGGTAGGAACAATTTGTATTCACGCCGAAAGGGTTGAATCCGATGTCAAATTGAGGGATAGGCATCTGGTATCCAGGGTCGCATTCCGAGCCGGTACCAAGATGCAATGTTGCGTTGTACGGATGGCAAGGGTTGAAATACTTCACGCTCACATGGGACTCGAAGATGTCGTAGTAGCACAGGTATGTCCAGCCGGGATCTCCCGACATGAAGGTTCTGCGGTACAAAACCCAAAGTCTGCCGGGGTCAACCTCCCCCGGAGTGGTCTGGGTGGAGGTCGGATGGGTGGGGACGTACTGACTGGCAGTCGGATTGGCGGAAGCAGAGAGACGGACAGTTGTGCCGGTGGGAACAGCTTGAGATGAAGTCAAGTCGGTCGAGTTTGACTGGGAAATGGAAGAGGAAGTCAAGTCGGTCGAAGTTGACTGGGAGATGGTAGAGGACTCCCAAGTGAATGAGACAGCTATGAACCGCACAATATCAGTCAAACGAAACGAAGCACAGATGCAAGTTCAACCAAATTTGGATCTCTTACCAGTAGAGGTGATGTCGACTGCCTTCAGTCTCCCCGCATCTGGGAAACCAACGGCGGCAGTGGCGCCGATCAGGAGGAGCAAAAACTTGAGCATCGCAATGGTTGAAGACAATGGTTGAAAGCAATGGTTGAAGTTGGGTTGATTGAGGAGCTTGATTGACGGATGGAAGAGATTGGATGGCAGAACATGAACAAGCTGGCAGATGGGCAATCGGGGCAAAATTTGTACCCAGAGAACTGAGGAGCTGCCGGGCTGTCTGTCACCTGTGATCACGGCTGTCACTACTTTACATCATCACTCTGGCATTTCGGCCGTGTTCAAGATTTCGCGCCTGCCTCTCCTGAAATAAGCATTTGGCGGAGTCTTCCACGGGCGTAAAAACGCGGGACCTGTTTTAGACGGCAGGTTCGTACCGGAACTTCCAAGCACCATTCACCGAGGTGGTCATGCATTGAATCCAGAAGCCCGTTCCTCCGACAGGCCCGCCTTCAATCGGCGAATTGACCACCTCATTTCTTCATCAGATAGGTACCTTGCCTATCGATATCGACCTGACTCCGAGGTGAGAATCGATGTATCAACGTCTGACAATTGATAAGCAGAGTACATTATGGGAGGCAGCTTCCACTGCTTCGGGCGCTTTTCTTTTCAGACCTGTTGTGATACATATGATGGTTTCGAATGTAGAGCCAACTAGGTACATTCGACGGTATAAAAGTCTACATATCCGCCATCCGCTCCTTGCATTCATCACACTACCATTTCGCTGTTTGTTATGGTTAGCCCTTCTCTTACCCAGATAGCCAGTATGGAGATTAAAACTTGAATCAACTTACCGGAGCCCTTAGGCTCGTGTTTTAAACCCACGCATTCCAAGTGAAACCACTCCCTTTGATACTCTGCCCCATCACAGGCCACCATTGTCCCGTAGCTAATACTTTAGTTTGTCTTCATCTGGCTCATCATCTGGCTCATCGTCTATCGTCATATCACCGATATCAGCGCGACCAGATTCAACCAGAAATGAAACCGCGGTGAGGTTGCTCATCTCTTTCGCCACTTCCAGAGGCGTCTTGTCATCGTTATTTCTCTCGTCCAATCTGAGTGTGTGATCCATCAAGACTTTCAAGGCGCTGCGGTCGGGGTTTGATGACTTGATAATGACATTGTGGAGTGGAAGATTTCCGTTGTCATCCAGGACATTTGCAGCAGCCCTATTCGTTATATCCAAGATGCGAGAGAGAGGCTAACGAGGCGGCCGGGCAAAGCCTCGTCAATGGGTTCTAATTCGAAAGCTAAAGTCTCCAAAGGGGTAAGGCCGAAGGAATCACGCTCCAGCAAACGTTGGGAGTGGAGGAGGTCGAGAAGGAATTCAGCCACGAAGTATCGCTTCTTATGGCAACTTTCATGAATATTGGGCCGAGATCCGCGGGATCCGTAGCTCAACACCACCGCGCTTCGCAGGCTCTCGAGGACGTGGAAATGTGATCGTTCCAGAATGTGGAGGGGTAAGAGTTGGGGTGATTGATGTACCGGGTCGTATAACTGCGGAAATAATTCTTTGACAATCCTATGTAGACAGGATACCTGGGTGGTGATGCGGCAGAGTGTATTCCGCAACAAGGCTTTATCCCTGGCGGTAGTCCTGAGTCTTAAAATGTTTATCACACTGGTTATGTCAGTTAAGTTGAGGTTTTGCCTAAAGTACCCCAGCAACGTTTCAAACAGTTCGAGATTCCCAATCATGATGGCAATACGCAATGCCGAGCATCGGTTTGCGAGATGGCTAATGTTAGCTGCCAACTCGGCATGCCAATCAAGAAAGAGTCGGACTATCTCAAGGTCTTCGTTCCTGATCGCCTTCTCGAGGGCTGATATGGCGAGACGTGTCTTGTATGCATTCGCGCCCCGTCGTAACAAATATTGACAGACACTTGCGTGTCGACCTAGCGCCGCAATCACTAGCGCAGTTATGGCTCCGCCTGTTATGTCTGGCTCATCAACGGGATGCCCAGCTTCCACAAAGAAGTTGACTTGCTTAAGATTACCTTCAGCAGCAGCAGTCCATATAGTGGTGTCCTTGGCGGATCAAGATGATGGAAATAACGATTCATCATCCGAGACGGCCGAATAAAAATCGCTTATAATGATTGTCAAGATCCCTTTGTGAGGTATACTCAACTCGTGAGGCGAAGCAATCTGGTACAGAGCACTTATAAGGCCTTTCATGGTTCGAGATGTGGCGCTCTCGCTCATCTCGCTCGGGAAACCCCTCAGAAAACTTGGAGCATTGCAATCTGTTGCATTTGAATCTTCCAGAGTCGTTGAGCTCCAAGAGTGCTTTGCGCTCGCGTTCGGTGAGGATCGTCTGGTCAATGTTTTCTATTGTGTGTCTGATGGTGGTGACAGCATTGTGTAGAGTCATGTCGTCCGATGGGCTGGTGTTGGCTGTACCGGAGTCGCCGTTCTGACTTGTGACAGGTGTTGGTCTTGCGTTATCGTTATCATGAAGCTGTTCTGGGTTTGGAGAGCTATCCTGCCCCTGTGTGAAAAGGTGTTGTGCAGAATCAAGCACTCTTTTCTTGATATTGGCATCGACTTCATCTTTGGACACTGTCATCTATCGTAGATGCTCTTTCCAATAGGATTGCGCGTAATCAAAAAGTCCGTAATAGCCTGTTACCGCTGAAGCCGCGATCTCTTCAGTTGAGTAAACGCGGGTGTTGAAAGCCGGCGAGGACAGAATATTAGGTACAAAACAGGGCCATCTTTACATGAGCCATTGACAAAGATACCCTCCCAGATTGTATCAGATAGCTGCTTCATTTCAAGACTCACAGGAATTGACTGCTGAAATACAGGACAGAAAAATGTAATCCTACCTGCGGGCAGTGTTGTGTACCAGACCGACGATGGCCTCGTGTTCCGATGCGGCCTGTTTGAGATACTCGCAGCGGTTGAGTTCAACCAGTGATCTGCACAACTCCTTGCAGCTATCTACCCGACGACGATCAATATCGCAGTTTTGTTTTTCGAGGTTGATGCAAAAGCTTGACTGAATCTCGCGCCACCGCAAGGGCCTGGGGGAGCACACCAACCACTCCAGTATGGCTCGAGCTGTCTTGCTTTTCGAGCCTGATCGGTCAAGTACTCGAGCTGCAACCCGATCATATGCCGCATTCAGTTGCCTCAGAAAGTTGTCTTTGGACAGCTCATCATTGAGATCGGCCACCGATGCCTGGTCATAAAGATTGTCCAGTACCACTTTCGCGTAAAGAAACATTCCTGCGACCGGCCATCAACTTGCTTGTTCCAGGTTGCTTGTGGTTCTGTTGTTTAATGAGGATTTCAAACGTACCATTTGCAGTTAAGGTGACCTTCTCAGTGATCTCATTTGCCCTAGAGTCAGGAATCTCAAACCGATCCCTAATTTTGGTAGCCATGGCAGTAACGTAAGTCTTAAGATCGCAGAGATGAACCTTGCGCTGTCCGGGTTAATAGTTGGTTGACCGATCAATTGTTTATCAATATAGCCATCCCTTTGTCCCGCTACCAGTAGCCTGACTGAGGGGAGGTTACCAGCCTTGTAAGTTCTCAAGATCTCGTCCAGGAACCAACTGAGTACGAGTGATGATTCACATTCGTCAATGTGGCGGCCACTGTCACACTCGTCCAAACCATCCACAACAATCCAGCAACGATGCTGTAGTACGACACAGTCTTGGACAAGGGACTTGAAAAGTGGCTCCCGAAAGTCGTCGGGCCTGTGGACGGAATCACAGGACTTTTGAATGTGCCTTAGAAGCCCATCATCTTGTTCGAGAAGTTGGTCGAGGAAGGCACGAACCATGTGTTCCATTGCTGATTTATTGACAACGCCGGCCCTGCTGTGTTTGAAGTAGAAATAGGCAAGACTACCTCCAAGAATATCCTCTTCGGACCTAACGCGTTCAATGACTCGCGATACCAGAGTGGTCTTGCCTAACACAGGGAACACAGGGGGGGAGTGTCAGCAAGTCAATGTACAAAGAAAAGTTCATAGAGAAGCTATACAAGCACTTTGCCGTAGTATTCTTTGGAGGAAAAGAAAGATATGTGCTTACCAGAACCTGGCATTCCACTGAGGTAAAGAATTTCCCCCTGTTGGATTTTCCATACATCCACTCCTTAAACTCGGGTTGGTCGAGAACCCAACTGTGACTTGAATTGCATACTACAGAACTGTCTATCTATACTAGCCAGTTCCTCCGTATATAAACCTCTATCCTTTCAGTACCTCTGTACCTAACTTACTACGGTTTACTAATAAGCGATAGTAATCTACCCTAGCTTATTACGCTTATTAAGTAAGCCTAGTAATTCGGTTTACCTTTATTAAAATGTAATCCGGATTACTTTTACCAAAAAGTAATCCGGTTCATTACTTTATAACCGTACCGTTGTATTTTTTTTTAAATTAACACTACAGTTTACTATAATTCTTGGTCGGTCTTAGTACATAATTAATCTATAATATAATATCTCCCTGTGACAAACGCCTATCCAGAACCTCTGAAAACGATACTAGTCAAAGGCACTTCTAAACAATCCTAATTCGGTATAGCTAAGTAGTATATAATAAATGGCTCCTCTTAATCATAATAGCTAAAATACTAACGATTATAATTTATATTATATACTGGTTTGGAGTGCGGCCACAGGCCTGAGGGTATAAGGGAGGAAGTGGAGCTCTCGGAGGATTTGAGGGTTCAGGGTCATGTATATAAGCTGTCTGTTTCTGACGTTCTATTTTAGACAGGACATCGACTTTTATTTCTTTATATTTTGTGCCTTGCGCGCGTGCAGGCAATTCTGACCCTCTGATCAGGCCAATCCTGTGATTATTTATGTGACCTGCGAGCCCATAGTGTCTTTTCTTTGTCCTGCGTGAAGTGCGGCCTGCGAGCGAGTCACTGTCACCCAGGTGTGTTCATTCAGGGACCTGTTGAGGGTACATTTGTGGTGTTGTGGTTGTTTTTGTGTGTTTTCTCACCATTTCAGTATATAGCGGGTATTTTAGTGAGGGTAATTTTATCGAACCGACCCTACTTAATTTAGGAGCTAAGTCTATCGTTCTGGCGTCCACTAATAGCAAACTTATGACGCTTACCTCTTAAATCGACTTAGAATCCCAAGAACTAAAGCCAATATTTTGCAGTGGGTGTGCTATTAAAATAACCCCGTTCTTTTATTATGTTTGGGATGTCCAGATAGGGGATGGAAAATTGAAGGCCATCTTGCTAATGCCAGTGTTAGCGGCCTCTATCTATTAAGACACGGATTACTCGCAAATCGTTCTATATTAAGCTTATTGGTACTATTATTACTGAAATATCTAGGATACCTTCCTTCCCTTTCACTTGTCCCATAATCATTTGAGGAAGCAAAGCTAGTCCAGTCTCAACCCTCTGGAATATACCCCGCCTTAACCTCGCTATCCTCCCAGCCATCAACATCGAGGAGAGGAACTACGCCGCATTGTCCTGGGTTAGTATACACCCAGGGTATATGTGGTCCAGCCACGAAAGACTTCTTCGCAAAAATCGGTAGAAATCAACGTCCAAAGAGGAGAGAGCTCATGTTAACTTTAAGGACTCGCTCTTCACTATCATAATGCAGTTCGCCGGAGTCAAAGACGTTAAGGGCGGGGGATTGTGCGGTAGTGTATTTGCGTTGAACTGCAAGGAGGCGGAGGAGGTTAACATAGCTATTTTCGTGCCGGCCATGCGGCTTAATCTGTCTAATCGGACGATTGTTCTGGATGCGGCTATTATGTCGGCTCGGAATAACCTTGCGCAGCAGCATGCGAGGGTTATTCGGGACATGATGAAGACGAACAAGCTAGTTTAGGTGTATGTGACGCTAGATGAGCTGAGGTTGTGGAAGGAGGTTTTGGGTTCGATGGTTGAGAGATGTAGGGAGTAAGAGCACAAGGAGGAGTGCGAGCACTCTACGGGTGGGAAGGCAATGGCCCCGCCGCTTGGTATTGGGACAGGGGAGGAAATTATTTGTGACTGTGGATTGGGCGTTTTTCCAGAAAGCTATCATTTGGACTATATGGGGAACACGTGGAAGCATGCCAGGAAGTTTTGTGTGCGAGCGGCAATTTCACCGGTGTTTGCCAGCTCGTTGGTGAATGAGCTACCTTTGCCGCCTGTGTTGAGTTCGCTGCCCACTCCGTCACCGACGCCGGTGGTGGCTCCCGCCAGTACCTTGAGGCAGGCGATACCGAGTATTCCTGTGGGGGGAAGGGGAAAGGAGCAGTGCGCAGACAGATGATGGAGGGGAGCTGATGAAGTGCGCAAAGTGCAAGAAGGCGAGATATTGCAGTCAGGAGTGTCAGAAGATTGACTGAAAGGATCACAAGAAGGCGTGTCGGTGAGAAGGCATGGTTGAATGATGTATGGCATGTTTGAGATTTGTATGTGTATTGTGGACCTGAGGTGGGTATGGTAGATGGAACAAAGCTCTGAAAGATAGCTGTAATTTGTAGAAAAAAACATGTTGTCTACCGACCTTTATTAAAAACATATTGCTTGTAGGGGTGATTGTTATGCATGCTAGGGGTTAGGGTTGTCAGGTCATCTCGTCTTAGCTCCAGTCAGTCGTTAGACGTTTGCAACCCCGCATTCACGCTTAGGAGGCCATCAAAGCCGCAACACTCCCAACTGAAGCCATCAAAAAACCCCATTATTGAAGACCTCTTATCTCAGTGGCCACAAGGCCTTTCTAATCCACCCAATAGTCCAGAGAAAAAATGGCGGACATCTCCATCCGCAAATGGATCCGCTGGGAGTCTCACTCCCCCACACCACCAACGTCCACCATCGTGCTCACCTCCCCCCAACGTCGTTTTGTCGATATCAGAGTCCTCCTCCCGCTTCCTACCCCTCCAGACTCTGAATTGCCGCTAGAGCAGCTAGAGTGGGCTATCGCAGGCACGTCGACTTCTTCCCCGGTTTTGAACCCCAAGACGAAAGAAGTGGAGTATTCGCATTGTGTTTGGAGTCACTGGATTGATTCACGGGTCAATAACAGGGATGCTGGGGCTGACGAGGGAGATAATTACCCTGTGGAGGGACACCCCGAGTTGACGCTGGAAAGGGGGAGGATGGTGAACCCCGCTAGTGGGAGGGTGGAGGGGTACGAGGAGATGTGGGTGGCTGGGGAAGTGAGGGCGGT